>NC_133771.1:211584796-211615282 GCF_003597395.2 Chelonoidis abingdonii | reverse complement strand
GGGGTGTGGGGTGTGTATGTGGGTGGGGGACTGGCTGTATGTGGGGGTGGGGGACGTGTATGTGGGTGGGGGGCTGTGGGCCTGGGTGTATGGGGGTATATATGAGAGTGTGGGGCTGGATGTGGGAGGATCGGGGTGTGGGAGGATGTGTGTCCCCCCTGATCCTAGCTGATGTCCGGGGACGTTCCCCAAACGGTGCTTGATCCAGACCCCCTGCCCTCCCCCCAGTGACTCCCAGTCCCGCTGGCCTCTCGGCCTGATCCAAGAGCCCCCCGAAGCCAAGTGGGGGGGGACTTTCCATTGACACCCTGGGGATCGAGCCCTGGTGCCCGGGGCAGCGCCCGGTAACAGCCCGAGGCTGCTGAGCGCACGGGGTGGGGCCCCAGGCTGCTGCCGCCTCCCCTGCGCGGGTATAACGGGAAGGAGGAAGCCCCGGCCGGTCCCGGCTGGGCTGTTTGAACTTTGGGACCATTAAGTGTTTGAGTTTCCGATTGCCCTGTTCGCAGGGGCGCCCCGCCCCGCCCGCCCGCTGCTCAAACAGCGCTGCCCCCCCGCCGCCACCTGTGCCCTGCCTGGCACCTCCTGCCCTCTGCCTGCCTGGCACCCTCACCGCCTGTGCCCTGCCTGGCACCACCCACTGCCTGCCCCATGCCTGGCTCCCCCCCACCTGTGCCCTGCCTGGCATCACTCCCTGCTTGCCCACTGCCTACCTGGCATCCTCTGTGCCTGGCACCCCCACCACCTGTGCCCTGCCTGGCACCACCTGCCCTCTGCCTGCCTGGCACCCCCCACCACCTCAAACCCCCCACCACCTGTGCCCTGCCTGGCACCACCACCCTCTGCCTGCCTGGCACCCTCACCACCTGGCACCCCCCCCAACTGTGCCCTGCCTGGCACTGCCTCATGGCTGGCACCCCCATCACATGTGCCCTGCCTGGCACCACCTGCCATCTGGCTGTCTGGCACCCTCACCACCTGGCACCCCCCACCACCTGTGCGCTGCCTGGCGCTGCCCCATGCCTGGCACCCCCATCACCTGTGCCCTGTCTGGCACTACCTGCCCTCTGCCTGCCTGGCACCCTCACCACCTGGCACGCCCCACCACCTGTGCCCTGCCTGGCACTGCCCCATGCCTGGCACCCCCATCACCTGTGCCTTGTCTGGCACTACCTGCCCTCTGCTTGTCTGGCACCCACCACCACCTGGCACCCACCACTACCTGTGCCCTGCCTGGCACCACCTGCCTTCTGCCTGCCTGGCACCCCCCACCACCTGTGCCCTGCCTGGCACCACTCCCTGTCTGGCACCCCTGCCTGCCACCTGCCTGGCATCACCTGCCCTCTGCCTGCCTGGAACCCCTCACTGCCTGGCACCCCCACCACCTGTGCCCTGCCTGGCACCACCCCTTGCCTGCCCCATGCCTGGCACCCCCACCACCTGTGCCCTGCCTAGCACCACCTGCCCTCTGCCTGCCTGGCACCCCACACCACCTGTGCCTTACCTGGCACCACCTCGTGCCTGCCTCCACCTGGCTTCCCCCACCAACTGTGCCCTGACTGGCACCTCCCATCACCTGACCCCTGCCTGCCTGGCACCTCCCACTCCCACCACCTGCCCCCTGCCTGCCTGACACCCACCACGACCTGCACCCTTCCTGCCTGGCACCTCAACCCCCACCACCTGTGCCCTGCCTGGCACCCCACCACCACCTGCACCCTGCCTGCCTGGCACCCCTCACCGCCTGTGCCCTGCCTGGCACCATCCCACCACCTGCACCCTGCCTGCCTGGCACCCCTGCCATCTGCGCCTGCCTGCCTGACACCCACCACCACCTACCCTCTGCCTACCTGGCACTCCCCACCTCACCACCTGCACCCTGTCTGGCACCCCCCTCACCTGCCCGCTGCCTGCTCCCTGCCTGCCTGGCACCCCCCACCACCTACACCCTGCTTGCCTCTGCATAATACCCTGCCTGCCTTGCACCTCCCATACCACCTGTGCCCTGCCTGCTTGGCACCCTCCTGCCACCTATGCCCTGCCTGCCTGGCACCCCTGCCACCCGCATCCCTACCTGCCCCTGCATAGCACCCTGTCTTCCTGCTCGGCACCCCTCATTGCCTGCGCCCTGCCTGCCTGGCACCCCACCACCTCCTGCCTCACCTGCCCCTGCATAGCACCCTGCCTGTCTGGTACCACCCCCTGCCTGGCTGGCACTCCCTGCCATCTGCGCTCTGCCTGCCAGCCTGGAGCCACCTGTGCCCTGCCAACCTTGCACCCCACCACCTGTCCCTGCCAGCTTGCCCCTGGATAGTACCCTGCCTGCCCACCAGCCTGGAACCCCTCCCCCCAACCTGTGCCCAGCCTAGCATGCCTCCTCCTACCAGCCTGCTCACCCCAGGCAGCATCCTGCCCACCAGCTTGGCACCCTCTGCCACCTGCGCCCTGCCTGCCAGCCTGGCATGCCTCCCGCGACCTGCCTGCTCGCCCTGGGCAGCGTCCTGCCCACCAGCCTGGCACCCCCTGGCACCTGCACTCTGCCTGCCCCCTTCCTGCCTCTTGCCATCCTGCCCACCCACCTCTGGACAGTGCCCTGCCTTCCTGTCCCATGACATCCTGCCCTCTGCCAGCCTGTCCCTGGGTGGCACCCTCCCACTCTGCTCCCCCAACCCTCTTCTGGGAAGGGCCAGAGCCCAGCCTGTCCCCGGCAGCACTGCCGCTGCTCTCTGCTGTGGCTGCCCCTTCACTGGCCACTGTTGCTCCTCTTGCAGGAGCTCTGAATCTGGGCACCCCCTTTCCCCTGCAGCAAGCGTCTCTCCCTGTCCCAGTAACCCCCCTTCTCTGCCTCACCCCAGGAGGGATAAGCTGCGTGCTGCTGAACTGCCGCATTGAAGACAGCTGCAGCTTGGAGAGCAATGGCAGTAGCACCGCCAGCACGAGGGAGGCCGAGCGGAGTGATCCCCCGACTCCACAGCCAGCAGCCGAGATCGGGAGCACAGAGGGGACCCTTCTGGACTTGGCCATGAAGCGCCCAGTGGTCAGATCGAAAATCAAGGTACAGCCCAGCCTCCCATAATCTGCCCACTCAGCGCACAACCAGCCCAGTGACTGTCAGCCGGGGAACACAGGCCCAGACCACCCAAGGTATTTAGGCACTTGACTCCTATTCGAGTTAGACGCCTACATACCTTGGAGGATCTGGGCTACACATGGAGTCTACTCATAGGCATAGTTTGACTTCTAGGCCAATGGGACTGCGTGTGGGGGAGCAATGCAGTTGGGAGGGGGCAAAGCTCCTCTTCCCCCTCCCAAAACTATACCCAAGGGCCTACTCTAAAAATGTCCTTTCCGTTAAATAAATACAAAGCTATGGAAATACCCGCCCTCAAAAACCATGGATGAGCTTTGCAAGGCAGATTAGGGGATTTAGACACTCCAACTTCATGTTGAAATTCATGAATTGTCTGTTAACTAACTACACCTCTACCCCGATATAACGCGACCCGATATAACACGAATTTGGATATAACGCGGTAAAGCAATGTTCTGGGGTGAGGGTCGGGGGGCGGGGGCTGTGCGCTCTGGCGGATCAAAGCAAGTTTGATATAACGCGGTTTCACCTATAATGTGGTAAGAGTTTTTGGCTCCCGAGGACAGCGTTATATCGGGGTAGAGGTGTACTTGGAAAAATTCACTCTCTGTGTGTGTTTCTTGCATGTACACACATGCTCATATTTGGAGCCTGACTGAGTGGAGTCAAAAACCAGCTGATTGTAATGGAGATTTCAGCAGAAATGGCAAGATAGAAAAAGGGCAGTTGATTGAGTGTAAAAGAAAAAGTAGCCCGATCAGAGAAAATGACGTCAGCCTCACTACGGTGGCTTCATTCAAAATTTTGCAGCTGGCTTATGTTCTTTTCCAGGAGCCAGTTTCTGCTAGCATTGCTTTGCTGCTGAGGAGGAGGAGGAGGATCAGGCAAAATAACCAGGGCTTCAGGAAAACCTGATTCTCTGCCTCTTCATTGTTACTATTTATTTGTATATGGTTCAGTACAGAATAGCTTTGTGCTGCTGTGGGCCCTGATTCTGCCGTGATCTCTGTATAGGTAAAACCTCGTGTTTGTACCGAGCTGATTGCAGGATCTGGGCCACATGTGGCCAGGAAGAAAAGAATTTGGGGTTATTTTTTACTCAAACTGTGGAATTTCTACAAGGATTTATTTTGCTCACTAGTTTACTGATGACCCTTATATTTTAATCCCCGATATTGTTAGAGCCAGAGATGATCACGCAGAAATACGTATCATTTTATTAACTGAGTTTCTGCAGGACACGCCCAAGCTTTCTAAAAACACCACTAAATGCACTGCAGATTCTCAGGAGTCTGCTCAACTCCTTTTTCGCTCTGACTGCTAAACTCACCTTTCCCCCTGTGTTTTAGGATATGTCTACATTGTGATAGGAGACCTGGGGCACCGAGGGGCTGGCACGAGTCAGCTGACTTGGGCTTACGGGGCTAGACAAGTCCAATATACACTGGGGCTGGAGCCTGGGCTCTGGGATGCTCGTCCCACATGAGGTCTTAGTTCCAGCCCCATCCTCAGTGTCTACACTGCAGTTTTATAACCCTGCCTCCTAAGCCCCAGGAGCCTGAGTCAGCTGACCCAGACCAGCTGGTCTTTTACTGCAGTGTAGATATATCCTTAGTGGCAGATTGGGGCTATCAAATTAATGTTTAACTATTAGCATAATCAAAACATTGAGCCTCCCCCATAAAGAACGTTCTTCCAAATAGCTGAATCGCCAACATCAGGTCCAGCCACTTCAGATAATCACATTAGCTCAACCTTTCTTGTATTAGACTCAAGAATGAAAACATTAACTCATAATAACACTTTCAAGTTAATTAACAGGCAAGTGAGATCAACTGGGGAAGACTCTATTGTTTCAGTCTCTGCAGAGTCAACACAATGGCATGCTGGCTTACTTTGTAAGGATTATCTTCACAACCAAAACCTCTAGAAACTTTTTGGTAAACAAATCATCTGTTCCATTAAACACAGCAAAAGGAAGGCCTTAGCGATACATTGAAATCTTGTTTACACGAGAAAGCTGCATTGATTTCATAAAAGGTGTGATTCTAAACCAATTTAAGCCTTGTCTATACGGGGAAGCTTTTTCGGTGTAAACTAAGGTGTTAAGTCAAATACCCTCATAATCCTCTGTGTAGATGCTCTTATTCCAGTATAAGGGTGGCTTTTTTGTGTTTGTTTTAGTATGTTGCTTGGAAGGGATTTAAGCTAAACTGAAAATAACTCGTAGCAGAGTGGCTACCTGTGTCTGTCTAGGGCAGTGGCTCTCAACCTTTCCAGGCTACCGTACCCCTTTCAGGAGTCTGATTTGTCTTGTGTACCCCCAGATTTCACCTCACTTAAAAACTACTTGTTTACAAAATCAGACATAAAAATACAGAGGCACAGTATTACCGAAAACCTGCTTTCTTTCTCCTTTCTACCGTATCATGATAAATGTTTAATATTGTACTTACATTTCAATGTGTAGTTTATAGAATGAAAGTTTGGTTTGTACTGACTTTGCTAGTGCTTTTTATGCAGCCTGTTGTAAAACTGGGCCCATATCTAAATGAGTGGATGGACCCCCTGGAGAACCTCTGCGTACCCCCCAGAGGTATGCGTTCCCCTGGTTGAAAACCACTGATCTAGGGGGTTCTACCTCTCTAACTGGTAAAACTTTCCTGTGACAACGAGGCCTTAGTTAGACAGGCAGAACTCTCTCATGGAGACAGACCTGATCCAGCAAAATACCTAAGTATGAGGAGTCCCATTGAAGCCAATGGGTTACTCACAGGCTTAGAGTAAAGCATGTGCTGAAGTGCTTGGCTGGATTAGGGCATAAATCTTCGGAATGTTTTCATTTTTTCTCAGGACTGCATGTTTCTATTATCCCGGTTTATGAATCAAAGGACAGTTCCCTTTTGTCCTGTGAAAAAACCCACAGGGACTCTGAGATTGCTCCTTGTCCATTGAATTGGGCTATGGACTTTGCCCCATAAGCTGCGGAACTCCTCAGATCTGTGTGGAGTCTGTGGTCCGTGCCTGAGGTTGCATAGTGCCTGAACAATTCCTTGTGATGGTGGATGGAGTAATCCTCATTTCTCAACGTCCAACCCAATGTCGTGCTAGCTGCTTCTCTTCCAGCATAAACAACCCACATTAACATGGCAGTAAGGAAGCTGGTATCCATGCCTCACTAACTGACATACACTACAAATTCAAGAAATCCCAAATAAGATTGTTTCACATGCTATAGAAATCCTGTTCTCTTCCATTCAGTCAGTCCTGTCTCATATAAGTTTGAACAAGAGTTAGAAATTCACTTAGCACTCTTAACTCTGACACCCCCCCGCACATGAGCTTATCTTTTCAGCTCATTTTATGCAATATATCCAGAGGCTCACACAATGTTTGAGGCCGTTTCTGCAGAACTCTCCACTTCTTATATAAGTCAAATCCTGAGCTGCTGTAAACTGGAGTAGCTCCACTGACTTAAATGAAGAGAAGTCGATTGACACCAGCTGAAGATCTTGCCCAAGTCCATATGGAATAAGCTCCACTCAAATCTATGTTATTAAGATGCAAGTGTTTTTTACTGCCTGTAATAACCCACAGACTCAAATCACTACAGCTCCTTTAGTGGGACTTTAGCGTTTTTTGCATTTTTTTTTAAATAGGGCTAAAAAACAAACCCTCAGGCACAATATGTGTTAGAAAATATAGTCTAAAGGGCAGAATTAGGCGCACCATCAATGGAAGCTGGGCCCCTGGCTGTCCTTTGTGCCTTTGAAAGTCAGGCTCTGGATACAGGTGGGCGGGTAATTCAGTGTATTGTGAAATGGCACTCTATTTTCAGATCCAGGTTGTGACGCTGATTATGGGGGCACGGGGAGGGGACATGTAATGCAGGGACATTATGGCATGTTTCTATCTGATGCGATGGATCTCTGGGCCTAACGATTTAGGAGATGAAAGCCCTGATAATGCAGGGAGGTCGGTGTGAGGAATGTGGGTGAAAGAGGTCAGCCTCACGCAGCTCACTGCAAGTGGGAAGCTAAGACCTCAGACAATAAAAGCTGATTTCTCGTTCGCGATACTATTCGGTTTCTCCTGTGTTGTTACCTTGAGGATTTTTTCACTGTGCAGAGAGAGAATCCCCCTGTTCTTTGTTCTTGCCTGTTGACCCAGAATCAGCTCAAACCATGTTTTATTTCCATCCGCTAGTTCACGACGGGCACCTGCGACGATGCGGCGCTGCACAATTGTGAGCTGTGCGGCAAAGGCTTTCGTTTGCAGAGGATGCTCAACCGTCACGTGAAGTGTCACAGCCAAGTAAAGAGACACCTGTGCACCTTCTGTGGCAAAGGATTCAATGACACCTTTGACCTAAAGAGACACGTAAGGACCCATACAGGTGAGAGCAGCTGGGAGAAGGTTCTGCAGCCCGACCGCTTGGTGTTCCTTTTTTAAAAACTAAAGTGCTCTGCCCCCTACAGGCAACAGAAAGCAGTGTTTTGGTGACTAGTCAAAGGGTGAACCACGGAATAGGATTTTATATTCAGTACAACCTCAGATAAGTACGGTTTGGTTTGGTTACATCCCACTCCACCTCCCCTCCAGATTGGCTGGTTTAAGGGAAGCCAGACAGCAAATCTGACTTCTCCTAGCCCTGAGCACAGATGCCCCACAGAGCCAGCTGTGGCAGAATCACACTGCCTTGGGCTTCACAGAAATTGCATCCATTAAATGAAGGGCTTGTGCGGCTCTGTGTGGAGACATTTAAGGTACAAAGGGCTGCATGGACATTGTTGTTCCAGGTTAGCGTCACTCAGTTAGGAACAGGACTAAGCTAAACCAAAATAAGCTGCTGTCAAACTGGAATAAGAGTGTTTGCACCAATTTAAGTAAACCAGTGCGAGTGTGAACACAGAGGGAACCTAAATTGGCATAACCCTTTATGTGGACACTCTTGTAAGAGTGGCAGATAACTGAATTAAGCCAAATAAATATGGATTGATTGACTTTTAAGAGTATCCACTAGAAGGTTGCCCTGGTTTCACTAAATCAATCTAGTTACACCAGTGCAATTTCTGAGGGACCCCTAGACTCCAGCCTCACCACTGCAGACATTCTTGGGCAAGCTGGCTACCCTATAAAATAGGGGTCATTAAACCAGCAGGTGTTTAGCTTGTGCTGCAGGATTTGGACACCCAGTGACTGCTGGGCAAGCTCCCTGATTTCTCTCAGTTTCAGTGCTAGCCAGGACCTTAGGGATGCTGCGGTGCAACCTTGATTAACCTTTTTGTTTATGGTATCCCCAAGAAGAGTGTCATTAGCCAGGTACCCCACTGCACATCCAGGTGCAATAACTGTGTAGGTAAACACGGCATTTATGGCTTAGCAGTCGCTCCCACACAGCCACTGACATCTAATGTACTGAGAAAACGTTGGCCAAGATATTCGTCTTTCTATTTGAAAAGCATTGTGGGATCTTCAATTTGTGCATGGAAAGCTGTTGGAGACGAACAGCAGGAAACAACATTTTGAGACACACCATCAGGTTCAATTTGGCCCAGAGTTTAGATTTTTTAAAAACAAACTTTTATTAAGGACAAAAAAAAAAAAAGCTAAGACTAGCAGACACATTTCCATATACAGCATAGTGTGATGTTTTGGTGAAACAATTGTTCCTTGCCGTGTTTGCAACCAAAACTTTGCAGCTCTCTGATAGTGCATGAGAGGGATAGCTCAGTGGTTTGAGCATTGACCTGCTAAACTGAGGGTTGTGAGTTCAATCCTTGAAGGGGTGATTTGGGGATTGGTCCTGCTTTGAGCAGGGGGTTGGACTAGATGATCTCCTGAGGTCCCTTCCAACCCTAATAATCTACGATTCTGTGAAAGTGAAACTGATTAGTCATCTTCCATTGCCTGAGCTGAATTCACTGTAAAAAGTAACCAGCATAAATTCTTTCAGTTTAATCAAAGGTATTGTTTGTAAAAGAGGTACATTTTGTTTGTTCTAGATACAATTTGAAACTTGACTGTTCTCCCTGAATTCCAACTGGATTTGATGGGAATTATGAAGAATTCCCACCCTGGAGCGCTGTAGCTGTGCTGGTCTCCCCCAAGCTGTAAAGGCAGCTAGGTTGACGAAAGAATCTGTTGACCTAGCTACCGTCGTTTGGGGAGATGGATTATCTACTGCAATGGAAAACACCCTTGTGTTACTGTAGGAAGAATCTGCACTATGGTGCTACAGTGGCATAGCTGTGGCACCATAGCTGTACTGGTGCACTTGTAGCGTAGACATGACCTAACTAATAGTGTGATTGGGACAAAGATTTCAACAGTACTAGAAAAATATGTGATTGAGAATCTCCCTCCTCCAGCCTCGAATTAGCTGGATGTTTCTGCTAAAATGATCCAGTAGTTGAGTCGTCAACAATGGAGGTGTTAGCACAATTCGATTACATCGTCATCATCCATTTATATGAATGGGGGAATTTTACTCCTCTTTCTTTTGTTTCTGCCTGCCTCCAGCATAAATCCCTGAGCTTACAAACTGTTTTGCACAGGTGTATAAATTAGGGTTGTCAAGCGATTAAAAAAATTAATCGCGATTAATTGCACTGTTAAACAATAATAAAATACCATTTATTTAAATATTTTTGGATGTTTTTTACATTTTCAAATATACTGATTTCAGTGACAACACAGAATATAAAATGTACAGTGCTCACTTAATATTTATTTTTGATTACAAGCATTTGCACTGTAAAAAACCAAAAGAAATAGTATTTTTCAGTTCACTTAATACGAGTACTGTACTGCAATTTCTTTATCATGACAGTCAAACTTACAAATGTAGAATTAAGTCCAAAAAAACTTGCATTCAAAAAATAAAACAAGGTAAAATTTTGGAGCCTGCAAGTCCATTCAGTCTTACTTCTTGTTCAGGCAGTTGCTCAAACAAACAAGTTTGTTTACATTTGTAGGAGATAATGCTGCCCGCTTCTTGTTTACAACGTCACCTGAAAATGAGAACAGGCGTTCTCCTGACACTGTTGTAGCCGTGTTGGAAGATATTTATGTGCCTGATACGCTAAAGATTCACATGTCCCTTTATGCTTCAACCACCATTCCAGAAGATACGCATCCATGCTGATGATGGGTTCTACTCGATAACAATCCAAAGCAGTGTGGACTGGCACATGCTCATTTTCATTATCTGAGTCAGATACCACCAGCAAAAGGCTGATTTTCTTTTCTGGTGGTTTGGGTTCTGTAGTTTCTGCATTGGAGTGTTGCTCTTCTAAGACTTCTGAAAGCATGCTCCACACTTCGTCTCTCTCAGATTTTAGAAAGCTCTTCAGATTCTTAAATCTTGGGTTGAACGCTGTAGCTATCTTTAGAAATCTCACATTGGTACCGTCTTTGAGTTTTGTGAAACTTGCAATGAAAGTGTTCTTAAAATGAACAACATGTGCTGGGTCATCATCTGAGACTGCTATAACAAGAAATATAAGGCAGAATGCGAGTAGAACAGAGCAGGGGACATACAATTCTCCCCCAAGGTGTTCAGTCAGAAATTTAATTAATGCTTATTTTTTTAATGAGAATCATCACCATGGAGGCATCTCCTCTGGAATGGTGGCCAAAGCATGAAGGGGCCTAAGAATGTTCAGCATATCTGGCATGTAAATACCTTGCAATGCCGGCTATAAAAGTGCCAGGTGAACGCCTGTTCTCACTTTCTGGTGACATTATAAATAAGAAACGGGCAGCATTATCTCTTGTAAATGTAAATAAACTTGTTTCTCTTAGTGATTTTCTGTACAAGAAGTAGGACTGAGTGGACTTGTAGGCTCTGAAGTTTTACATTGTTCTGTTTTTGAGTGCAGTCATGTAAAAAAAATCTGCACTTTCATGACAAAGAGATTGCGCTACAGTACTTGTATGAGGCGAATTGAAAAATACAATTTCTTTTGTTTATCATGTTTACAGTGCAATTATTTGTGAGCAAAAATAATATACGCTTTGATTTCAGTTACAAAACAGAATAAAATACATATGCAAATATAGACAGACAGCCAAAATATTTATTAAATTTCCATTGGTATTCTATTATTTAACAGTGCAATTAAAACTGCAATTAATCGCAATTAATATTTTGAAATTAACCATGTGACTTAACTGTGATTAATCGACAGCCCTAGTATAAATATCAGAAGGATCACAATGTCTAAACACAAAACTGCACCAGTTTATCTAAGGTTGGAAATGGACCAAAATAGCTCAAAACTCTTGAGCTAGGGTCCTGAAAATCATGAGATTGGCTTAAAAATCAAGAATTTTTTTTTGTTGTTTTTTTTTTAAATTAGTGTTTTTTATTTGCCCTCTGGGTTTTGAGTCTTTAGGGGAAAACATTTTCAGCTTTTTCTCAGCATCCCCAAGAACTGGAAACAGGGGAAACCCTGGTCCCATCAAAGTAAGTATCATGAGAGTTGGCAACACAGTCTAATTTAGGACACTGATTCAAGAAGACCTCCCTGTTCAGCTTAACCATGTGCCTACGTCTTACTGAAATGCTTTTGTGCTTTCCCGAAACAGGATGTTAGATGCCTAATATGAATTTAAGGCACCTTGCTTTTTAGGCACCCACTTCAGAAAATCTTATCCTAAGAAAGTGTAAATATTTATTTAGATTGTAAGCGGTTTGGGGCAGGGACTGTCTACTAATCAGTGTTTGTAGCCTAGCGCAATGGGGCGTTTTTCTTGGTTGGTCCTAAAGTGTTGTTGCAATAAATGTGATTCATCATAATTAATAATAAATAACGTTGTCTGGCCTTGCAGGAATTCGTCCTTACAAATGTGAGATCTGCAACAAGGCATTTACCCAGCGATGTTCTCTGGAGTCCCACCTTAAAAAGATCCATGGGGTGCAGCAGCAGTATGCTTACAAACAGCGTCGTGATAAACTTTACGTCTGCGAAGATTGTGGCTACACGGGCCCAACGCAAGAGGACTTGTATCTGCATGTCAATAACGCTCACCCTGGGAGTGCTTTCCTCAAGAAAACCTCTAAAAAGCTGGCAGCAGTCTTACAGAATAAACTGACCTCTGTCCTGCAGCGGAACCCTGAAGATGATGAGGAAGACGAGTAACGCAGTGGATTACAGCAGTCACATGCAATGAAGTTTACATGTCAGGTGTTTTTTCAAACTGCTTTGAAAGGGATCCGTGTAATAGCAGGCATCTTGTCCTTTTGATAATGACAGGCTGTGGATGTTACAACCTCAATGTGAGAGAAATGTTCTCAGCTTAATGCACATACAAGGCTTTTTTAATCGTGAGAATAAAAGGGAAAATTTTGGAGCCAGCATCGCCTGTGGATAGAGCCCTGCACTGATACTCGGGAGATTCCACGTCAGTTCCCAGCTCTGCCACTGGCCTGCTGTGTAACCTTGGGCAAGTCACTTAACACTTCCATGATTCAATTTTCTCAACTGCATAATGGAAATAATAACACTAATCAGCTTTGTAAGGTGCTTTGAAATCTGTGGGTGAAAAGTGCTAGATAAGAGCTAGGTATCCTTAATATTATTCCCAGATGAGAATCTACTGTAAAATGAAGTTAAGGATGAGAGTATGTATCATAAGGTAAGAAATGAACAGTCAATACACTCAACCATACAACCTTAACTCTGCCCTGTAGTGAAACCATGCAGAAACCATGTGATTATGATTAAGGTTGTTAGGATTTGTAATCCCAGGTTAGAAAAAAATGAATTTTAAAGATGTTAGATTTTTTTTCATATTATTTCTGTCTCCCCCGCCGGGGGCATGATTCCAGGGCAGAGTTAAGGTTTTTTTGTGCGCCTTGACTGTGCATTTCTTACCTTAGCATGTTTGGATTTCTTTTGAGTGTAACCTTAACTCTGAATTGCCTGTTTTTTTAATACTTAGTTCTGAGATTACTATCACATCCCTGTGGCAGTTTAATTACTGAGGCATCTTTTCAACCTTAACTCCATCTTAATATATATTTTTTGTCTGGGAATTTCCCTAGTTCTAAAACATTTTCATAGATGAACACTAAATAAGAAACCCAAAGAGAATGCTACCAGATCGTTCTAAGGACTTGAAGATACACAGCACCAACCTTCAGTCATTTAAAAAAAAATTAAACTTCCAAGGGTGGATTTCGCTGGGATACCAAAGCAATGCAAAGCCGCCAGAGGGCACTAGCCAGTTCACCTAGTTATAGAACTACATTGCATCGCCAGAGCGGCACAAATCAACCAATCCTTACTGGGGAATCTGAGCCTTGGTTTGCCATTGAGACCACCACTCTGCTGTGTGGCAGGATCAGGGAGAGAAAGACCCCAGGGCCGGAGTCCCAATGTCTCTGCTTCCCCTTTGCTCCCCCTCTGGTTCCTTTGGCAGTGCTGGCCCAGTGCTCAATGGAGCCAAGCAGCAGTGCCATTGGGGAGCCTTACAGACACTGATGCCCAAACAAGTGTGCAGCCGCTGAATGAAACCTTTGAAGAGCAATGCCAGTTGGGCCAAGCCATCCGTCAGTCAGAACTCCTGGCACATGTGTCCAGTCTGCCTTGGTACCACTGAGTCATTACAGCCAATAGTACCATTGCTTGCAAATTAGTTGGCCAGGAAGGGTGGCGATTGGTGCTCTACTCTGCTAAGATCACTCAGGACAGAGAAAAGATTCATGCCAACACTCATTTCTTAAAGGACCCAGTTTGACTGCATAAACCAATGAATGAATTTACTTGTAAATTATCCAAAAAGTCATTGTGTACTCAGAGTGAGTGCTGGACGTTTGGGGAGGACACACACTTATTTTGTATACAAAACAGAGATTGCATCCTGGTTTTAATGCAAAATGGAACTCAGCCTGAAGTACGGAACGGAACTCGTCAGCACCTCCATGGTTAATATATGAAAATGATGTCAGATTCTGGTTGTGTCTGTAAAAACTAAATTTTCTTTGATTGCCTCAGTCCTGGTGCAGACATCTGTGAGGGCTTTGGGGGGGAGGGAAAGCTTTTGGGTGTTCTTAAGCATTTCTTAATGAAGCAACTATTTTATGCAACAAGACTGAGGGTGCTTGGGGCCTTGAAAGAATCTTGATAAAGTGAAGCTCTGATGTAAAGAATAAGAAAGTGACTGTCCTATGTAACAGGAAAGGTTGCAAGGGATACTTTCATAAACAGAATTCCAAGTACAAAGTGTCGAGATGAATGACAGAATATTCACTTAGTGACATTTTGGCTGCAGATTATATTTTGACTCTTAGTTGTTCCCTGGTTATGACTGTCTTATGCTTCAGAGATGAAAGGCGGCTTGAGTTCTTAGCTAGGGCAAGGACTGGCACGAAACAGCATCCAAAATAAAGATTACTCTTTTCTAGTAAGGTTTGCCTCTCTGCAAGCACACTGATACGTAAGATTGGATCATGTAAGATCATAAAGTTTAGGTTTGATCACGTGGGTTAGCAAAATAAAGGTGGATAATTGTATTTAATTCTGTTTTTTTTAATTGTAGAAATTTTAGGCCAAAATATACTTGACATACCTGTAGTCCAAGAAATAATGTAATTTATTTGGTGACGAATAAACAGTTCTATATGGCAAGAGCTAACACCATTCTTCCCTGACAACTTTATTAAACAGAAGAAACAAAACAACTAAGGATATTTCCTGACCAACTTACTTCTTCAACCCTAACTCTGTCCTAAGTAGCAGGAATGTAACAGAAAAAAGGCCTGAAGAGAACAGTGTCGCTTGAAATGACAAACATTAGAATGCCAGGGAATTCTAAAATGGAGTTACTTATAAAAGCCCTTCTAGAGCATGTTTTTCTCCTCTCATCATGCTGCATTTAATCCCCCCAACAGCTACAGTTCAGAGCCAGAGTATAGCAGCTTCCTCACATGGGTTGTCCAGAAAGAGTGAACTGGGGATAAGGCATCAGCTGTACTCAGAGGACTGGGTAGTGGTTGATACACGTTTTGAAATGTTTGAGCTTGTTTTACTTGAGGCTCAGGAGGAGGCAATGGTAACGGCAGGGTGTGATGGGGTGTTCATCCCATACTAGCTTAGGAGGAGCAGATCAACCAACTAGGCCACAGCTGAGGGGAATTAGGTGGCCCAAGTAATCCCCTGAAAGATGACCGAGCCCAGCTGTGAAGGATCAGGCGGGGCTAGGATAATGCCAGGAAGCTGGCAATGAGGGAACCTGCAGTCACCCTCTGGCTGTTAGGGTGAGAAACCTAGGGAAAGGATATAGGAAAAGTCTCAGGGAAACTGCAGGAAAGATGAAGATAGTGCAGGCCTTGGCTGCTGAGTAGATGGTCCCTGGTCTGGAACCAGGAGTAGAGGGTGGGCCTACATTCCCCTACCAGCCACTGGGGCACTGCCACCAGCTGGGCAGTGAATAAGAAGATTGCTGGAGGCAGTTTCTGTGGAAAGACTTTGATGCCCCCGAAGGGGGAAACCATTGTGACCTGGAGGGAGAGCCAAGCCAGGAAGGGAGAGCACTTGGAGTCTCAGGGGGAGAGGCACACAACAAGTGACAGAAGGGGGCATTGAACCTGCAAAGAGCTGATCCCCAGAGCAACCAGGAGGAGGTGCCCTAGCAGTGAGTAGGACCCCATGACACAGGGGTTGAAATCAAAATGCTGTCATGTCCCAGCTGTGCTCAGAGCCCTTTGGAGGGGCACCACCTGGGAGCCCTAGCCATGGACCAGAAACCCCCTGCACTGAACAAAAAACTTACAAGCTAGGTATATGCAGCTGTGGGGAAGGGATTCCTACGAGCCCTTGGCCGTCTTGTTTTAGTCTCTCCCTTCTTTTGGCAACAGGGGGGTGATTTTCCCTCTTCCCCGGGGAGTGATCCCTCCTCACAGCACTCTCCAATGGGAGGAGGAAGCCTTCAGTAGCCGTTAGTGTCAAACTTCATCCTCCCCATTCAGGGACTGTTTTCCCCTCGCTCTCCAGCAGGGGGTGCTGTATTCCTCCTCCACCCAGGCTTGCGGACTGTCTGTGCCATGTGATGTATTCATCTCTTAGCGAGAACCCAGTGAAGCTCCTTTGAGAAGGCCTACAGGTGCCACAAACTCATTGTCTCCCCTTTTCTGTTGAAATGCTTAAGATCCATGTAGACAGTCTCTAGAATCAATTCAACTGGCAGAATGGGGATATATTTACTATGCAGCATATTTCCCATGGTCTCCTCCCACCTTAGGAAATTAATTACAATATGTTGCACTGTCCTTTGCAGCTGCTCCTGTTTGTGGATATTTTTTTAATGTTTTATATATATATATATATTTGACTGGGGTTTGTATGTACCTGGTAGTGAGTTTAGTGTATTTCCTCTGGAAATAGGAAGCACATCCGAAAGTTATAGTATAACTTAAAAAACAAACCAAAAAACCCCTCAAGGTGAGCATTCCGCTCTTCAAACTGGATGGAGATGAGCAACTACATCATTAGTGCATGTCAAGGTCAATTGTAAGGTAACTTTCTCTAGGCTTAGAGTAATTGCTTAAATTTGCACTGTGACCTCAATGTCTTGCTAGATGCCTTTGAAAATGCCAGTCCTTAATCTCTATTGGTCTAGCTGAGCCAGTAAAGCCCGCTGTGTGGATGTTGTTATTGGTCTAAAACTTTCCTATAGCTGTTCTTGCATGGGAAGAGGAATAACTTATATCAGTAGATGGCATCTTTATATTGATGTAACCACAGCCATGCTAGGGTTGTACTGGTATAAGTAGTTTACTAATGAAAAAAGTGACCAATATAGTTGTGGTGTTTAAAAAATAAAATTAAATTAAAAAAAATCCTGTGTAGACCAGGCCTGAGTGGTGTGACAGACCCAGACCAGTGGGGTACAGGAGTCTGGTAGAGGGCAAATATACTGGTCACTGGATGAGTAGTTTTCTGTTCCCTGAGTGACCAGAGCAGGGGCTGCACTAGAGTAATCAGGAACCTGCTAGAACCAATTAAGGCAGATAGGCTAATTAGAACACCTGCAGGCCAATCAAGGCAGGCTAATCAGGGCACCTGGGTTTAAAGGAGCTCACTCCAGGTAGCAGGGGGAGCCAGAGGCGAGAAGTGCGTGTAGGAGCTGGGAGCAAGAGGCACAAGGAGCTGAGAGTGAGAGCTGTGCTGCTGGAGGACTAAGGAGTACAATGTGTATCAGACACCAGGAGGAAGGTCCTGTGTGAGGATAAAGAAGGTGTCTGGAGGAGGCAATGGGGAGTAGCCCTGGGAGTTGTAGCTGTCATGCAGCTGTTACAGGAGGCACTATAGACAGCTTGCATCCAACAGGGCCCTGGGCTGGAACCTGGAGTAGAGGCGCGCCCGGGTTCCCCCAAACTTCCCAACTCCTGATCAGAACAGGAGAAGTTGACCCAGACTGTGGGAAGATCACTGAGGTGAACAAATCTGCAATTAAGTTGAGGGACCCACCAAGGTAGAGAGGACTTTGTCACAGGGCTAGACCTTGAAAAGGTCCTGACACCTTTCCTGTCACCCTCCTAGAGCTCTTGTGTGTAGTGCTGGTCATGTGCCTTTTGACATTCACGCACGGTGTCCAGATTCGATTCTAAATTATGCTGTTAGAAACTGTCTTAAGAAGGGCCCTACTGCGGTCACCAATAGGAGGAGTTCCAGCTAGCCCAGTTACTCCTGTCTTCGACAGGCCTAATGCCAGGTGCGCCCAGAGGGGAAGAAACAGACAGGGAATCACAAAGTGACTAGCCCCATCACCCATCCAGCTTTCTGGCAAACAGAGGCTAGGGACTCTCCATCCCTGCTATCCTGGCTAATAGCCATTGATGTGAGCCTATCCTCCGGTGAACCTATCTAGTTATTTTTGAACTCTGTTATAGTCTGGCTTTCACAATATCCTTCTGGCTAAGAATTGTCCACAGGTTGGCTGTGCATTGTGGCGAAAAATTCTTCCTTTTGTTTTAAATCTGCGTGCTAAGGCCTATTAATTTCATTCTGGTGGCCCTAGCTCTTGTTGATGAGGAGTAAATAACACTTTATTTACTTTCTCCACACAATTCATGTTTTTATGGGCCTCTATCATATTCCCTGTCTTCCAAGCTGGAAAGTCACAGTCTTTATTAATCTCTGCTTGATTGCAACCATCCATCCCGCCTAATCATTTTTGTTGCCTTTTCTGAACCTTTTCATTCCATATATCTTTTGAGATGAGGCGACACATCGCACCACAGTATTCAAGATGTGACGCACATGGATTTCTATAGTTGGTAATATGTATTTTCTGTCTTATCGTCTATCCCTTTCTTAATGATTCCCAACATTCTGGTTTGCTTTTTTGACTGCCTGCACATTGAGTGGATGTTTTCAGAGAACTGTCCACCAAGACTCCAAGAGCTCTGCTTGATGGCAACAGCTTACTTTAGCGCCATTCATTTTTATTATAGTTGGGATTAGTGTTTTCCAATGTGCATCATTTGCATTTTTCACAGTGCAATTTCATCTGGCCATTTTGTTCCAGTCACCCAGGTTTTGTGAGATCCTTTCTAGCTCTTCGCAGTCTGCCTGCCGGACTTAACTATCTTGAGTATTTGTTATCATCTGCAAATTTTTCCACCTCAACTTTACCCTTTTTCCAGTCATTTATGACATATTTGAATAGGGCCTGGTCCAGTACAGACCCCTGAGGACACCACTATTTACCTCAGTCCTTTCTGAAGAGCTGACCATTATTCCTATCCTTGTTTTCCTGTCTTTTACCGTTACCCAATCCATGAGAGAACCTTCCCTTATATCTATGACAGCTTACTTGCATACAGAGCCTTTGTTGAGGGACCTTGTCAAAGGCTTTCTGAAAATCTAAGTACACTATATCCACTGGAATCCCCCTTTCCACGCTTGTTGACCCTCAAAGAAAATCTAGTAGATTGGTGAGCATGATTCCTTTGCAAAAACATGTTGATTATTGCCCAACCAAATTACGTTCATCTACGTGTCTCTGACATTTTGTCTTATTATTAGTTTCAGTCAGTTGCTGGCTCCTGAAGTTCAGGCTTACGTGGCCTGTAATTGCCAGGATCAACCTCTGGAGCCCTTTTTAAATTGGCACACATAGCTATCCTCCATCATTTGGTACAGATGCTGATTTAAACGATAGTACAGACTACGTTGTAGTCCTGCCAATTTCACATTTGAATTCCTTCAGAACTCTTGGGTGAATCCCATCCAGCCCTGGTGACTTGTTACTGTTGTTTATCAACTGAGAGGCGAAATCACCTCTCCTCTTTAAACAGACGGTGTTTTAGTAAACGGCAGCCAGATGCAAACAGCCCCTGTACCAGCTTTGCCGCCTGTGGGCCACCTCCAGAGTAGAACTCCATACTGCATGCAGACATCTCGCGGCTGTGTCATATCCTATATTAAACAATTTCAGCATTCTAATATTGTGCATCTGTTTTTGGAACTCTCGGTGCTCTCTTTCCTGTTAGCCATTCTCCTGACTTTTACTGCATCTGTAACATAGACGATCCAACCTGACTGCAGCTTAGCGCCTGCGGCTTTCTCTCATTTTCTAGTTTAGATGTTCTTCTGTTGTGCCATCCCTTTGCCATATACAGGTTCCCCCTTCCACAAAATATTGCCCATCAAATAATGCACTTCAAACCACTTGCCTGAACACTGCAATTCTGAGTTGTAGAACATCCCTACGTAAGAAGTAGAATTACTGTGGCAGCCCTAACTAGGCATCTGCTCAGCCATCTAAATAGTGCTTTTAGGCCTGGCCTGGCCTGAATGTTAATGTCACATTCTGGAGTGCAGGCCCGAGGGGCTGTATTATTGCCTGTCCTGTAACCCTACGTGCCTCAAAAGGCTCTGCTGCTGCGGTGCTCTTGTCTAGATGCTCCAAGCCAGCATACAAGTCTGGTCTGAGTGCCCGGGTTAGCGCTAATTCAGCGTTTCTGATTCCAGCTTGTTACCCCGGCCCCACTCTGGTTACACCTGGTAAGATGACCCCAACACGCTGCCAGACCTGAATTTCCCATGTTGTCTGTCCTGCAGAGTGGCTGCCCTCCCGTAGAACACTCAGAGCACCAGTGTCATTAGTTTGCCCTATTAACGAGACATTACACAGTACAGCTTACTGACTTAGCTGGGGCAAATGCTCTCTACCCTTCAAGCACAACTCTGAGTTGGTGTGTTGTAAAAATAAAACAAAAATAACACAGGTTGTGACACCAAGTAGAAGGAAGAAAGTTAGAAAGGGTCGCAAACAAAAGTAAAAATCCACATTCTAATTGCTAAGACCTAACTTAACAAGCTACAGTCTTTGTTCAATGTTCTTCCCTGTCTTCCAGTCCCAGAGACTGTGACCCCCTTGGTTGAAGGAACTCCTGTTTCTTCACTTGCCAGAGCTCTGTTCCTTTCTCTGTCCTCTGATGGGTGCTAACATAGCTTCTCCATACCTCTTCCCAAACTTACTGTTTTGTCCCCGGCTCAGGCTGACTCAGGGAGTTCTTGCCTTCCTGTGGGCTTCCCATCCCCCTGCTGATTGATACGTAAAAAGGACCTCTATGGTTTGTGGTCACATCTTGCTTAGCAGATACTCTTATAATACAGTAATATTGTATACAATCAGTTGTCTGAATTAATTACTTATCATTTGAGGTTTAGATCCTGTGTTTATAGTCCAGATAAGGTCTCTTTCTTGCTGGAACGCAGAGGTCAAGCTGTCTTCTCCCCCTCTTGACAGCTTTGTTACCTTTCAAGTAATTAGACCTTTGTTGTCTCTGCCTGAGAAAGGACATACAAAGTCCTTTGTCCAGGGCAGACTGAGCTTATGCACTGCTTGCCCAACACATTAAGAAAATAATTCTAGCACATTCATAATTCTTTGTACACACCCCGTAGATGCATCATGTAAGAACATTAACTATCGGTGAGTTATTGGTTTACTAATATCTTACGAGACACCATTTAGGTAAAGCTCATGACAAGTGTTAGTGCAGTGGGTATGTCAGGCCTGAGAAGGGCTGCTGACACAAAACAGTGAACTACAAATGCACATCTGGATCATAGTTGTCCTTTTAGTTATGAAGCTAATTAGTGCTTACTAAACACACAATTTACAGGCAAGATGTGAACAAGGAAGTGCCATAATAGCTGATTTGGAATTTCACTGCATCGTTTTCCACACTGCTGTGTGCTCTGCAGGAACTGCAAATTCAAGTCTGGCTTTCTACAGCTAGAAGCTTATCCAACTTGCTTGAATAAACAATCTCTGTGGATAGAAAGTCCATGCTTCAATAAGAAGAATATAGCACTATGAATATACTGCTGACCCATTTAAGCAAAATGGAAATAGTGAAATGCTGAAGGCGATTAGAGAAGCTACACAAACAGAAAACCCAGCGATAAAGGGGTATTTCAACTATCCCCCTATTGACTGATACATGTCACCTCAGGAGAGGAAGCAGAGATAAAATTTCTATGCACCATTTAAATGACTGCTTCTTGCAGCAGCTAGTTATGGAACCCACCAAGGGAAAGGCAATTCCTAATCTAGTTCTAAGTGGAGCACAGGATCTGTAGTGCCCCACAAATACGTGGATATCCACACACCATGTTTGCGGACCACGGATGGATGCGGATCCAAATTTTATATCTAGAGCCCTGCAAATCTGCGGATATCTGCTCTATATCCATGGGCTATGTACACAGATCACATGCAGAGACAAATTTTGTATCCGCGCAGGGCTCTAAGGATCTGGTTCAAGAGGTGAATATAGCTGAACCACTTGGTGATAGCGCCCATAATGCAATTAAATTTAATATCCTTGTAAGGCGGGGAGGGAATACTAAAGAAACCCACCACAGTAGCATTTAACTTCAAAAAGGAGAATTACACAAAAACGAGGAAGCGAATTAAGCAGAATTTAAAAGGAACAGTGACAAGTGTGAAATGCTTGCATGGAAACACCAGAATAGAGGCCCAAATATATCTCCCCCCCCCTCCCCCCGCAAAAAAAAACAAAAAAACCCAAAAACCAACCAACCAAACAGTAAGAGGTCCAAAAATATGCCACCATGGCTATACAAGAGAGTAAAATTGGTGGTTGGAGGCAAAAAGGCATCCTTTACAAATTGGAAGTGAAGTCCTATTGAGGAAACTAGAAAAAAAACACTCTGGCAAGTCAATTGTTAAAAGTCAGGAAAAAAAAGAATTAAGTAACTAGCAAGACATAAAAACAGCAATTTTTTTTTAAAGTACATCAGAAGCGAGAAGCCTGTCAAACAGTCAGTGGGGCTACTGGACAATCAAAGTGCTAAAGGAGCACTCAAGGAAGATAACGCTGTTGCACAGCACCTAAATAAGTTCTTTGTATCAGTCTTCACCGCAGAGGATGTGAGGGAAATTCCCACACTTGAGCCATTCTTGTTAGGTGACAAATCTGAGGAACAGTCCCAGGGTGCTGGAACAATTTTTATAGTGGGGATGCTGAGAGCCACTGAATCAAACTGTAAACCTTGCATATGATGGAAACCACTTCAAACCAGAGGGGTGCAGCAACACCTGTAGTTCCAGCACCTATGAACTGTCCCAGATTGAGGTATCAGAGGTGGTTTTGAAACAAACTGATAAATTAAACAGTAGTAAGCCACGAGGACCTGATGGGATTCACCCAAAAGTTATGAAGGAACTCAAATATGAAATTGCAAAACTACCAGCTGTGGTATGTAATCCTTTGTTTAAATCAGCCTCTATACCAGATGCCTGGAGGACAGATCATGTAAAACTGATTATAAAAAAAGGCTCTAGAGGTGATCTTGGCACTTACTGAAGTTAGTCTTAACAGCCTGTACTAGGCACAGTGGTTGAAACTATAGTAAAGAACAGAATTATCATACACCTATATGAACAGGGCTTTTGTAAAGGAAAATCATGCCTCATCAGTCTATTAGAATTCTTTAATGGCATCAACAAGAGTGATCTAGTTGACATTGTATACTAGGACTTTCAGAACAGCTTTGACAAGATCGCACACCAAAATCTCTTAAGCAAAGTAAGCAGTCATTGGATAAGAAGGAAGGTCATCTCATAGATCAGTAACTGGTAACAAGATAAGGGGATGGATCACTTGATAATTGTCCTGTTCATTTACTCTGAAGTGTCTGGCACTGGTCAGTGTTGGAAGACAGGATATTAGGCTACAATTCAGGGGTTCTCAAACTTCATTGTACTGCAACCCCCTTCTGACAACAAAAATTACTACAAGACCCCAGAAGGGGGGACTGAAGCCTAAGCCCACCTAAGCCCCACTGGCCCGGGGGGGGGGGGGGAGGGGACGCCCACAGCAGAATCCCAAGGGCTTCAGTCTCAGGCAGGGTGCCTATAACCTGAAGCCCTCGGGCTTCGGCCCTGGGTGTTGGGTTTCAGCTTCAGCCTGAACAGGGTTGTGACCCATTTTGGGGTCCTGACCGACAGTTGAGAACCGCTGAATTATGAGTCAGACCCAACATGGCCCTTCTTCTGTTCAAAAGCAAACCTGTTCAGTCCTTTTCAGGTACTGTCTGGTTGGTAGTCTTTAAATTATAGATCAGCTGTACTTAAATACATAATCCTGAGTGATGACAAGAAAAGCTCAAGTGTATGATTCAAAGGAATGAAACAAATAAGAAAAGTTGACATACACAAAGCCACACCACCTAAGAAACGCTCAGTGTTTATTCAAGATTTACAACACTATCTTGTTACCGTCTCTTCTTACAACCTCGTTTTTATGAAATGAGTCTCAAATGTGACTCCTGTATTTTAGGACTAATTATTAATTGAAAAACTTGTTGTTTAGTCAACTTAACATAGTCAACAGAAAGCAAGATACCTTTGTAGTCCATGAAGGATATGGTTGCCGTTTTTACTTGTTTATTTAAGAACTGGCATCAGTGTTCAGTTCTTAAATTTCAAAATCACAAAGTAAGGCTTCTGAAAAATATACTGTCACCAATATACATCCCAAAGTTCTGATCCTGCAGTTAGTTCTGCATGGGTGGGCCTCCTTAATCTATGCAACACCCCAGTGAAATCAGTGGAGCTGTGTTGGCACAAGAGTCTTTGCATGGGACTTATTGCCCAACTGGGGCCTAAGGTACAAAGCCTCAGTGTCATTCTCACTTTGCTTTATGGGAGAGACCCAGCTTTGTACTAAGGCAGAGAAACCTGTATGAGAGAGAGTCCACTCTTGTCTTAGGGGGCTCTTACGGGTAGTCTTCAGCTATGCCAATGACATTTCTGCTCCTCTTCTGGGGGCCACTTCTGCAAAAGCAACCAATTTGTCTTAACATCCTGAGTGACTGCTTAATGCAGGTTTAGTTAGAATTCTTAGCACTTGCAGTTTTTCCGGCTTCAGAGGGACACTGTCAACATAAAAATCACATGTTGTAAACAGATGAGAGATTAACAAGAGCTGAAATGTTTAAAATCCAGTCTACTTGTCCTTACTTATGCTCTTTATTATTTGCATTTCACTCAGCTCTGACAATGCAAGTTTTGCTTTCATTCAGAGTCAATTTCACTTTCTTGTTGTCAGTTCAGCAAGGGTTAGGTTTCAAACACCGCAAGAGTGCGATACTTTGCTTACATAAACTTTTAACTGGATTTTTTCTTTAATTGTGGGAACACTTCTATTGATTTCAGGTTTTATAAAAGCTTGTTGCAAAATGTAAATATCAGCCCAATTTAAGTTGGCCCATTAAATCCTCTTTGCACCTCTGTAAGGCAGGCAACTATTAGACCCAATTTACAAATGGTACACTGAGGCAGAGATATTAAGTGATTTGTCCAAGGTCAAAGAGGGTCAGTATCGGAGACTAGATTAAAATTCAGAACTTCCTGCTTCGCTTCTGTGCTCAGACTACACCCCTCTAACTTGTCTCAATTGCATTATTGTTTTTTTCCTTCTCTGTGTACTCTTCAAGGCGCAGTAGCCATTTGTTCCAATACTGAGAGCACAGATCTGAGTCCATGAAATGTGGATGTGCAGGGGAGCCATCTTTATAAGAAACCACAATGAGGCCACAATTAACCTGCAATGAAAAGCATGACATCAGTAGTGCAATATCAATATGCAGGTTCAGTTGACCATTCCAAAGATTAAATTGCATTTTCACCATGTAGATCAATGTAAAGATAAAATAAAAACCACTAACTTTACTAAGCAATGTTATTCACAATAAAGCACTAGGAGCCCGGTTTCCCAAGGTATGGAGTGCCCACTGACTTGGAATTGTAGGTGTTCAGCAATCCTGCATATCAGGCCTTAAGGGTCTAATCCTGTGTTCTGGACATTGACAAAATTCCCACTGACTGAGTAGATTTTTGCCTGTACCAATACAGATTCAGGCCCATGCCATTCAGCAAATCAGGCTGTAAGGAAACGGTTACTTCTGCATGTTCCACTACCTAACAGACTTGTCAGATAAAACAACATAAAAAGTTAACAGTGAAGAATCAAGTGATATCATTGGCCTGTTATCAGAGCCATTTTTTTTTTTAAAGGAACAGAACGATGTAGCTACTTCCTATATTTCTCCATGAAATGATCCTGCCATAGCATTATACATGTGCTCAGCTTAACTGAGCTGTTTCTTTCCATTCCTAGAAAATCCTCAACAGGGCCTTGGGTATCCTCTCATTTTCTCCTGCTTTAATCTTCCCTCTCCAAATCAGGAACTGCCTTCCTTCAGGCCAAGCAGACCCTCTTTAGAGTCTATAAACACACATCCCTTCCTCAGCTGTTGAGTAATGGGCACCACTTCCCTTCACCACTAAGGAACAGAGTAATGTTCCCGGATGGTTTAAGGAGAGCATTTAACCACATCCATTCAATTGCCAGTGGACAGAGGCAATCAAGGGTGCTTGTTGCTAGCTCATTTCCTTGTCTGCCTGCTCTTGAGTTTGATTCCTCTCCTCCCCTTTCACATGGCACGCTCACACAAAGCAGCATGGAGCTGGATGGTTCTTCTCCCCTGCTATGCATTGCCGAGATGCTATGTTCTCACTGTAAGCTGGCTTGCTACATTAGGGTCTGACTTTCTGTAGGGCCATGCACCTGTAGCTCTCACTGAGTTCAGTTGGAGATTTGGAGCTCAGCACTTCTCAATAGCTGTGCCATTAGCTAAGGGCCTGATGAGTGGAAAGTTCCTTAAGTACCCTGACGACATACTGCGGGCCAAGGGAGGCAGCAGGAGCAGCAATGAGGGTGGAATTAGCTTAGGCTGGGACAGGTACAAGCGTGTAAATGCTAGCTGCAGTTCTATACTGGATAGGGGGTGACTAAAGGACATGAGTGGGGAAAAATGAAGTTGATTTGAGCACTCCTGCTTGTCTCAGCAGGCAGTAGGCCTACTGACCTGGAAGTCATAATTAGCATCATGGTTTATGGCTCCGGTATACGCTGCAACCTGTAGTGGGTTGTCAAATGTGTTCCGGAGATACGGCTTTGATTTCTCTGAAGTCTTCCAGTCAATGACACATAACTGGCCTCTGTAAAACCAAGCAAAAGGGGAGTATTTTAGTAAAACTTAGTGCTAATGACAAAACATGACATCAGACACGTAAGTCACGCACTTTACTCTGTTTCTCCTGTTTCCTGCTGATGAGGTGTCACTTGTAATTATTACACTGCAGGTGCCAGCCTGAGTTATGAACTCCTCCTGCACAGGCTCAATCAGATCCAGGGACCAATAAGTACAAATACCAGTGGCAGTTGTAGATGACACCACTTTGGTTCACTTAGCCCTTTCGCACTAACGTGATGCTCCAGTGAGTGGCGTGCAGAGGTTACTCGCTAAAAGAAGAGCAGCACTGCTGTTAGCAGGGCAATCTGTGATCTCCCCTGTTGTTCTCCTCCCATCCCTATTTCTCATCCTCAACCTGCCTGACCTCCCCTGTTCCATCCCTGCTGCTGTTGTTTTGATGCTTCTTCAGCTCCACAGTCTCTCTGGCTTCCTCTCCCAGTCCACTCAACCTCTCAGCTGCTACTTGATGTGTCCTACCATCTGAGTCACATAACATCAAACAGGCCAGATCTGGCCCACAAGCCAGCTGTTTGGTCACCAGTCATATAAAACACAGTGGGATATAATAGGAGAATCAGCATCTCACCGATACTCAGCCACACAATCTACAAGGCCTGAATAGTGAAGAGTCTCATGATGAACCGCACTTTCAAGAGCTTTGACTCCACTGATGTCTCTCAGGACATGCTGCACACTTGCTAAGTAGCCAGAGACAGTAGCATCTTTTTCCTGCTCCTTCAACGGAACCTCTTCAGACAAAAAGACAGATTCCAAAGCTGCATGGAACAGTTTTCCTTGAAGGAAAAGGTCTATGAAAGATGACAGAAAAAACGATCTTTAAAACCCCTTTCTTAATAAGCAATGCTCATATATGGGATAAATACATATTTTAAAAACTACTATAAAATCAGCTTAGCTTATCTAAAAATCAGACTCTAAAATCAGCCCAATTTCGGTGCTGAAACAGCTTCAAGGGTATAGGAAGGGGAAGGGAACAAATAATGGAATTATTTAAGTTATTAATCTAAATTAGCCTCTGTATTCACAAATTGTCCAGGAGCAATTTACGATGTGGTTATTTATTCTTTAGTCAAACATATTTGCCATACAGAGCCGGCTTTAGGAAGTTCGGTGCCCAATTCGAACAGTATCGATGGGGCCCTGGCAGGGAAGACAAAAAAAACAGAACAAACCACAACAGTAAAAAAAACACGGGCTTATACTCACCGGGCGGTGCTCTGAGTCTTCGGCGGCACTTAGGTGGCGGGTCCTTCACTTGCTCCAGATCTTTGGCAGCACTGAAGGACCCGTCGCCGAAGAGCCACTGAACACCCAGAACAAGCAAAGAACCCACTGACGAAGTGCTGCTGAACAACCAGAGCGCCGCCAGGTGAGTAAAAATTAAAAAGGGGCCTCTAGCCAGGGAAGAAATTCTCACTGAGCGCGGGGCCCTATTGGGCGCGCGGACCGATTCGAGGGAATTGGCCTAAAGCCGGCCCTGCTTAGGAAACCTACCCTAGAGCAGGGTGCCATACCCATAGGAACCCTAACCATAAATCCAAGTGCCCTACCCTTAGGAACCCTAACCCTAGGGCAGGAAGCCCTACCCATAGGAACTCTAACCCTAGCTCCAAATGCCCTACCCTTAGGAACCCTAACCCTAGCGGGGGAAGCCCTACCTATAGGAACCCAAACCCTAGCTACAAGTGCCCCACCCTTAAGAACCCTACCCCTAGGGCAGGAAGCCCTACCCATAGGAACCCTAACCCTAGCTCCAAATGCCCTACCCTTAGGAACCTTAATCCTAGCGGGGGAAGCCCTACCTATAGGAACCCAAACCCTAGCTCCAAGTGCCCCACCCTTAGGAACCCTAACTCTAGCTCCAAGTACCCTATCCTTAGAAACCACACTCCTAGTGTGGGAAGCCATATCCATAAGAACCCTACCCCTAGCTCCAAGTGCCCTACCCATAGGAACCCTAATCCTAGGGCAGGAAGCCCTACCCAAAGGAACCCTAACCCTAGCTCCAAGTGCCCTGCCCTTAGGAACCCTAACCCCAGGGCAGGAAGCCCTACTGACAGGAACCCTAACCCTAGGGCGGAGTGCCCTACCGATAGGAACCCTAACCCTAGGGAGGGAAGCCCTACCTATAGGAACCCTAACCCTAGCTCCAAGTGCACTATGTTTAGGAACCCTAACCCTAGGGCAGGAAGCTCTACCAATAGGAACCCTAAACCAAGCTCCAAGCACCCTACCCTTAGGAACCACAACTCTAGGGTGGGAAGCCCTATCCATAGGAGCCCTAACCTTACCTCCAAGTGCCCTACCCATAGGAACCCTAACCCTACACATAGGAACCCCAACCCTAGTTCCAAGTGCTCTACCCTCAGGAAACCTAACCCTAAGGCAGGAAGCTGTACCCATAGGAACCCTAAAAGTAGCTCCAAGTGCTCTACCCATAGGAGCCCTAACCCTAGCTCTAAGTACCCTACTCTTAGGAACCACAAACCTAGGGCGGGAAGCTCTACCTATAGGAACCCTAACCTTAGGTCCACGTGCCCTATCCACAGGAATTCTAACCCTAGGACAGGGTGCCCTATCGATAGGAACCCTAATCCTAGCTCCAAGTTCCCTACCCTTAGGAACCCTAACCCTAAGGAGGGGCGCCCTACCGATAGGAACCTTAACCCTAGCTCCAAGTTCTCTACCCACAGGAACCCTAACCCTAACTCCAAGTGACTTACCGTTAGGAACCCTAACCCTAGGGCGGGAAGCCCTACCCATAGGAACCCTAACCCTAGCTCCAAGTGCCCTACCCTTAGAAACCCTAACCCTAGGGTGGGAAGCCATACCCATAGGAACCCTAACCCTAGCTCCAAGTGCCCTACCCTTAGAAACCCTAACCCTAGCTCCAAGTACTCTACCCATAGGAACCCTAACCATAGGGCAGGAAGCCCTACCTACAGCCCTAACCCTAGCTCCTAGTTCCCTACCCACAGGAACCCGAACTGTAGTTCCAAGTGTCCTATCCTTAGAAACCCTAACCCTAGGGTAGAAGCTGTACCAATAGGAACTCTAACCGTAGCTCCAAGTGCCCTACCCATACGAACCACAACCCCAGGGCAGGGCGCCCTACCCATAGGAACCCTAACCCTAGCTCCAAGTACCTTACCTTTAGGAACCACAACCCTAGGGCGGGAAGCCCTACCTATAAGAACCCTAACCCTAGCTCCATGTGCCCTACCCATAGGAACCCTAACCCTAGCTCCAAGTGCCCTAACCCATAGGAACCCTAACCCTAGCTCCAAGTTCCCTACCCACAGGAACGCTAACTCTAGCTCCAAGTGCCCTACCCTTAGGAACTCTAACCCTAGGGCGGGAAGCCCTACCTATAGGAACCCTAACCCTAGCTTGAAGTTCCCTACTCATAGGAACCCTAACCCTAGCTTCAAGTGCCATACCCTTAGGAACCCTAACCCTAGGGCGAGAAGCCCTACCCATAGGAACCCTAACCTCAGCTCCAAGTGCCCTACACTTAGAAACTCTAATCCTAGGACTGGAAGTCCTACCTATAGGAACCCTAACCCTAGCTCCAAGTACTGTACCCTTAGGAACTATAATCTTAGGGCGGGAAGCCCTACCCATAGGAACCCTAACTCTAGCTCCAAGTGCCCTTCCCACAGGAACCCTAACCCTAGCTCCAAGTGCCCTTCCCACAGGAACCCTAACCCTAGCTCCAAGTGCCCTACCCTTGGGAACCCTAACCCTAGGGCGGGAAGCCCTACCCATAAGAACCCTAACCCTACA
>NC_133771.1:211302847-211584051 GCF_003597395.2 Chelonoidis abingdonii | reverse complement strand
TAGCTCCAAGTACCCTACCCTTAGGAACCCTAATACTAAGGTAGGAAGCCCTACCTATAGAAACCCTAACCGTAGCTCCAAGTGCCCTACCCATAGGAACCCTAACCCTAGCTCCAAGTACCCTACCCTTAGGAACCCTAATACTAAGGTAGGAAGCCCTACCTATAGAAACCCTAACCGTAGCTCCAAGTGCCCTACGATTTTGCTGTACAATTTCTATGAATCAGTCTAGGCCTGTAGCATGCTTGTGAGCAGTTCATTGTATTTGATATCAAAGCTATGATAGTTTTAATTGGATGCATCTGTTACCTGACTGAACATAACTCTTAGGATAAGGTATCTTAGGAATGATAGCTGCTTAAAATGTGCTGTTTCTGTAGAACATTCTTGCTGGTATGTTTGTTCACGAAAATATTCAAGAACCCAGACGGGGTGTGAATACAGCAAATTCAGCTTTTCAGTGAGCAAAAATTTATGTGAATAGTGTCAAAGTATTAACCTAGCTCTAGGTATAACAAGAGCTAGCCAACATTGCCAAGACTGGATGTTTCAGCAGGACTACGGTGCCTTAGCTCCACTGACCGGGGGGAATCAGTTGACAGTCTTTATGAATTAAAGACATCATATGCACTAGAACTTCAAAGAAAAACTTGGAATTCACATATAAAGTTAAGGTCTTCAGTATACCAAGCAAGCCGTGGTGGCTGCCTAAATGCTGGTTGGTTTGTAGCACACAGCAGGACCAAAGACATTTAGCTAAAGAGCCTCAGGCTGCTGAGATAGCCAGTGGTCTATAATCAGATACAGTAACTGGCCAGCAGGCTTTGAAGTTTGCATTCAAGGACCCAGACCTGGAGTGCAAACATCAAAGTCTCCAGAACTGTCATCTCCAGTTATCTAAAAATTCTGGGTGTCCCATGACCCCGAGACAATTATTGTTATTGTGGTGTTATGTAACGCAGTGAACCACTTTATTCCCAAACATGAAAAAAAAAATCATTCTATCTGTAGAAGTGCTAGTCAAACTCCAGAAATCAAGTAAGAACTATCAACCTGTTGCAGATTCCAGCAGATACTACCAACATAATCGGGGTTGGAGCAGGGAACTCCTAAATTCTAATCCCACTTTACCACTAAGTACTATTAGGTTATTGGTTCAACCCCTGTTGTTCTTGTAGTCAATGGGAATGTTCCTGAATAAGCAATCAGGGAAGGCCTCAAAATGTGGTCCATTAATACCAGGCATTCCTGTTAAGTCCTTTGGATTCTGAAATGGATGCTGCTATATGGATATGCAAAGTGTGTGTCTTCTAGGGCCAGATCTGACAGCTATCTGCCCATTATTTTTAGAAGCATTTTGGTTAGACTTACTTTTGGTATATTCTGCAAACCCATCTTTTCCAAGTTCCAGAATCATCCGCTGCTTCCACCTCTTCAGGTAGAATGCCTGGTGCAAAGGCATGGTCTGCTGAAGAACACTAGTAACACTGGGCACCTTGTGCCTTTGTAAACCGATTTTCAGCAGGTGCTTTCGGTCACTGTTTGGAGGCAAAGTTCTTTTACTGGAGTTTATCAGAGGGACCCAATTTTTTGGAAATTTTGCTTCAACACCCTTAACTGGAGACTTAAACTTATTCACTGGTCCGTATATCAGATTATCTTCCTCAAACAATGTTTCTGGTGTCTGAGGGCCGGCTTTGGAAGATGTGACAGAACGGACCAAGTTCATGTATCTTTCTTGGTCAACTTGCTCATAACCATTCTCTTTTTTCTTCTTGCTACAAAGGTAGGAGGAGATACACAGGCACACATATGGGACTTGATTTTTGCAAAAATGTTCTGTCAACAGCATTTTTAGTCTCCCAGATTTTCTGGTTAATAGCTCGATGGATTTCATTCCCAGAAGCAGCATTTATAGATGGTTAAACAGAGTTTTCTTTCTTCCGTTAGGAGCATTCATGACCTTCTATAATTTCCTACTGTAGAAAAAGAATTTCCATGATTTGAAGAGTTACTGCACTTTAGTATCATCAAGCTATCATTTACAAATTAAAGCTGCATAGTATTCATTAGTGCCTTTCGTATCAGCTGAACTCCAACCATTTTGAGTTAAACAATACAGTAATAGTGAGAAATAATAGCAGATGGAAAGATAAAATAAGAGGTATAGACAAGAGGAAAAAATGTTTTCGGATTTGAAATGTGGTGGAGAGATCAAAGAAGGCTGTTGCAAGTGGGAGAAGCTGTAGTGCAGAAGGCTCTTACAGTAGCAAAACTGTAGGAAGGTACAGAGGAGATGGTACTGCATGCAGGGAGAAAGAGACAAGCTACATGGGCTAGACAGAAGCAAGTCCCTGAATTAGAATGAACTGACTAGAGAGGGCAGATGAGCTCTTCGGGAATGGCGTGGATGTGTTTGTTCTCTGTACATGTGAGAAGGCAGCAAGCAGTACTATGTACAGCCTAGAATCTGGAGAGCTGAGACTTGGAGAAGCCTAAGACAAGGGAGATAAACTAAAAATATTTGCAATCTTCAAATACCAGTTTAAGTTCTTTTGGAAAATATGTATTTTAAATTAAAACGTTGGATTTTTTTTCCAAACTGAGAATAAAACAAGTCCTCTTTTTAAGCGAAGACATTTCAGGATACTTCTTCAGTAGAAGCTGCAGACCAAGAGAGTCTAGTTTATAACCTGGTTCTGAAAAGTATGTTGTAGTTGCCATTTTTGGCTCTGACCCTGAGAAGTTGCATTGAAATAAGTGCGTTTCCTAGTATCCTTAAAATGAAACATAGGCACAAGTCCTTGCAGTATTAGGCCCTAAGTTTTCTTCTATTGAAAACTATCCACTTAGCAATCAAAGTTACTTCATTGCATGTTTTGCAAATAAAACATGCAGGCAGTACATATTATAAGCTAACAGGACTGCTTTGTTCTTGAAACACCTCAGTATTTTTCATTTCATTCACTGCATTTCTCAAACACTCCACGCACTGTTCAAACAGTAGGAGTATTAAGAAAAAAAACAACAAAGGTCTTGATCTTACAAGTTATTCTGGACAGGGACATCCCTGTGCTCACACCGAGTCCCGATTAAGTCAATGGGGCTCACAGAATAACTTGCAGGATCTGTGCCCACAAGCACTTATAGCTTAGTAGATGGAGCAATCCTAGTGACAAAGGACCTTATGCAGTTCCAGTTAAGGTGCTTCCCTTACTACCAATTTTTCAAGGGAATTGCTAGTAATTTTAGGATTATATTGTGAACTATAAAAGAGAAAGAAGGGGAAAAAAACCCCCAATACAAGCTGTTCCATCCCAGAATTGTTTGCACTTGTTTGTATAATGTAAGTTAACTCCTCTGGGAAACCATAAGGTATGTAGTGGAAATGAAAAATAAATCATCACTTCTTGGTCAATATAGTTATTGTCTTTTTTTTTTTTTTTTTGGTTTAGAATAAGAACAAGGTACTTTAAAAAGGAAACCTTTCCTACTAAGACATTTTGAATACCAAAATATACAGTTTCCCTATTATTACATTTGTATAGCAGAGAAGTCAGTATTCAAGCTTAAAGGGATGTCAAAATCTTGATCTACTTTAAAAAAAAAATAAATTAAGATTGTGTTGTGTCGTTATGTTTGCCTTGTCCTCTTATATCTGTTTGCTCTTTTCCAGTGTGCAACAATGGGAAATTGACATGAATTTTGCTCTGAGCATCCTGACATTCAGACTCTTGTCAAGTTTAGTTTTCTGTCTGCACACGAGGATAGAACAGTCAGGTGTATGTAGTAGGGAAGGGCAAATCAATCCATTCCAATCATTTTCTTACTAAGACAAGGTGTGCAACTATTGCCAAAATTAGATCATGAGTAGTAACGATGTATATTGGTTTTATGCAATGGGCTAAATTCTGCCCAGTTCAATCTCATTGAAATTAATTGCACAGGTTTTGAGTAAAATCTCAATATCAATTTTCATATTACTTCTCATTTTTACTTGGTGGCAGGCTGTTTCTTTGCCAGTTTTGCTCTTTCTACAATAGGGGCTTTATCCTTTCTTTTTAGCAATACATTTATTCTTTCTGGTAGTCTAAAGAGAAGCCTATACTTTGCATTAAGTACACATCAGTTTCAGTTCTTCTCAGACACAATTTTTAAGTCAGTCCACCTTGGGCTTCTTGTGAGCCTTATATTTCATGTTTGCTATAAATCACTGAACAGAAGCTTAACAAATAGAGAATTGATTAAAACAATCTGTTCTTGCCAATAGGCACTCTTCTTTAATCATGTTGCCCACTCTTCATTTTTAATAGAATTATTTCCCGTCTCTGATTTAGGTCAGTTACCTGTCATAATTTGCTACTTGCTAGACAAAGAATAAGGAGTGATGTTTGTAAATTATGACAGAGGTATACATTCTAAAAATTGTCAAAATTGTGTATGAAATGATGGGAAGTGGTGCGCGTAGCAAATTGATATCTAAAGGTCAGGCTTTGTTACCGGGAGTAAGTTGTTTCAGGGAAGCACTGTCTCCCTACCCAGATTTTTATAATGAAACAACCTGTTCTCCCTTGCTCACACTACCAACTTTAGGGATTAGGGGAAATTTGCAACCCACCTGCTAATATGCCCACTGCCCTCTAGTGGCTGACACACAGAAGAAAGTTGTCTGCCTAATAAAAACTAAAGGACATTCCTGAGTTTTTATGGAGGGGAATACTAAGCTCTGTGCCCTGAATCACATGTTTGTGTGTAAATAACCCATGATCACTTACAAAGGAAAATTAAACTCTGCCTACACTCGCTGTACAGAGACAATGAAAAATAAATATCTAGCCCTACCCCTTCAAATTTGGTGATAAATCCTGATCATGTGCCTCAGAGTTGACATATGCCAAGAAGACTGCTGCCTACTGGATAGCAAATACAAACCACCTATTTCACCTCAGGGGTAACTGCAATGAGCATTACTCAACTTATTTATAACAATAGTATCTAGCTCTGATATTGTACTTCTCATCCATAGGGCTCAAATAGTGTGACCAGATGTCCTGATTTTATAGAGACAGTCCTGATAATAGTGTTATATAGGCGCCTATTACCCCCCACCCCGTCCTGATTTTTCACACTTGCTGTCTAGTCACCCTAGGCTCAAAGTCCTTTATAAAGAATGTCAGTAACACGATCCCCTTTTCACAGATGGGGAAACTGAGGCACAACAAGGCAAAGTTATTTGCCCAAGATCCCTGAGTAGTTCAATCGTCTTCTGAATCCCAGTCCAGTGCTCTAACCACTAGACAACACGTGTTGCCAGTTTTCACTACATTGGGGTGAGAGTCTTCCTTCCTGGATGTTGATTTTAAACAGAGCAAGTTAACATTTCTCTCCGGGGATGTGTGTTGCAATGAAGCAGCCTGGCCTGGTGCCTACAGCCGCAAACTGGGATTGCGGAGAGCTCTGCCACAGGCCTGCGGGGTGGCCATGGCCAAGTCACTTTCCCCGCTCCGTGCCTCAGTTTCCCCATCCATACAATGGGGATGATGGCGCTATCCTCCTTTGCAGAGCGCCGGGAGGTCCAGGGCTGCAGAGCACTGGAAGCCTCCATCCCTGAGGGGAGCTCGGTCTCCACGCGGCTTGGGGCAGCCCCCCCAGCCGGCGGTAGCAGCGGGAGACTGTTGTCCCACTGGGGACCTGGCCATAGGGGGACACGGCTCTCGCTAGGCTCGTCGCCCTTACCCAGCTCCCCATCCGAGCGCCCTCTCTTCAGCCGTTAGTACCGTTACCTCCACTCGCTCAGCGCCCGGCCCGCCACTACCTTCCCGCCAGAACAGCGCGCCGCCTCTCGGGATTTGTAGTTCTCTGCTCCCTTCCCTCAGCCTACAGACTGTACAGCTCCCGGATCTAGAGAACTACAACAGCCACAATGCATTTCGCCTCCCCCCCACGGCGCTGAGCTTGGCGTTTGAGATTTACGTCAGCGGGAGGCTACGGTTGTGAAAGGAGGGGCAGTGTGAACACGTGACGGAGACGGGTTTCTCCGCTGCCCTCTGACCTGAGGGCAGGGTCCCCAAGCGTACGTGCCCAGCCATGCTTTCCCGCCCGGATCCAAAATGGCCTCCCAAAGCCAGGCGAGTGCTCCCCCTTCTGGGAAAGGCTTTTGGATCTCTATGGTGGCCGCCCGCGTGCTGCCGGGAAGGTGGGGGAGGCGCTGAGGAGGCGGTGCCCGGCCCCGCTCGCGTGGGTCAGGTGGCCTGAGCCTATATGAGCCGCCGCGGGCGCTGAGGGAAGGGGTGGCTGTGGGCAAGGAGCGGCGGGCGTTATGGCTGCGCTGCCCGAGGAGGTAGAGGAGAAGAGGCAGGTACGAGGGGGGCCTCGTGTTGCTGTAGGGCGCCCTGGGGGCTGAGACCCCCCACGCCCCCGCTTCAGGCTGCTTCCCCCTTCCTGGGGGGGCGGGTCCAGGCTCCCTCTCCCTTCGGGCTGCTTCCCCCTTCCTGGAGGGGTTGTGACCCCCCCCCCCGACTCCCTCTCCCTTGGGGCCGCTTCCCCCCTTGGGCTGGATGGCAGAGCCTCATACTGGGGGGTTGGTTACTCTTCCCAGTGGGGCTGTGACCCCCAACATCTGCCTTCCTTGCCAAGGAGCAGTTGGCTGAGCCACCCCTGCTGGGGGGTGATTCCCCTCCACTGGTGGGGCTGGCTCCCTGCCTGTCCTGGAGCCCCTTCCCCTTGGCTGGGCTCTGCCTAGGGGTAGATCTGTTGTTTGCCTCCTCCTTGTGTTGTGCCCTTTGCCCTGTCCATGTCTTCACTCCCTGCTGTGCTGCTGACTGGCCCTGCTTTAAATTCCCCTGGAGTGTGTGTCTTGGCTCTACTGGTGCTGTAACTAACACACCGTGGCCCCTCCCTAGGGCACAGTAATGACTGACTCTAGGCACTTGAGACCTGTGGAGGCAGTACAGGTCTGTTGCATCTTACGCTGGGCTTATGTTCTGTAGTCAGCGTGTAAAGCAAAAATCGCATATTGTCAAAATTACATTGAGTTATTGGTGGGTGGAATTGCCTGCACTACAGGTACAGTATTAAAATTGTTGTGTTCCTCTCTTTTTTTGTTGTTTTTGCTGACTGCTTAAAGCTGAAACCATGCATGTAAGGTGTGACAGACCTGTACAGAATAACTGTCCTGGAACTGCTGAGTTATTTTGGTTTCTGTGAAAGCTGAAAACCAAAATGCCTTAAACAAATGCTCCCTGTACTCTAGGATTTTGTATTTATGCAGTAGGGAGGAACAGGCAACTTCAGCTTAATACCCACAGCTCCAATGAAGTACTAAGGGAGTGCTTAAGGGCATGAAAACAGCATATGATTTAAGCCAAATATCTGACCTGTGGGCAGGTTCTGGCCTCTCTGTCTATGTGTGTGGCTGACTTGGTCTATCTAGCCTTCATGGTTGCAAAGAAAGCTTTGATCACATTTGGAAAGTGTAACTGATGTTCTGTGGTCTTCCCAAGTCTGCAGGCAGCTGAAGTAATGACGCAGAGGGGTGAATTTCTACCAGCCCCCATTAAGCTTCAGAGTTCAAACCCAAAGAGTTTGTGTTAGCACTGTTTAACTGCTGATCATTTTAACAGACTGATTGAGGGATAGGGTGTTAGTGAAGCTTGCAAGGAGGTTGGGGGAAAATGTGAGTTGCAGCAGGGGAGAAAGGAGGTGATGCACAAACTTAGGGAAAAGAAAGAGAGGAGGCTGGGGAAGCAAGAGAAACACAGGGCAGAAACAGCAGTGGTCTTAAAAGGGAGCAAAATGTCATAATAAACTATATTGAATGTTTCATGGAAGTACTGAACAAATAACTGAAAATTCTGATAATGCATATAAACTGCTGGTGCTCAAACAAGATTGCTTCAGTCTCTTCTGGAGTCAGTTTCAGACAGCTGATCTTCTTTCATGATCCAGAGTCATGCTATTTGTGAAGCAGCCATGATTTCTAGATGAAACACAGGCTGTATGTCCTTAATCACAGTCCATGTTGATAGTTTTCTTTTAATGGTTGTATCCTGATACCCTGAAGCAGTGAGCCCTAAGGGACTTATGTTAGAGCTCTTGTGGGAGGACAGGATGCTCACCATCATCCTGGATATGACTGGCATTAGCTTAGTGTGGTATCTGCTGGGACAGGCAGACTTCTAACAGTGTTGTGACAATTCAAATTAACTTTAAAACAGAAACATATAGAGTTATACTTATCTGGCACACCCCACCATGACTCAGAGCCCACTTTACACTTTCTTTAGCTAACACCAATTTGTGTTAGCTTGTCTAATACCTTGGGGAAAATGGCATATGAATGTCCATTTATAGCAGTAAACTGCCCTAGCATTGAACAAGCCCCTTGGCTGGCTGTACAAAATGTAAACTTTTGTGTTTGTGGTGGCTTTTAATCTGAGTGTTTCCTATGAAAATTGCCATGCTTGCTATACTTCTAGTGCACACTGGACAATGTAGCGGTCTTGCCCTTAGATCAGACCACCATCACTAGTTTGGCGGGCGGGGGAGATGAGAGGGGACAGTTAAATGTCTGAAGCAGTGTCTCCTGTTGGAGTCATAGAAATTTTCCTCTGGAAGAGAGTGGCTTTTAAGGGGCACCTTACATTTAAATACTCCAGTCAAAATGAGGAAAACTAAACCTGCACATATTTTTGTAATACACTTCAAAGCAACCATGAAATCTCACTTGGCTTCCCTTGTTACTTGGTTCTGAAATGCCACATTCTGTCTAGAACATGTAGAGGAAAGCAGAAGCTAAATACCTTCTCAGAAGCTCTTTCAGTACACTGAGATTATCAGCATGGACAAAAAAGGTGCTTTCTTCATCTATTAGCTCAATGGATTTGTCTTAAAACGACTAGAAAGCCTTCTCTGCATCAGTGTTGACAAGGCCCCTTTCAGCTGTGTTGTGGGGAGGACAGAGTTCTTATTCCTGGCCCACAGGCCATAAACTTAAAATTACAGTACCTCCCAGCTGTCAGTCTGTGATGGAGTTTCCCCTGGGGTCTTTGAGAGACTTGCATGAAGATCAAGGGCAAACAGAACATGGTCTCACTGTAGTAACTAAACTTCTTTCGCTGCTGCTTGCTTCAGTATTTCATCTAGAAGTAGCATCATGTAGTCAGAAAACTGGCTCCCTTTTAGGACCACAGATGTTCCTACTCCCTCTGTCTTCCCTCAGTTTCTGTCTTTGTGGATTTCACTTCTGGTCTCTGCCCCCAATCTGTTGAAACCTGTAATTAAATGGTTATGCTGGCATTAAAGTGGCATTAATATCCCAGTGCACTTAGTGACTGAAATGCTGCTTCCCACTGTTTCAAGCTGTTGGCAGGGCCAGGGAGGCAACTGTGCTGATAATGCTTGTGTAACCTTCCAGTTGTGACTCAAGGATTAGGTAAGTACTGTAAACAAAAGCTTAGATTCTGCTTGTTCTTGAATGTTTTTGGGCCCTAAATATTAATGGGTGTCTGACCTCTGTTTCATAAGTTAAGCTTCTTGGTGGGAACTGAGACTGTGTTTATCCTGTGATGGAAGGGGATGGAGGGTGTGAGCAGGATAGGCTGGAGGTGGGAAAGGACTGGGAGGAGTGGTGTGCTGGTCTAACTTGGGGAAAGCGAAGGGAAAGGATAGAGATGACCATTAGGAGTTAAGTAAACTGGTTTAAAAACTCAAGTTATTAAAATCCAGAAGATGTCTAGAGTTGGCGAAAGTTGGAGTAAGTGGCCTCTCCAGCAACTGAAGTCTGTCATCCAGAAGAGACATCAAACCTGCCTCTTCCTTTAGACTCCTGGTTTCAAGGAGGCTGAGGATGAAGTGATCATTTGCCCAGGGTGACTAAGGCCAGGGCTACACTAAAAATTAAATTGACTCAGTTCAGTTGCTAAAGGATGTGAAAAATCCACACCTGAGTGACATAGTTAAGCTAACCTAAACCCGTATATAGATGTCATTTGGGTGACAGAAGAATTCTTCCAGCAGCCTACCTCTGTTCCCAAGGAGGTGGATTAACTACAGCGATGGGAGATCCATTGCTGTAGTGAGTGTTCATGCTGAAGCATTACAGCTGCAGTGATTTAAGTATAGATCTAGCTTACGACATGGTTTCTGGGAAGCCTCCCATCAACTTCTGCAGAACCTCGGCTTTCTTTAAGAGTTTAGCTCTTACGGTTGCAAAAGACTGTCCTAAATAAACCGGTGCTGTGCATCTATCAGTTAGCTGCTGCAGACTGTAAACTGGTCAGTCTTGTCATTGCTGCTACCCAGCTGTGAAACCTGACAGTTGGTCTGCTGCTTGAAAAAGCTTGGCGCAACAGCCTAGACAAGTAGTGGAGTTATTTACTGGGGAAGAAGATCCCAAAACAGATACTCCCCTCAACAGCTAGAAAGCTGAGGGAGTGGTAGAGTAGTGGACAGCACTGCCAACCTTCATAGCAGTCAGGAAGATCTGGAAGAGGGTGGAGATTGGGGAACGGGAGAAAAGTGTTCCTTTCCCCAGGAGTTGGGATGGCAAGAGGCTGATATACCAATCCCCAGGCAAGGTCCAGGTGCAACAAACTGGTAAGAATTCTTACTAGCTTTTTCCAGTAGCTGAGAGAAAGTTGGCTTTTTCCAGACAGTGCCTGCTGCCACCCAACTTTACATTGGATCTGTGATATCAAGTGGCTAACAATTTCCAAGACCCATGTGAGGATGGATCTCTGGGATAGGCGTACATTTGCCCACTCTCACAGCACACTTTTCAAAGCAGAAGAAAGGAGCAGAAAAAGTAGAAAACACATGGAAAGGAGGAGGGGTGTGTGCCAGGGGGTGGGGGGAAAGGAGTAGAATAAAGAGAACAGGAAATGGAATGCAAAGGACAGCATGATCTATTAGAGGAAGGAAAAGATACAGTACTTTAATAGTAACTATTCAGTCAACTCACTTACTTGACAGACTTCACCAGCACTTACAGACTTATCTGATGAATACTGTCCTATAATGCTCAAACAGCCTTATAGCTGGTCAGATGTTAGAACAGGAATATATTTAGCAAGTACCAGTGAAACTGATTGACCAGCAGAATAGAATCAGTCCTAATAGTATGTTGCATTTCTAAATAAGCCCTAAATAGAAGGCAAGGGATGCTACATGACCAGACAGTTACTGTATTGCTTAAATCAGGGGTTCTCAGCCACTTTCTTTCTGAGGTCCCCCCAACACGCTATTAAACTCCATGCACTACCTGTGACACAACTGTTTTTCTGCATATAAAAGCCAGGGCTGGCATTGGAAGGTAGCAATTGCCTGAGACCCCATGCCACAGGTGGCTCAGCAAAGCTAAGTTGCTTAGGTTTTAGCTTCCGTTAGATCTGGTGCGGTTTGGGGCTTGTCGCTTCAGCTTTCTGCCATGGGCCCCAGTGAGTCTGTCAGCCCTGCTTGGCAGGCCCCTTGAAACCTGCTTGCATCCCCTCAGGGTCCCCGGACCCCTGTTGAGAACTGCTGGCCTAAATTACAGGGGATAGTACTTGAGCAGTAGTGTGGTGGTGTAGGTGTGATAGTCATAGGTATTAGCAGGCTTAGTCCTTGGGCAAGTAGCTTTTTGGGTACGCTGTAATGCCCTAGCTGCTCTTAGGTGAAGAAGTTAACCTTTCGAGGACAAGTGGATTGACTCCAGTTCCCTGATGCCCTGGGTTGATACTAGTGGAGGAGGTGAGTGGCAAGTGTCAGAAGGAAAGTGACTGGGTGCTCAGATAGTTCTAGCAGGAGCCATCACTGTACTAACAGTCCAAGAGTAGTGCTGCTCCTGGAGACTGAAGAGTTGCTTCCTTCTCATGGTGGCGGGTGCTGCTGCTAGGACTTTTCTGGGGGAAATGAGTTTTCTTAAATTCTGCTCCACCTGTAGAGAGCAGTGCTGGTAGATGAGGCTACTGGGACCTGTTGCTGAGAGGAAGGGTGGGCAGGTAAGCCCTACTCAACAGCTTTCTCCCTGCTTGGTGTTGGCTGCATCACATTTTCATGTGCAATGGAAGGGAGCTTCGTAGTATGGACCAGTTGTTATAAGGCCCAAACCCTAGGACCTGAGTTTGACTGACTGTAGTAATGCTTGAGTTGGGCTCTACCTGAAGTCTGGCTGTCATAGCTGATTGGGCAGTTCCTGACACAGTCTCTGAGTTGGAGAACTGCACCACTGAAACACACGTACATCATTTGTACCAGTTCATCATCCATGCGCAGCATCTCTGCAAAAATCTGCAGGGTTTAGGGATTGTTGCACTATTGGACAACTCCTAGCATAGCTGGAGCAGATCCATAACCTCTATGGTATGTCTGGTTGGACACTTACGGTAGTCAAGACTCTTATTGCTTAGTGGTTCTGTCCTGCATGCAGATTTGCCCATGCATTGTAAGCCGAGGTTACACGATGCTATACCCTCAACCATCAGTGCCGACAACAGGATGGAGAGTCTCAAACCTCCACCTGAACTGCTGTGAAATGAGACTGGGGCCTGTTCTGTTGCTGTTAAATCAGTTCTATACGTTGGAGGGCTGTGAGTTTTACTTAATCTCAGGGTGGATTCAATTTAACTCAGTTTGATTTAAATCACTAGTCAGAAACTCAATTTAATCGTTTTCTACATAAAAGTGCATTCTGTTGGTGTTATAACCTTAATGCATCTTCACAACTCAGAGATAGATGTAGGTTTCATTTTTAGAAGGTGCACACTATGCATTTGTAAACAGTGATTCTGAGAACTCTTCAGATTAGTTTTTACATCTATATCAGAAAAATGAATTGTTTGGTTATTTCAGTTACCAAAGGTAATTGAAGCAGATAGTTCACCTCTCAGTGACTTCATAAATATCTCTAATTCAACAGGCTAATATTTGGATGATTTTCTTGCCATGCTGTATTAGGAGGCAAACATCACCAGACATTTAAATTGTTTTAATTAAGTAAAACAACAACGTTGTATATTCAACAGCAAACATATGTTAAAAAACAAGCATCTATCCCTTGCTTCTCACACTTATCTCCAGACTTCTTCTCCTTGTCCAGATCTATTCCGCCCCAACAATCTTCTATTCATTGAACTTTTTGAAACTCTACACTTTTAGAGAGAGGTGAGGGATTGACTCTTTGTGTGCACAAATTTGCAGAGGGACAATAGGGTTGAGATCTGTTTCTCACCTACATATTAATTTTAAAACATTTTTGCTGTTAACAAGCATGTTACCTCTGGAGACACACATACGCAGTCTGAGAACTGCAAAACTAAGCATCTCTGATATCTTTCAGACTGAGCACAGAGTCTCAGTGGGTAGATAGAAAGATTAACCTAAATAATCTATACAGAAGCCCCTGGAACCCCATAAAATTGGGGTCCCTAATCCATGAACTATTGGAACTCATTTACAAAACTTTTCTTAAACATTACATGAATATATTGTCTCAAACTATAGAATTTATAATATATATAATCAAAGATATATCATGGATTTTTTTTATGTATATATAATATCTTTGAGCGGTAGTTTTAATTAAGATACATTATCTTTAGAAAGGTTTTTATCAAAAAATCAAATTTAAATAAATTCCCTTTTTAAAAAATTTTTTTTCTTCACTCTGCTTAACCTCACTGGCTGGGAGCATTAGTATAGGCTGGCTGCCATCATTCTGCCATGTCGTTCAACCTGAACCACCGGTAGCCCATCACTAACCCTACCTCCTCTAGTGCTAGCATCAGTGGAATTACAATAGTGGGATATCGTCAGAACGACGTGGGCACAGCCCTTCTGACTTCTCTTGGAGAACAATCTGGATCTGTAGTAACACTGGTGAGGGTTTGCCCTTCAGTCCAGTCACCTCACTCAGGTGCTTTACAGATAAGGCTAAGAGCTTTTGAGCCCCAGACCAAGCCCAACTGTCTACACAGCAATTTTCAGCCTCATGAGCCAGAGTCAGCTGATGTGGGCCAGTCATGGCTGTGCTGTGAGTCTTTTATCTCTGTGTAGACCAGTGGTTCTCAAACGTTTGTGCTGGTGACCCCTTTCACATAGCAAGCCTCTGAGCGTGACCTCCTCCCTTATCAACTAGAAACACTTTTTTTAATATATATATTTAACACCATTATAAATGCTGGAGGCAAAGCAGGGTTGGGGGGGAGGCTGACTCCTTGCAACCCCCCCGAGGGGTGCCGACCCCCAGGTTGAGAACCCCTGGTGTCGACATACCCTCAGTTTCTTTGCTTAAAGTACAGATTCATGTAATTGCAACTCTAAGCTTCCACAGATTAAAATCTGTAATGGGAAATGCAGCTAAGGTATTAATAGCAACACTAATGGGCATTGCACATATGTAGTGCATGGTCCTGTTTTTCTGGTTAAATGTCTCACTTAATATGCCTCACTGCTTATAAAACATATTAAAATTTCAGGACTGATGTGGCAAAGCTACTGTTGCTTTTGGAACTAACTTTTGCGTGTCCTGACATGATTCCAATTGCACAACTATTTACAATATTACATAACCTTCTGTTTCTTTGGACTGTATAGCTTCTAGTCCAGGGGTCGACAACCTTTCAGAAGTGATGTGCTGAGTCTTCATCAATTTATTCACTCTAATTTAAGGTTTCGCGTGCCAGTAATACATATTAACGTTTTTAAACGGTCTCATTCTATAAGTCTATAATAACTAAACTATTGTATGTAAAGTAAATAAGGTTTTAAAAATGTTTTTAAGAAGCTTCATTTAAAATTAAATTAAAATGCAGAGCCCCCCATACTGGTGGCCAGGACCCAGGCAGTGTGAGTGCCAGTGAAATCAGCTTGCATGCCGCCTTCAGCACACGTGCCATAGGTTGCCTACCCCTGTACTAGTAAAAGAAGGTTTGAGTACATGTTTTTCTAGTAAAACTAAAAAGAAATCGGGAACTGGATGCATAGTGTTTGAAGCATGCAGCACAGCTTTACTTCTGAATTATTTATATTAGTATCTGCAGGTCACTTAATGTTTAAGATTACTGCTAGTGATGTCCTTCTAGAATATTTCCAAGTATGTTTTCCTGACTAGATGCAGGAAAACCTCATCTAAAGAACACGGGGATCAGAAATTAAATGGAACTGAGATTTTTTTTCCCTCTCTAAGAACTCTAGAACATAGTGCTATAGTGTATCCAATAGAAATACAACCAACTGTGAAAGCTTGCTCGTAACGTTTATTCCATATTCGTTTCTTGGCTACAATCTCTAAGATCTAGCAGCTGGCATACATTCACCGATCTTGCTTTGCATGAAAAAAGGGGTGGCTTTAAAGATAACTGGTTAAAAGCAAAGACACTTCATAAAATGAGACGCATCCTGTTTACGCTTTTAGTAGCAATTGGCTCTTGTTCCAATGTCCTAGCTAATAACTAAATTTCCTAATCAGGAGCTCTTGCACATGCTTAAAATTGGTGAGAGATGTATGTGCAGTATAGTCTTACTGCTAGTGTCCACATGCTGTATCTGAGTTCTGCAAAGCAAGTTTACTGATGTGATTATTTGAAACTTTAGAGTTCCAAGCCATTATTTAAACAATGGGATCATTTATTATTGTAGTAACTTAAACTGTAACATCTAATTGTTTGGCATCCTTAATAATATTACGAAAATATATAGTGTTACAGATATGTAGTACTATATAAAATCAATAACAGAATTCAGGGACTTGCACAATAGCTATACTTTGTGGGTTGCTGAAAGCACTTTACTTTGTCATGTGGTGCTTAAAGACAGAATTTGCAGCTATGGTAGGCAAATGCATTTGACTTTGGGAGCCCCACTTGCCCTTGATGGTACCAGTTGACTTTTTTGTCTGGAAACCAAGTTAAAAAAAGAGTAAGCTGGAGTCAGAGTTGAGGGAACTTATTGCTACTTCTGGGTAAACTTATGAACACTCTGTGTATTGAAACAATCCACTAAATCCAGGAAATTCAGTTATTCAAAATACCCAGACACTTGAAAGCTTAGAAATACATAGTCAAGGCATCTAAGCAACCTTAACTCTGCCCCTCTTGCTAGAGTGCACTCTGCAGGGTGACAGGTGGCGTCTGCCTCTCCACCTGCCATTCCCTCTACTGGATTGCAGCATGCTGGATCTGAGGAAACACGAGCACCAGTAGCAAGGGGAGGTGAGCATGGGCCCCCACTAGCACTAATCACTTTCATCCTCCCAGCCTGCTGCCTTTGGCATTTCCCATGCAGGACCATGCAAAGATGCTTCCCCTGCAACTAGTCAGCCACCTCAGGCAACTTTTCCTGCCGAGCTGATGGAACTTTTCCATTAGCACCTTTCACCACCCACTCAGCTGCCAAAAGTGCCACTGCATGAGTGAAGAAGTAATATCTTCCAGCTGTCTCTCCCACCTTCCCTAGAGAGCCTCACTGGATGGAGGAGGCCCTCTCACCATCTGTTTCTGGCTAGTGAGCGCAGGAGAGGTTCCTTTCTCTTCTCCACACCTGCTCCCATAGTTCATTGCTGGAGGGCAGAAACGATGAGGTCCTGTCTGGGAGAGCCCCCTTGTGGAACAGCCCCAAACAGATTCACTAACCCCGGGGGTCTAGGCGCTTTAGGAAGGTGAGAGAGACTGTCCCCTTTGAATGCCTCTCATCTAAGAGAGCACAGTCCAGTGGTCAGGATGCTTGTCTGTGACACAGGAGACCTGGGTTCATTTCTTGTTGATAGTCAAAGTCTGTGGCAAAGCAAGTCACTTAGGGCTAGATTCACAAAAGGACTTGTGCACCAAACTGCCAATTCAGGCATCTAAATCCTAGAATCCAGCCCCACTGGGATTCACAAAACTCTCACTGAGCCAAGAAGGTGCCTGAACTTCCTCTGTACTTAAATGTTTACAGTAAAAGTTCCCAGTTTGCCTGTTTCTGCCTCTGTGCCTGCACGCTGCAGCCTCGCACCAGGCATCTGGACACCTAAGCCCCACAGTGAGGCACGAATCAGGGAAAGATGGCTGTTCTCTGCCTAACTTGCCTGCAAGGCCTGATCTGGTCCATGGGCTCAGAGGTGGCTTACTGAATTGGGTCTCTGTATGTGAGTTTACACAATGGGTGAGGGAGGAGGAGGATTAGTGCCTGATAACTTTTAGCCCAGTGGTCAGGGTCTTCACCTGGTGTGTGGAGATCACTGATTCAAGTCGCCCTTCTGCCTGAGAGAGAGGAGAAATTTGAACAGGGATCTGCCACCACTCAGATGAGACCCCTGAGTCACTTGTTTTGGTATGTTCTAGTGTGGAGCTTCCTGAGTCATCCATGGTGAAACCACTTCAAGGGGAGAAAGTGATTAAAAGCAGCAATTGGAACAGAGGGACTGGATCCTGGGGCTCCCACCTCCCAGGAATGGTCTCTAACCACTGGGTACAGAGTTATTCTCATGCTTGGGTGTCTGTCTCTCTGGCCCAATGATTGTTTCCTTATCTAGCCACAAAAATAGCTTCAACAGGAGACACTGAGGGATCCCCACATCAGACCATCTCCTAGCCTACTGCTTGGAGCATTCATCTGAGAGGTGGCAAATCCCTTCCTCCCATGAGAGGGGGAAGACAGGGGTGGATCTGTGTCTTGTGGTTTTTTGTTTTTTTGTTTTGTTTGTTTTGCTGCCCCAAGCACAGCAGGCAGCCTTCGGCAGACCTCCCGCAGAAACTCCACCAGTCCCATGTGTTCAGAGTACCTGCTGCCGAATTATTGCGGGACCGGCGAACCTCACGCAGAAATGCTGCCGAAGGCAGCCTGATTGCCACCCTCACTGCAACCAGCAGGCCACCCCCATGACTTGCTGCCTCAGGCACATGCTGATGCCTGGAGCTGCCTCTGGGGGGAGACTTGAACTGGTGGGGTGTCTGCTCCAGGTGAGTACCCCACTCACTGGGCTAGAGGTTGATGAGGGAGGTCTTCCCTGCTCTTCTTTCTCCTCCCACTAAACTTTCTCCTCCCACTAAACTTCTTGCAAAAATCGTACAGCTCAGGGACTGGCAGCTGAGAAGTCCAAGCAGCAGGAGGGGTCTCTTTGCAGCCTCGATTTAGGTGCTGGACCCTGAGAGGGGAGACTGGCTGGGGGCGGGGCTTGGGATATCCCAGGGAAAAGGGTGAGTCCTATTGGCTAGTTGAGACAGCAAGTCACCTAGCAGGCTGGCTTTTGTGAACCCATTTTTACAAATACACTGATTACTCCAATCACAAGTTGGGGCAGGAAGGAAGAGAAGGCGGCTTTGAATGGAAGTTCAGACTTGGTCTCAGCAGTTGCATAGCAACTGACTCCTTGGTTAAGACTAATATAAAGTTAAAGGTTCCCCATTCTGCATTGTTAGCTGGGGCTTTAAGGGCGAAGAGGGCCATCTTAATTAGGCTGCAGCTCAAATCACATGTGTGAATTCTTTTACTTTGGAGGGAAAAATCTGTTCTACCAAGACTGAAAAGCTACCACCCCACGGAGCATAAGCTGCACAAAAGGGATATGACATGCTAGTTATGCAATGGGTTGCTTCTACAGGAAGGAACTCCACAGGATTTGATTGTGGTACGGAGATTGAGCATGCAACCCCATGCTGATTTAAAAAGTCCCTGGGTGTCTTCACATCCCCTTTTTTTTTTCTTCTTTTGAAGGAGAAAATAACTAGTTGTATCTAGAACCCAAGAGTAAAACAACCTTCATACTAATCCCCCTTCCCCTCCCCCCCGGCTGAATCAGTCTCCTGTTGCTAGCTGAAATTGAGTTTGGGTACTGAACAAGGTAGGTCTGCAAATGTTTTCACATGCAGATCTTTGGCCAGCCATTTCCCCTCAATAGCCTTGTCTGTATTAGGAAAAGGCATGTAAGCCTTTCAGTGCCCATTCAGCTACAATGGTATGACCAGCAGTAGAAACTGTAGAGTAGACATTAGTACTTCTGCAGCTGACTGTGCCAGCTTGGGAGGGAGAGGAGAACCTACAAAAGTCCAGTGGGGACGTATCTTTAAGTTGCCAGTAGCACTGCTAGCATGTCTGGTTCAGAGATCAAGGCATGTGGGTCGTTAGTATGGGATTGCATGCACCTGGAATGTGTCCCTGCCTAGTGGAATGAGCAGCTGTAGATAACCTCTATTAGACTTTTTTTTTCTGTAAAGCTTTCTTCACAGTCTAAATGCTATAGAGAAACTTGTTACTTAAGTTAAACTAGCTTAACTAGCTTTTTTTCTTTAGAATGAACTATCCACAAAAGTTTGAACCGTAGGCTTTAGTCAAGATCCTACAGTGACAGGTCACTTGAATTCATTACCCTTCTTCCCCAGCCTCGTTTGGACCTCTGTGCTTCTCTTCTTGGTTACTGTAGTGAAACAGTGAGTCATGTGTTGCAAATGTTCTCTAGTCACCAACTAATGCTAAGGCTCTGTGTCCTCCTCCCCTTTCACTGCAACTTTTCCCCTACAAAATCTCAAATGACAACTCGCAACTGTAGGACTGGGTGGGTTGTGCAACGTTTTCCTTGAAAACGAGCTGAAAGGAAGTTGCTTCCTCTGGCTTATCACACTCTTCAGACTCAGCAGTTTGTATTGTTTGTCCTGTCAATCCTGTTTGGATAGCGAAGCAAGTTACATCAAAAAGAGTAGGCTTTTAAAAATTGCTGTACACTCCTATAATGCCCTGCCAGTAACTGAAACAAAGCTTTAAATCCTGTTTTACTCTCATTGTTAGCTAATGCTGAACAGCTTGTGCTCCTCAAATCTGAGTACTGGTTCAGTTAACAAGATTGATGGCTGTGCTGTGATCAGATCTAGTTAAACTGACCACACCTGACAGGAACTAAGGCAGATACTGATCAAAAAGTTTGTCATTGTTAAAGGCTTCAGCGGCTCCTGCTTGAACCAGATTAAGCATGAACAATTTTCTTTTCTTTTTTTTTTGTGTCCACACTTGCTATGCAGGCTTGTGTCCTGAACCATCAACTTCTCCCTGTCAACAGTGGTGCTCTCAAACTATTTCAGTTGCAGTTGCCTCTGGTTCAAAGCAGCTCTTAGAAACCGTCAATTTTGGAAGATTTGAAAAGACCTCTGGTGCACTCTGGGAGAGTAGGAGGACTACTTGCCCTATATTAACCATACAACAATTCAAACTCCTGGTACTCAGTTGTTGAAGGCAAATTTAAGCCAAACAATATCGAGATGGTGTGTTGGAGCACTTGGCAGTAGCAGCGTGCACCAAACCGTTCTTACAGTAGTACATTTGTAGACAGTGCCTATAGGTGGCTTGGAGCCAGGCCTTCTAACAAATTAGCCTGAAAAAATAAGAATGGGGACCTTAAAACACACACCCTACAACTCATCCATGTACTGCAGGCAGCAAATGTGTTCAGTAACAAACAAATTCATGTCTGGCTTTAAAATAAACTGTCTTGTGACTATTAAAGATGTGAAATGGTCAGACTTCCATATAGGTTGGCTTTATGGTACAGTGAGCCCTTGGGTGTTTTGCTGCATAATGGCTGATCATACAAGCTTTCTCTGCCCTTTTCATCCTTCCATTCCTAAAAGGGCATGGTAGGGCAAGGTGACTTTAACTTTAATTCCCCTTCCTTGTATTCTACAAAATGAAAGGCAGGGGAAGCACTAGGATTGCCAGGTTGGTGGTAATTAAAAACCAGACATTCCAGCAGGAGTGCTGGAACCTCCCCTGCCCTGCTTCTCTCTCTGAGGCCCCACCCCTATCCACTCCTTACCCACTCCCCACCATCATTTGCTGCTGTCCAGGTCAGGAGGGACTTGCTTGCTGAGACAGGGCTGGGAGCTGCAGCTGCTGGACAAAGGTAGGAGGCAGCCCTGGCTGAGTAGGGGCTGGAGCAGGTGATGACCCATGTCTCCTCTGCTCACAGCATCTGGATTTTGGGTGTTCGGTCAGTAGATCTGACAGGACACTGTCAGGTCCCCTTTTTGACACTCTCAGTGCATTGTAGGTAAAAGTCAAGAACACCTGGAAGAGCATCTGCTACAGTATTGGAGTGTTGTTTTCTTTCCTTGGGATGAAATGTTCAGAATCCCATTTTTTTTTTTAAAGAAGTATAGCCTTGTGGCTAAGTAGCTGGGGTAAATTACCAGCTCCCTCTGCCACAAACTTTCCCAAGGTCACACCACAGGAAGTCACTTAACCTCTCAGTCACAGTTTAAAAGGGGGAATATTTCTGTACTAACATCTAATTAGATTGTAAACTCTGAGGCCAGGGACTCTCCGTGGTAGTCTGTACAGCAGCTGGGGCCCAAATTCGATTAGGCTGAGGCCTTGAGATGTTACTCAACTACAAGTGATGACTACAGCTGGCTAATATTTGTCTGACTTGCCTGCAGGAGCTTTCACCTCACAATGTGCAGGCATCTGTAACCTGTAAACCCAGCAAAAAGCTACTGCGGTAATGTGCCATTCCTGTTTGTCCTGGCATAGAGGGTACTCCCATGGTCTGCTAGCTGAGCCTAAATTGACCAAAAAAACTAGGCTAGGCAGCAGGAAATTTGCTTTTGTATGTGTCTCTTTAAAATGAGAGAGCAACATGCCCCTCCTGCCTGGGGAAGCTTTTAAGTGTGTGTCGTGCAGGCAGGGGCCCAATGGAAGGGAGGGTACACTGAATTTGTACAGTCCCTGCACACTAATCTGGCCTCTTTTTGTCGCTTCTTGGTGTGCAGTGTAGGGAGAAGTTCTGAAGTTTAATCTGTTTTTGAGTGGGGCAAGCTTGGGCTTTGTCTTTTCAAAGAATGTCTGAGCTTATGACCTTAGGAATCTAGCATGCACAGCCCACTGCTCTACCAGCTGAGTTGGCTATTCTGCTGCTTAGCAAATTGGCACATACTACAACTAAAATGGTGCCTGGTGCTAAAATGTTACATGGAAATGAAAGTGTCCTAGAAAGGAGGAGGAGGAGAAACTAGCTTTGTTCCCTTTGCTGCTGTAGGGTGTATGGTACAGGCCTGAGACTTGACTCAACTGCAAAAACCCCACAAATTGTAAAACATCTGGAAGGTGTAGTCTGCCCTCTCCTGTTGATGTCCTGACTCAAAATAGTCTTGGAGCACTCTTAGCCCTTAGGTTCAACCACCCCCAAATCCTTTAATAGATCATTCCTCCAAATGGCCAGTTAAATAGATCTAGGACTTTAAAATCACATCCTCACCCCTTGCTTCAGCTCCTGATGGTATTTGTGGTGATAGAAACCTGCCAGACCTCCAGTTAGCAATGGGCTTCCAGGGTAGACAACAAGGTCTGAATTTATAACAGAGGAGAGGGTAATTAATGAAGGTGTGGAAGGTTTTCCTAAGTTATGAAGAGGGGGCCCAAACAGCCTCTTCCTCTCAGTTACCTGTAGCACCCAAAGCGCCTTTCCTCGGCCTGCGATCTAAAACCTGATGGAACTAGCTGCCTCTGAGAGCTCAGTGCGGGGTGTTCTCAATTTAAGCTTGCTTTCAGATGCTGCTATACTCCCTGTATCTCTTGGCTGGCCACCTGTGGACCTTGTTCCTGGCCCTAATGATCAACTGCTGTATCTTTAAATTTGTGTATGACTCTTGTTAAGACTTCAAACTCCCATCTGCATGGTGTGACCCTAATCTCTGCAGAACTCTGGGAAGTTGTTGCCAAAACAAAACTACCTGAAATGAATTACATCCCAGTCCTCGTACAATATTTATGGTAAGATTCGTGGCATACTTCTCAGATATCTGAGCTAGGGGGGCCAGTCTTCTTGGAAAGACTTGTATAATTGGCTCTCTATTTCTATACAGCTTGGCCTATAAATTTCAGTCTCATCCTAGAGCAGAGCACTGCCTCCCATTTGAAAGGTGGTAGCTGTAGAATTACATATTCTACTCTTCATGTGCAGACCGGAGCCATATTTTGCAGTGGCAAAGTAAAGTGTGGTGGGATGGGCAGCATGCTAGATGCTGTGACCACACTGCCGGTGTATCCCTGCTTTACAACTTAGGCTAGGTCTGCACTACACAGCTTTTAGCGACAGCTGTGCTGCTACAAGTCGTACAGTGTAGCTGCTGTTGTTGGCTATCCTGCTGACAAAAAAACTTCCCCCCCACCCCCAGTGAGACCGCTTCTGCCAACAAGGTACTGTTCACACTGGTGCTTGTCACGGGAAAACTTTTGCTTTTCCGGGGGAAGGGGGAGGCACCTCTGAAAGACAAGTTTTGTTGTTCAATTGCCAGTGTAGACATAACCTCAGAAAGGCAAAAAAAACTCTGGAAAGGGCAGGTGAAAAGATACAAGCAAAATAGTGGGAAGCCCATATTAGGTTAGTTACCAGAATTTAAGATTTTTTTAATAAAAAAAATTGGGGTTGGTGAAGGGCTTGTTTGAGTAAGCGGGAGGGTGGATGGCGTAGTGAATGGAAAGTGTGAGGTTGAGCAGCTGAAGGGGGCGCTTCTGTGGTATGAGAAAGGTGGCAAGAAGAAGAAACAGATTTCTGTACTCCATACTTATTGTAGCTTATAGTAAATGGTGCAGGTAGTGTGTTTATCCAAACGCAGGATGCTCACAAATGAGCTAAAGACTGTAAACTGAAATTTTAAGGAAAAGTTGTGACCAGAAGGACTGCAGGTTGGAAAAATGGCTCAAGGTGGGGAAGTGTTAGTATGGAGCAGAGTTAGTTACTTGACTTCTGTACCCCCAAACATCTGCCTTTTAAATGGAACCCTAACTTTGGATCTGCCCGTCTTCTAATTTAATAACTGTTCCATTTTAAAAAGTGAGCTCCAAAAGTACAACTGGGTTTGTGCCTTAATTTGCACTCTAATAACCTGCGAAGACCCTTCGGGTTCATTTCTTCAGCTTGGTTTTGATTTGATTTTTTTTTTAAAGTCTTGTTTCTGCAGTGACCAGAAAACTAGTAAATTGACATCCTAAGACTGGAAACCGAGCAGTGGTGGAAGGTGCTTCTAATTACTTGCTCTTTTTGTAAATACATCTTTAAAACTTACTAGTGGTTGACTATTGAAAAAAAGTCTCCAAGCTTCAACACCCCTGACTTTAAGGTCTTGCACTTTCAACTTAAACATCTGTGGTGCTGCTGTGTGCTTCTGTCCCTGCCCCAAGGCCTCCAACAAAATTTGGGAAGAACAAATTTTATTCCTGTTAAACAAGCAGGGAAAACTTGAAAACAGAGCTTTTTATTTTATATATACAAGGCACAAACCAGGCTTCTGAAAACCCTTTACAGGTATCTTTAAGGACTCTTCGAAAGACTAATGATTGTCTGTTTAAACTTAGCAAGAAGCTTTTGAACTTGGAGTTGTTTAGAGTGTGAGGAAGACTTGTTCTTTTGCATCCCTTCAGCTGATGTGTACAGTTAGGTATGATCATGACACATCTGTCTCAAGATTTGAATCTTTTCAAGGTATTAAGAATTTCAAGGTATTAAGAATGCACTGTCTTTTTATCAATTTTAGATTATTGGCAAGTCAAGATAGACTTTTGACTTCTGACTTTAGGCTTAAATACTTTAACTTGTGTTTCAGGTGAGGGCTGTGTCTGTGGATCTGAGTATTGATCCTTCCCTCCAGATTGACATCCCGGATGCCCTGAGTGAAAAAGACAAAGTAAAGTTCACTGTACATACTAAGGTAAGTTCATGGTGAAAGGAGAAGATGGTTAATATACACACATGCAGGCTTAAAATCCAATTGAATGAGGGAAGTAGGAAACTTATCCTGTTGTCAAATGGACCTACACCACTAACTCCTAGATTTTAGGCTTTCATTTAAAAAAAATGGCAGGCTTAAAACATGAGGCTGTCCTGGATCAGAACAATGGTCCATCCAGCCCAGTATCCTGTCTTCCAAGAGCAGCTAATGCCAGGTGCTTCAGAGGAAACTAACAGAACAAGGCAATTGAGGGATGACAGGGCATGGATCAACTCCCAGCTTCTGGCAGTCAGACTTAAGGACGCCCAGAGCTGTATCTGTGACCATCTTGGCTAATAGCCATTGATGGACCTATCCTCCTTGAACTTGTCTAATTCTTTTTTTGAACCCAGTTGTTGTGAAGGCCAAAAGGACATTCTCCTCGAGTTCCACAGGTTGACTGTGCATTGTGTGAAGGAGTACTTCCTTTTGTTTGTTTAAATGTGCTGCCTATTAATTTTATTAGGTGACCCGTGGGTCTTATGTGAAGGGGTAAATAACGCTTCCCTATTTACTGTGTCCACACCAGTCATGACTTTGTAGACCTTTATCATATCTCCTCTTAGTTCTTTCTTTTCCAAGCAGAGTCCTGGTCTCATTAATCTCTCCTTAATCACTTTTGCTGCCCTTCTCTGTACCTCTTCCAATTCTAATGCATCTCTTCTGAGATCACGCAACAGAAGGGCATACAGTATTCAAGGTGTGGGCATGTCATGGATTTATATAGTGGCATTATGATATTTTCTGATCATTAGCTATCTTTCCTATCCATCTGTTAGTTCTTTTGACTGCTGCCGCACGCTGAGCAGGTGTTTGCAGAGAACTATCCACAAAGACTCCAAGGTAGTTTTTTTTTTTTTTTTTTTTTTTTTTTTTTTTTTTTTTTAGTGCTAACAGCTAATTTTGACCCTATCATTGTGTATGTATAGCTGGGATTATGTTCTCCAATGTGCATTACTTTGCATTTCTCAACACTGAATGTCATCTGCCATTTCATTGCCTGGTTATAGGTTTGAGACTTCTTTAACTCTTAGACAAGTCCAAAGCAGATTGCGATCTTAAGTAGTTGTATTGTATGCAGATTTTGCCATCCCATTGTTTGCTACTGTTTCCAGATAACTTATGAATACTTTAAACAGCACAGGTCCCAGTACAGATCCATTGAAGAGCCAGCTATTTAACCCTCTCTGTTCTGAAATCTGACCATTTATTCCTACCTGTTTCCTGTCTTTCAACCTGTTACTGATCCACGAGAGGACCTTCTCCTTTTATCCCATAACTGCTTACTTTGCTTAAGAGCCTTTGGTTTGGAACCTTGTCAAAAATTTTCTGAAAGCTCAAGTACATGGTATCTACTGGATCCCCCTTATCCACATGTTCGTTACTTTCTCCTCCTCTCCCCCCACCCCCTGGAATTCTAGTAGATTGGTGGGGCATTTCCCTTTACAAAAGCCATGTTGACACTCTCTCAACAAGTTGTGTTCACTTGTGTCTGATAATTCTGTTCTTTACTATAATTTCAGCTAATTTGCCTGGTACTGAAATTAGGCTTACTGGATGTAACTGCCAGGATTGCCTTTAGAACTTTTTTTTATTTTAAATGGTGTTCACTATTCTCCATTATCTGGTACAGAAGCTTATTTAATAGGTTATGTACCATGGATGTTAGTTCTAGAATTTCATATTTGAGTTTCTTCAAAACTGTTGGGTGAATCCCATCTGGTCCTGGTGACTTATTACTGTTTAATTTATCAATCTGTTCCAAAGCCACCTCTAGTGACACCTCCATCTTAGATGGTTCCTCACATTTTGTCACACAACAAGAATGGCTCAGGTGTGGGAATCCCCCTCACATCCTCTGCAGAGACAAGTGAGTCAAAGAATTCACTTAACTTCTCTACAATGGCCATGTTTTCCTTAAGTGCTCCTTTAGCATCTCGATTGTCCAGTGGGACCACTGATTGTTTGGTAGGCTTCCTGCTTCTGATGCACTTAAAAAATGAGCAAAACATTTTGTACATCTTTTTTGGGGTCCTGCCTATTTATACTCTTACACCTTAGGAAGGGGAAGAAAACTGTCCAAATGGAACCCAAGTAACTGATGCAGGGTTGTTGTCTTGAGTTTCCAGACAGATCAGTACTGCCACTCTTAGCTTTGCTAAGCAGTGGTGGATTGAAATTAACCTCCCCATGCCTCTGTTTCTTCATCTGTAAAATGGGGATAATACCTGCCTCATTTTTTCTAAAGTTTTTGCAGTCTGCTGCTGAAAGAATTAGATAAGAGGTGTAGGTATCATTAATTCTGGTCAGCTAAAGTGGTATAGCACACTTATTCCTACAGAATTATCCTTCCACTGCTAAGGGAGCTATGCAAAGAAGGCTCACCTTAAATGAGGGCTAGCCAACACTAGAAAAGGCAATTAGGTGTCGCCTTTACTAGTCAAAGGGGCCTGCTATGGAAACTAATGAACAAAACTGCTTCTAAAAGCACTAGCTTACAAAATAGTAGGACTTCTGAATTTCTTCTCTTCCAGACTACACTGCCAACTTTTCAAAGCCCAGAGTTTTCAGTTACGAGGCAGCATGAAGACTTTGTGTGGCTACATGATACGCTTACTGAAACTGAAGAGTATGCAGGATTTATTGTAAGTGTTTGTTTTGCTTAGGATTGAATTTTATAATGGGACAATGGTGCACCTAAGAGGAAGTTGATAAGGATGCTAACCTGCTAAAGTAAATACTGCTAGTATTTTGTGTCTTGGATCTTGACTATGCAGATTCAATGTGGTTGTAACATAGCTTTGCTTTTATCTTCCCTGAACTGTCTGCATACCCTGCCCTCCACTCTTTTAAGCTCACGGTATTGGAATCCTGCAGGTACTGCAGAGTGGATTTGCCCCCATGTTGGTATCATTCCTGACCCCATAGAAGCCCTTATGGAGAGAGCGCCATTGATTACCTTGCTGCCAGGACTTTTGAGAACTTGACACTTCAGTGTTTGAGTCCAGGGGTAGCAGCTGGTGGAGAGCCTCCATTAGTACGGCTTCTCTAGGAGCCAATGCTGATCACAGGATAAACAGGCCCATGTCTCCACATCACGTGACACAGAATTTGTGGGCACTCTGGATGAGCCCTATTGCATCCACAAACTGCACTGCACAAAACCTGGCTAAAAAGAGCAGCAGTACACTAGTTTACAAGGTAGCTATGGAAATTCCAGGTACTTTCACTACAGAGTGATAGGTACTTGCAACTAATACAATCAATTTTATATTGACTAGATACCTCCAGCGCCTTCAAAGCCTGACTTTGATGGTCCCAGAGAGAAGATGCAGAAACTTGGGGAAGGAGAAGTCTCTATGACAAAAGAGGAATTTGCAAAAATGAAGCAAGAACTAGAAGCGTAAGTATGTAGCTGTGTGTAGACACTAAAGTCAGTCTGCATCTTGATTGAGGATCTACTTGCATGGTAGCATCAACCCTGTTTAAAATAAGGCTGTGGCTTGAGGTGTAACTTCACCATAACACTTTTAACCAGGTCTCTGTTGCTAGAAAGTTTTGGACTTTGTTAGATAAACCATATAAATGCCTAACAACCTTAGTACCTTTCTCAGCCCTGAGAGAAGCTCTGTGTAGCTCGAAAGCTTGTGTCTCATCAACAAAAGATGGTCCAATAAGAGATTACCCTACCCAGCTTGTGTCTCTAACCTTCGTAAGATGTCTTTTGGTCATCTGTGTGAGTTGTAAAATATACTGGAAATGGCCAGGTGGAGACAGGAATGTTTGTTCAGAAGCGTTAAATAAACCTGAAGCGTTAAATAAAATTATTTTTGTCAGAGCAATGCTCTGTGCAGTGAAGTAGGTGGTGCAGACTACACATCTTCATCAGTTCTTAACTTTGAGGGTTTTTTCCCCTTGATCTTCCAGTGAATATCTTGCTGTGTTTAAGAAGACTGTGTCATCACATGAAGTTTTCCTTCAGCGACTTTCTTCTCATCCTGTGCTCAACAAAGATCGCAACTTCCATGTTTTCCTAGAGTATGACCAGGATGTAAGGAATATTCCTCCATTTCCTCTGCACTTCTGGGACAGGATGTTAAAAATGCAGTCAGTTTCCATGAACTCGTTTTATCAATTTTGTTACAACTATAGCAAATTCTAATGTAAACACACAATCCTACATAGGGTTTATACCAGGGGTTCTCAAACTGGGGACTGGGACTCCTCAGGGAGTCATGAGCTGTCAGCCTCCACCCCCAAACTACACTTTACCTCCAGCATTTATAATGGTGTTAAATATATTAAAGTGTTCTTAATTTATAAGGGAGGGGGTTGCACTCAGAGGCTTGCTATGTGCAAGGGGTTGCCAGTACAGAAATTTGAGAACCACTGGTTTATACTATTATCTGTGTAGGATTGTGCAATCAACGTCTCAAAGAATATCCTAGGGCCAAAAATGCCATCTCACTCAAAACAAACCAAAACAAAAAAACTTGAGTCAGTATTCATGACAGAAATATCATTGCCTCAAAATATAAATTGCAACATACAAACCAGGCTCGATTGACTTAACACGCTGACTTTAAATCAGGATTTAAATTGGCAAATGAGAAACATTGATTTAAATCACTGATTCAAGTCTTGGTTTTCATGTGTACCTTTCAGTTGTCTTCCAACAGAGGCTGATTCTCATGGGTGGTATAATTTGGTATTACTTTTTGCTAGCTGGGAGATCCACTAATCATGATTTGTGTCAAACTACATTTAGTTGGAAATTTTGGAATTAAATTTAAAATGCATGAACAGCATTGAAAAATGCTTTAATTAAATCCGCTTTAAATGTTTTTGGATTGGATTTTTTTCTTACATATTCAAATGTTTTTAATTTATAACTTATTCAAGTGAGCTTTCACTGTAGTTAGGGAATTGAATTGACTTTTTGGTCCCCATGTCGTCAAGATTTTAGACCTTGTAGATCTCGTTCCCATACCCACTTCTATAGATTGGAAGGGCAGGAAACAAGCTTTCAACCTCCACTTTGAATAAACTAGGAGTTGAATTGAACTAGTTGAATACACAAATGAAGAAAATAGCCTCTCTGCGTCTGTAGAAGAGGCTACTGCTAAGCTTGTTTAGCCCTTCAACAAACAATCAGGGTTGGAAGGGGACCTCAGGAGGTCATCTAGTCCAAGCCCCTGCTCAACACAGGACCAATTCCCAGACTTTTTTCACCCCAGTTCCCTTAATGGCCCCCTCAAGGATTGAACATTCAACCCTGGGTTTAGCAGGCTAATGCTCAAACCACTTCTCCCCCCCCCACCATGACTCCCAGGTGCTTAGCCAGTGACTTCCTGGAAGACTTCAGCAGCAAACATACTTCTCAAATATTCTTGGTTTTGAAGTGTTAGAGTAATTATAGGCCTTAACATAGGTTATCATAATTCAGAACTAATTTTCAATAGGATTATTTTTAAAGAAATGTACTTAAATTTTTTTAAAAGGATTTTTTATCTTCCCTAAAAATTCAACCTTTTCTGAAAAGCCTGTGCACCTCAGACCCTTTGTCTTTCTCCAGCTGTAGGGGCTGCTGTGTAACATGCACATTACACAGCATCTCTGCCTTGTATGTTCCCTCTTTATTCAGAGGGGTTAAAGACCAGCTGTTGAAATGCACCTGCAGCTGTGGGAAAGGCTGTTATGAACAAGGATGTTATAAATTTTGTCTTTGTGCTGAATTCATTTAACTCCTGTTTCTAACAATAGTCCCTTCCTTCATTACAAGAAGACCTCTCTGGTGCTATAACTTTAAAAGTCATTGAATTGCAAGTTTGCTCTAGAATTCCTATTTTCAAATGTACCTGGAAGTTAATGCATTACAGACATCACGTTGTATGGTGCAGTGACAACATTAAACTTGAAGCTTGTCTTTGAACTGCTTTTTACTCCCCTAAAACTTTTTTGTTTTTTAGCTAAGTGTTCGGAGAAAAAATACTAAAGAAATGTTTGGTGGCTTTTTAAAAAGCATGGTGAAGAGTGCTGATGAAGTCCTCTTCTCTGGAGTGAAGGTAAGAATTGCTCCGCTTCAACAGCCATCAGATACCTCTTCACTCTTGCTTTCCACTGTGTAGGATTGCTTTATTCCTGGTGCAGGCTTCTCCTAGCTTTGTCAAGAGTATGCTGAATAACTTGCTTACCTCATATCTGCTGTCAAGTCTGAAGGGTCAGTTAAGCCAATCCATTGCAGAGTTGTGAGAGCACTTGATTGTGTCTGAATAGGTAAAACCTGCCTGCCTAGAGAAGTACATGGCTGGCAAGCTTGGGATGAAATTGACAAATCCTGGGCTCCAAGGATATAAATACTGGAGGTAGCATCTAAGGAGTCAGTTTTCTCTCTTTAAAAAAACAAACACAAACAAAAAAAACAACTAAAGTTTCAGTACACTGTGAAGAATCGCACAGTAATATCCTGCTAAAGAAACTGCTCTGAATGTAGTTAACTCTTGGGCAAAAATGTGGTGGTCTGCTGAAACTTTTTTTTGCATATCTAATAGTACTAAAATGCCTCCACTCAGCTCCAGAAACCAATACACGCTACTCCTGCCTGCAAGCACTACCCTTGCAGCTCCCTACAGCCGGGGAACTGTAGCCAATGGGAGCTTTGGGGGGTGGTGCCTGTAGAGAGGGTCAGTGCGCAGAGCCACCTGCCCCCCTCCGCCCAGCATGTTGGCCCCTTCGGCGAGTGGTGTGGGGCTAGGCCAGGCAGGGAGCCTACCTTAGCCTTGTTGAGCTGCCCAAGGTAAGTGCTAACCAGTGGGAGGCTGCCCTCCAGCCCTGAACACCCTTCCCAGCGTCTGCACCCCAAACCCCCTGCCGGAGTCAGCACCCTAATTCTCCCGCTCCTGCACCTCAACACTGTGCCCCAGGCTCTGCCTAGAGCCCCCCCCATGCTGCAAACCCCTTGCCCCCAGCCCAGTGACAGTGGGGTGGGGGTGATGGAGGAGGTGGGTGTGGCGTGAGCAGGGTGGGGCAGATCTTGGGTTGCCCTTAAATTTCAAAAGTGATCTTGGGCATAAAAAGTTTGGAGACCCCTGCACTAGAACAATAGGACTGTTAACATTGAGAGAAACCTTAGGAGACCAACCACTTAACCTGGAGCTTGCTTCTGAACCTCTGCCCCTTCAGACAGCAATGCTAATCTCCCATGACCTAGGCTTTTTCTAAGGAAATGCCACAAAAAATCAGATCTAAAAGTCCAGCTCCTGCTGACGAAGTAGAGAACTAGTTATCTTTGAAGTGCTCATAATTTGGGGAGGTACTGACTAGTGATGGACAGCACAGAGTAGCACAGTTGTTACCTGAACTTTTCATTATCTAAGGAGACTCTCTGCACTACATTTCCTGTGGTTCTCACAACCTTCTGAAGTGCAGAGCAACAGATGCATGTGCATCATGTGTTGTAGTTGCACTAATTAAGAGTTGAATAAGCTTTTTTCATTCTCAGTGTTAAAGGCAAAATTAACTTCCTTTGCTTGTGCTTTTAAGTGGATTACCATGTTAATGAACTTGGCTGCACTAAATAAGTAGTGAAACACTGAACTTGATAGTACATGCTGTAATGCCAGTTATGACTGTAAGAACCATCACTTCTGAACTTTTGTAATGTTTTAAATTGCTGCCCATCACACACCAGTAGCCTGGAGAATCGGGTCTGCAATATCACTAACTTGCAGCCTAGGATGCCCTGGGGCTCTTTAGTAGCAACCCAAGTTGGGTGGAGGTATGTCAAAAGGAAAATGAAAATTCAGTGCCACCAAACTCTTTGTAGGGGTCCTTCATCACTTCTGCATAAAGAAGAAACTTGTACTAGAGAAACATTTTAAGCAGCTTTGGCTTGTTTCGTTGTGAAGGGGAGGCTAGAAATGTGTAGCCACACTTAATGGCCGGATTCACAACATAGGGGCAGAGGTTTAAAGTCTCTTACTGAAGTCTTTGGTAAATGAAGGCAGTACTAATGATCTAGCCCTGCGATCGGCCTGACAGATCATATACTTTTTTTCAGGAGGTGGATGACTTCTTTGAGCAAGAGAAGACTTTTCTCGTAAACTATTACAACAGAATCAAGGATGCATGCGCAAAGGCAGATAAGATGACAAGATCCCATAAAAGTGAACTTTTTTTACAAACCTTTTCTATGTAATGTCAGTGTGTGTCACTAGAGACAAAACTGACAGCGTTGTCCTTGTTCCTGCAGATGTTGCAGATGACTACATCAGCACTTCAGCTTGCTTGAACAGCTTGGCTTTAGAAGAGCCCACAGTCACTAAAAAGTAAGCAAACCCACTAATTGTTCATGCAAAAGTCCAAGATTAGGTATTCACTGAAGTACTCCAATTCTTAATTTTGTTACACAATACACTGAATCCTGGCTTTGTATGAGGTCCCCTTCTTGGTAATTAGTATCTCTAGTGATTGGTGTTCAGAATGTGGGATTTTTTTATTTCTATTTTATTTTTTTAATGGTGCTATCAATATGGCACACTTAACATTTTCCCCCCTCCCTCCCCCCCATATCCACTTCCACTTAATGTTTTTAATAGAATCCTAGGAGAATCCAGCAGATATGGACTCATTTTAGCCTTATAGAATCATAGAACTGGAAGGGACCTTGAAGTCATCTAGTCCAGTCCCCTGCACTTAAGGCAGGACTCAGTAGTATTATCTAGACCATCCCTGACAGATGTTTGTCCAACCTGCTCTTAAAAAATCCCAATGATGGAGATTCCACAACCTCCCTAGGCAATTTATTCCAGTGCTTAACCACTCTGACAGTTAGGAAGTTTTTCCTAATGTCCAACCTAAACCTCCCTTGCTGCAATTTAAGCCCCTTGCTGCTTGTCCTATCCTCAGAGGTTAACAACAATTTTTCTCCCTCCTCCTTGTAACAACCTTTTATGTACTTGAAAACTGTTATGTCCCCTCTCAGTCTTCTCTGCTCCAGACTAAAAAAACCCAATTTTTTTTCCCAGCCTTCTCTCATAGGTCATGTTTTCTAGACCTTTAATCGTTTTTGTTGCTCTTCTCTGGACTTTCTCCAGTTTGTCCACATCTTCCCTGAAATGTGGTGCCCAGAACTGGACACAATACTCCAGTTGCAGCCTAATCAGCGAGGAGTAGAATGGAAGAATTACTTGAGTCTTGCTTACAATACTTCTAATACATCCCAGAATGATGTTGCCTGTTTTGCAACAGTGTTGACTCATATTTATCTTGTGATCCAGTATGATCTCCACATCCCTTTCCACAGTACTCCTTCCTAGGCAGTCATTTCCCATTTTGTATGTTAAAGAAGCCCTGGCTAACATAACTAAGTTTGTACCCTGTGTATGACAAGCTTGTCTGTAAACTTGGCATGCGTCCATACATGGCCAGTACTCATGGTGACAACGAACTGTGTGTGTCCTTTACCTGGAGCCTGTAGTTGTCTGACACATGGCTGCCTTCTGGGGATGTCAGAATTTTTAGCGTAGAAGGGACCCCTGACTACCTGTAAACAGGTTGGCTAGTCTTCCTTCTTCCTAGCTCCTGTAACCAGGTCGTACTAGAGTACATTGCCCTTAAGACATATAGAGGAGCACCCACAACATACTTCCTAGATGCTGTTAAGGTGCATAGGATAGCTGTCAGTGTCTTCCCAGAATGTAATGATACCATTCATTGGTTTTGTGGGTTTGGACAAACACTGATTTATAATTGTCTGCACCGAGGCTCTTTTCTCAATGCAAGTCAGCGATTTGTTAATTTATCAGGTCAGTTTTGGTCAGAGAACCATTATATATCTGAGGCCTGAATGACTTGCATAAATAAGTGTGGTGCAATGCAAAATGTTCGCTCAAAGTGGTGTCCTGTAAGCATTATTAAACACTTCTTTGTGGCTCTAAAGCATAAAGACAAGCCCGTTGGAACAAAGCTTGCACGTTGGGTAGACTCTCATAAGCAGGCTAAAGCTAAAAGCGCCTTGTCTTTTCTCACTGGTTTCGGTTTCAGTCCAGACACATTTTCTTACCTGTGTATGAATTTCCTCGTTTAAATAGCCCTTGTCTAAACTAGCACCTACGCCAGTATGCAAACTTGTGTAGGTTTCTGCTCTCATGCTAAGATTCTTGTTCAAGTGGTACATTACAGATCTCAATGAAATGTAAGTAAATTTTTTTCTCTCTTTTAGGTACTTGTTGAAAGTTGCTGAGCTCTTTGAAAAACTCAGGGTAAGAGCTTCTTTGAAGATCTGTAAACCTAGGCTTCATTGTCTCTTGTTCCGTCATTCCTATTTGCTCCTTTCTTCTGTAGAAGGTAGAGAGTCGTGTGTCATCAGATGAAGACTTAAAGCTGTCTGAACTGTTACGATACTACATGCTCAACATAGAAGCAGCAAAAGTGAGTCACTTCTGCTAAGGCTCATCCTGTATTCCCTGAAGTTACTTAGTTACAAACTTGCTAATTAGCACAGGAGCTTGTGCATGTGTGTTCCATCTGCCCCCCCCCTCCCCAACAAGGAATACAGCCTGAGTCTTTTCCCCCACCTTGTCCCTGGAAAGAGATTTGCTGTGCATATTTTCTGGGCTTTAATCCAGCAGAACAGAGTAGAGAAGTTCAGAGCAAAGTGAGAGAACTCTTGACAACTCCTCCCTCCAAAACTGGGGATCTGCTGGCTGACAGCTTAAATACTCTGCAATTGTCATCAACTGAGGGAGACTCTCAAGTAGTCAACTCTCTTTTTACCACTTAATGTAAGAAACCAGATCTTCAAGACAGGAGGTCAAGTCTACCAGCCGTTTTAGTTAGTCTCAAAAGCCCTTCAGGTTTCTGGTTGGTTGAGTTGGGTTATGTGACTTTTTTTTAAATCTTAATTTGTATGAAGATAATCAATCATTAACAGCTGTACCAACTTGAGTCTTGTTTTTGCCTTTAATTGAATAGCTAACCTGAGATTATTGCAGTGTGTAACAGCCTTTCGCCCCCAATCCTGACAGACACGTGCTGGGACTGGATGACAGGGGATGGATCACTTGATTGCCCCTCATTCCCTTGGAAGCATCTGGCATTAGCCACTGCAAGAAGACAGGATACTGGGCTAGCTTGACCATTGGTCTGACTCAGTATGACTGTTCTTATGTTCCAAGTCCCCTGAGGATATGTCTGCACAGCAAAGAAACTTGTGGCTGGCCTGTGCTAGCTGACTTGGGCATGCAAGGCTTAGGTTGCAGGGCTTTCATTGCTGTGTAGAATTCTGGGCTCAGGCTGGAGCCCGAGCTTTGGGGCTCTGCACAGTTGGAGGGTCCTAGAACTTAGATTTCCAGGCTTCGGCTGGAAACCACACCACAATAAAAGCCTTATGAGCCCGAGTTGGCTTGCCCTTGCCAGCCACAGGTTTCTCTTTACTGTGTAGATATACCATGAGCTGTCACCATTCCCATAAAGCTCTAGGGTGGGACTTTCAGAGGTGCTTAGTGTAGTCCTAATGCTGATCCCATTCAAGTAATGGTAAACCCACTGACCTCGATGAGGAGAGACTTAACTTAGCACAGGGTTCTTTCAAAAACACCCTTCATGTTTAAGATTAAAAATGGCACCGGCTTCCTACCACTTCTCATTGCTTTGTCATGGATTTGGTGTGAACCTGAGTTCAGATTCCATTAGATCAAGTTTGTGGTGGGACCTTCCATGTACCTTTGCTGGTCAGTGTTCCATTCTGATCATGCTGGTACTGTTGTGAAGGAGGGGGCCACGCTGGCCTAGAGAAGATGTTGCAGATAGTACAGATGGAAACCCGGGGGGTGGGGGTGTGTGAGACTGCATTGGATCATTCAGAGAAATGCAGTACAAACACTCTAGCCACTCAAACAGTAGCCTCCGTATTCTTTGTAGTTAAAGGGCATTCTTGATGCCTTAACTTTTTACAGACCACTGTTCTGTACAAGTATTTCTAGATTAGTGTACATACAGTGGTAGTGCATCTCTGCAGCCATTAATGTCACTCCTTAAGCACCTCAAGTCCTAAGCCAGCAGAGCACTTGATCCTACCTCTTAGAAGTACAGTTTTGTTAGGCTTATTGCTTCCTTTACTCTGCAGTCAAAGCACAGAATCCAGAACCAATTTCTCTAGATGCTGTTGATACAAGTAAGAGTAACATCCAATATTTTTTTCTTACAGGATCTCCTATACAGACGTACCCGGAGTCTTGTGGACTATGAAAATTCAAACAAAGCCCTGGACAAAGCTAGATTGAAAAGCAAAGATGTCAGACTGGCAGAAGCACACCAGCAGGACTGCTGTCAGAAGTTCGAAAAGCTTTCCGAGTCTGCAAAGGAAGGTAAAACATCACAGTGCATTAAATTCCATGATCCTCTGCATCCTTTCCAGGCCTCTCAGAGGGAATTTCTCCATAGTAACTCCATGGAGTACTGTGCCCCACAGTTCACCCCGAAGTCCCATTTCTCCTAACTCTTCTCTCCAGGCTAGCAGGCTTTGAGTAAGGTAGTCAAGCAAACCGTTTTACATCACATGGACAAGTCTCAGCATCCCTAAATATTCCTTTCTAATAATTGATTACCTCAATTTAAACAGTCAGTCATCTGGTGTTCTTCAAACTAAGGAGATCATTGTAATACTGAAAAAAGAACAAGGGCCTATCCGTATGGTGCTTTAATGTTCGTGCGTCTACCTTTTGGGTTGAAGCTTCGTTCTTGCTATCTCTCTCCCCCAAGAGTAACTTTGGAACTAAATCCCTTCAGCTAAACAAAGTCAAGATGCCCAAATGGGTGTAGGTCAGTGGTCTGTTTAGAGCAGTGTTTGAGTCATGCAGGTCTAGTGTGAGAGGTATCTAATGGAAAACAAGGCAAAACTCTTCTGATCAGAGCCCAAGCACGCTAGTAAAACATGCAAGAGGAAAGTGGTCTTCCCTCATTCTTGTGTCCCAACACTCCTCACTCCCAAGTCTGCTCTACCGCCGAGGAGGGGCATTCTAGGGCAGAGCTAACAGGTCTGCCATACCCTCACATGAACAACTGTGCACCTTTTACACAAGGGCAGGAGTGATCTGGGAATGCACATGCTGCTGGCCAGAACGTAAATGTATTTGGCCACAAGAGAAGCTGCAGTCATGTACAACTAGAGAACTGCATGCACCACTTCAGGAGCATAGGGCTGACACTTCAGAACGTCACATATGGAGTGACTCTTCTGACTAGTCTGTCCGAAGGAGAAACTTGATTTATGAAACTGACTTAAGGGTTTCAGTATGTTCATAACAAACTCAGCACACGTTAAGATGCATGATGGTGCAACTCCAGATCTGTGACCTAACAGCTAGAGCAGAGAACTGAGAATTCAGTTCTACTTGGGGAGCTGCCTGACTTGCTGTCACTTAGGGTACGTTACTTAACCTCTTGGTGCTGCTGTTTTATTGCATGTAAAATCATAACCTCCCACCCAGTTAAGTAAACAGTGGATTTAAGAGTTTCTAAGCACTCTGCAAAGTACTTGCTTTGCATAAAAGTTCATGTGGTATTGCAGCATGAATGACTAAAGCTACTCTATAATCTACCGCACATTGCATTCAACCACTGTTACTTAGGAGTATGTTCATAAGTCTAGGGTAGGCTTGTGTGTTAAGGAGAGAGGAGGAAAAAAACAGTTGACTCGCATTTCTGCTGCACTGTCTAGAGTATCTAGTCAGTGTCGGTCTCTAACTTATCAGAGGGGTAGCCATGTTAGTCTGGATCTGTAAAAAGCGACAGTCTTGTGGCACGTTCTAGACTAACAGACATATTGGAATATAAGCCTTAGTGGGTGAATACCCACTTCAAACATGCATCCAACGAAGTGGGTATTCACCCACTAAGGCTTATATTCCAATGTCTGTTAGTCTAGAAGGTGCCACAGGACTTTGTTGCTGTCTCTAACTTAGTCCTCTTTCATTTATATACCAGTTTTTTGGTGTGTACTAGGGATTCTGCAAACATGTTAGGTTCCTACTACAAACGGCTTAATCTAGGACTAAGCACACAAGGCATGAGGGAAGGGATTCAAAAACATAAGCAGATGAGGTGAGTGAAGTGCTGTCTAGTGGGTGCTGTGGTGGGGCCCTATGCTTCATGGTGGCTCTCAGGTGCTTCTGGAACATCAGGCAGTCCAGCAAGGGGTAGTCCCTCTTGTCTGACCTGCCTCCATGCAGAGAGGAGGCACAACACATTGTCTGACTGCCAGCCATTCCAAGTGTTTTCCTACCTGAGGGAAGCCAGACTTTCTTTCCCTCTGATTCATTATACGTGGAGTCTAGCTCTATGTTAAGCAGGGTTTAAATGGCGTTAGCTCCCTTTCTCCTGTGGTACCACCGTATGGTCAGTCTCCCTATGCTGCAAAGGAGTTCAAAGCCCAGATTCCTGGGCTGTTGTACAGGTGCCACACTATTGCTTTTATACTCTCCTTCTAGGAGGAAACAGGAGGCCAAAACGGCTATTCCTTGGGTCTGCTCTCTTAGGAATTTCAACTTCTTGGGGACACTATTCTTCAGAGGAGTTGCTAGGCAGGGGTGTCAAACTTGTTCTGAGTGCTGAATGCTGCCTGTAGTCTGTGAATCACATTAGGATGGCTTGACTTGCAACCGTAAGCGTGTAAACTTTGCCAGTTAAAACCGTAAGTTTAGCAGACTGATACCATGTGAATGGGGTCGAAGTAAAGGGCAGGTCCTTTTATGTTCCCTGCTTCTCCAGAATTTAATGTTCTTATATTCCCTCCCTCTTGTGTTTGTAGAACTGATCAGCTTCAAGCGGAAGAGAATAGCAGCCTTTCGTAAAAATCTAATTGAAATGGCTGAACTGGAAATCAAGCATGCAAAGGTAAGAACTCTCTCCCTAATGTGTAAAAGTGCACAACTGTAACACCACATCTGGGACCACATATACTCCCAAACCTTTCTCCGGGGGAGAGTGCTTTTTACTCTGGTTGCACATTATAGGATTGTTCCTTCTTTGTAAAGCTAAGAAATTACATGCAAAATAACCTTTTTAAAAGGTTAAGTTTGAGTCAAGTACAAAAACTAGGAAAAGCCAGATTGGGTTGGCCCCTGTATGTATGATTGCATACTAACTTTTTCAGCAGGGCTCTCCAGTATTTTGTGTGCAGGATGGAGGATGCTCAGGGATTGAATATCCAGTATGGATAATGAGGCTGCTTGTAGGGCTCCTGCATCATTTGCTGGAGTAGTTGAAAGGTGTAGAGAATGTTGCAGGAAGAAGATAGGATCCAGTTCTCCTGGGTCTCTTCCACAGACTGTCTGGGCCACTGCACAATCACTTAAATTCAGAGGGGCCAGTGTGGTCCTCATCTTCTGAGCACCCAACATGAGACACCTAAGGCCTCATTCATGAGTGCTGAGCACTCAGACCTCCCAATAGTCCATGGGAGCTGCAAATGCTCAGCACCTCTGAATAATCAGGCTACATTAATCTTTCTGGCACCCAGTTAGTGGACACTTGCAAATCCTGGCCTTGAGTCTCCCTGTGCCTCAGTTACCCAGCTGTAAAATGGGGAGGGTACTTCCTATCTCATGAGTTGCACAGACAATCTTGCAAATGCTTGTTCTGTAGTGATCACTGAATGAGATGGGGCTCTGTGGGTGGAGGAGAATAGTATGTGACGTCCTTAATTATGAGTATATATGCACACTTCAAAAGGGGCAGAATTAAGGTTACTTGTGCAACCTTAATTTTGGAACTTCCTAACTTGTTTGCTTGTCTATGCAACCTTAGCATCCTTCTAGTGGTCTTTGTAGTGATGATACTAAATGTAGCTTTCAGACAGAGTCCAGAAAATTCAGCCTTTCCCTTTTTGAGAGCATCAAAACTGCTAAGCTCGCTTGTTTCCAGAGTGTGAATTAATTTGGTGTCTGTTTTTGATCCCACGCTTCTCACTGAGAATGAACTGTCTTCCCTTCCAGAACAGTGTCTCTCTCCTGCAAAGCTGCATTGACTTGTTCAAGAACAACTAAGGCGCCTTAATCGGAAAGAATGTGAAAAAACAGCATGAGTTGCACTTCACAGCCTGAGAATTTATATTTAGCTTGACTTCATTAGGTTAAAATATATAAATAAAGACATTGGCTCAAACCTTTTGTTTGACTAATATTTAACCGTGTTGATGCCAATTGTATTGGTTTCCATGGTATAAATGAAAGCTGAATTGCGTATGAATTACTTGGATGTAGCCAATTTCCTGTTGAGTTAATATCTCAAGGTAGGCAAAAAGTACGAGTACTAATGATAAGAAGGGGCAATTCTCTCCAAGTGTGAATGAAATTTAGGTGGTTTTGCAATCTTTCTCTCTAGCCTAAACTATGTTAAAGAAGTTCATATTTGGGAGGGTCTTGTGTACATTCTTAAGCAATTTTATAAGGTAAAATACATTCCACTTCATAGACAGATTTCTACTACAGTGTATTTTGGATTTCTATGACTACATTCAGTATTTATACACTCAGCAATACAGCAAAAATAAAGATGTCTAATACTATGAAGTAGTGTTTCTGTAAACTAAATGGCCTTGTATAATCTGTATGTGGGATTTAAAGCCCCAAGTAGTTTGTTTTGGTATCGTGAAAACCAGTACTGAATATTTAACCTGAATGATTGTTGCAGTTTAAGGCAAAAACAAGACTGAAGTCGGTACAGGTGCTTGTGGTCTGATTATCTTCTTACAAACTAACATTTAAAAAACCTGTTGCGAAACACAATCCAGTAGGAAACCTGAAGGGTTTCTTGACACCCTTGAACTAAAATGACTGGTAGACTTGACCTCTTGCCTTGAAGATCTGCTTTCTTGCTGTACTTTGCATCCTGGCAATTTCCTTTTCTCTAGCAACTGGTAGCTGAGCTCAGGTTGGGGGTTGTCCTAAAGAAATACATCTTGGTATGCTCTGAGTGGCAGGTGAATTGGGTATTGTCAGTGCAAGTGTGGGCAGATTGATCTCTCATGGGACAACCTTTTGTAAACAGCTGAATTTCATTATTCCACCGTATACTTTGTGCCTGTATAGTGTTTTTATCAGATCTCAAAGTGCTTTATGAAAGAGAAATATCACTGGGGGAGAGGGATAGCTCAGTGGTTTGAACATTGGCCTGCTAAACCCAGGGTTGTGAGTTAAATCCTTGAGGGGGCCATTTAGGGATTTGGGGCAAAAGTCCATCTGGAGATTGGCCCTGCTTTGAGCAGGGGGTTGGACTAGATGACCTCCTGAGGTCCCTTCCAGCCCTCATGATCTATGATAGTTTCCCCCATCTGTAAAATGGGTAACAGAGGCAAGGGGCTATGACATGTCTTGCCCACTGTCCTCCAACAGGCAAGTGGCAGAGGTGGGAAGAGAACACAGATCTCCAGAGTTCCAATCCAGTCGCTTTAGTCACCACATGGCCTAGGCAGGATCAGTTTAGCTGGGAAGTAAGTGTGACTGTCTAACTTGCAGTTGGCTAGTCCTATAACTAGCCACCCTCCTTTCCTTGCCCCGTTGTTTGCTACATCCTGTTCTTGGGTCCCTGCCTCCATCTAACATTAGTCCTTTCACCTTTCCAAGATGGGTAGAAACTACCCAACAGGCAGTCCAACAGCTCTGCTCTGCTTATCTGAGAGGCCCTAGAGTAGGACTGGGGCCTTCTTCCAGGTGCTGCCTTGAAGAGTTTGCAGTCTGACAAGATGGAGTAAGTAGGTGTAGTCCTGCTGGGGAGCGGGGTATGGGAAAGGATAAGACGAGTCCTAAAATGGGCAAAGTGTCTGTACACAACTTCTTTTAAAGAAGGAAAATAGACTTGCATGGTCTGTGCTGGCTTATGAATAGAGAGGCTGAGTGGTCTCTCAAAACCTGCTTTACTCTTATTATAAATTCAGGGTTTCATTACATGCCAGTCATCAGTAAAGCACAAGGCGTATCCACTACACCTGTAGCCACAGCTCCTCTAGCTGCAACTGTTTTGCTTCCTATTTAATTGGCCACTAAGTGTCTGACTCTGGCAAGAGCTGAAATTGTTTCTGACACTGTCCAAGAGGTTTCCAGGGAAGTGGGACAATAGTACTATCCCCAATGTGTATCCGCTTTTCTGTAAGGTTCTGGCTAAAACTTTTCTCCAGCCCTCTCCTGCGTGGGTTCCTGCTGTGGATTTAAAGAAACACTACACTGCCCTCTTTAACCCACTTTCCTGCATAAACTATCTGTAGCAAGAACTAGTATTTGAAACTGACACTACTGACTCACTTAGAGCTACAATTTTCTAGAGCGGGTGGTCTTGGTGGCCAGTTGGTTCATGTCAAAATAGTAGGCTCCTGTGCAGTAACATTGATACTCTATCACACGGGTTCTCAGACTCTTGCTGTGTGAAAGGGGTCACCAGTACACCAGACACCAGTCATCAGTCACCAGGGATGACACCAGTCATCAGGGGTCACCAGTACAAGCCTCTGAGTGTGACCCTCCCACTCCTTTTAATGTATTTAACACCATTATAAATTCTGAAGGCAAAGTGGGTTTGGGATGGAGGTTGACAGCTCAAACCCCCCCATGTAATAACCTTGTGACCCCTGAGAGGTCCCAACACCCAGTTTGAGAACCCCCTCTCTGTCACCGTGGTTATCCCCTTTCTCTCAGGCACTCGTGTGAGTTCCATTTGGTTACAGGATTGTCCGTTTCTTCTGCCCAGTTCACTTTGATCAGCCTAAACCATGTAGGCTCTCTGACTGCAGCTCCTTCCTTTGGTAAAAGCTACAGCTGGCCAATGCTCTTTCCCATCAGTTTGATTTGGGAGGGGGTTTCCTGTCTCAAGTCTGGGTATATTTCAGGCTCCATTGTGACTCTTAAGCCATGTCTACAGGAGCGCTTACATAGGCAAAACTCTTGTCACCCAGGGGTGTGAAAGAACCCCCCCCCCCCCCGGGGGGGGAATATGCTTTGCCTACATAGCCCTGTGCACACAAGCACTTAAGTTAGCAGACACTCTCCCACTGACAACTGCTGCTGTTCATTGAGCTGGTTTTATTGTGTCTACGGGAGAGCTCTCGTGTGTGCTCATGTAGCCATGTTATGCATCTTGCAGCAGCGCAGCTGTAAGCTTGGATGTGTAGACAGGGCCTCAGACAAAGCCTAAAGGTCATGTCGTGTCTTGGCCTCTCATACTCTAAAGCAGGGACTCCTTGCTGGGAAGACTTGTATGGTTGGCAACAGCTTTCCAAGCTGCCGGCCCAGATGAACTTCTTGTGGGCTACCTTTTGCAACCAGGGGAGTGACCCTGTCAGTTGACAATGGGGCTTTGTGTTGGGGAATTCATAGCAGTTGATGCTTTCTCCCTCATGCTTGGGGTGGTAGGGGCTAGCAGTGATGGGCTTGAAAACCCATGGGCCCCACCAGATGACAATCCTAGAGCTGGTGAAATAGTAGCCCAACAAAGGTGCCTTGAAACACTTCTGTCACCAGCTGAATTGTGGGGCCAGCGGAAAAACAGAATTACCAGGAGAAGTAGCTGTTGGCTGGCCATGTGGTCTTTTTGTAACCACCACCTCTGAAATAATCTCCCTCGCTCCCCAAAAGCAACCTGCAGGTAATAGTTCCTGGACTCTAGTGGGGTGTGGGAGCTGAAAGAGTGGGGAACTCACTGGTCTGAATGGATGCTAGACTGCCAGATGATTCACCGACTGCCCCATAGCCCTCAAGGGGAGTGGTCAGTTGCAGATCAGGCTGTGGGCCTATCTTGAGCTGCCTCTGTCCACCTTTAGAGGTCTTTGCTCGGTGGCCAGCAGTTTGCAGCTGGGATGAGTACAGTATATGCAGTGACTCTGCAGAGCAATAGCAGCCAGCAGAGGATGCTATTGTGTTTTGTTTTGTTTTTCTGAGAGCAGCTGTATCTTGAGATGTGCATGTGCACTTGCAGGCAGATGCTCTGTGCTCCCAGCACCTCACTCCATATACTGAATGTACCTATAGGGAGGGAGCTGATTGCCTTTCAGGCCAGTGAAGGGCACTAGTTTCCCAGCAACTACCTGGATGCTCCTGGCTGAGTCTAGTAGCTACTTACCTGACAGCAGTAGTGACGCTACAGAGGGGCAGCTGCTCCACCGTGGTTAAGATTGTAACTTGAGTGTCCACTGTAAACCTGACTTCTAGCTACTCCTAAAATTTAAAAAAATATTACCCTGAATCTCAGTGGGTTAGTTCTGTAACCCTGGGAGACTGTCACCCTGACAAGTACTGTGATTCACATTAGGGGTTTATTATCTGGGCCACCTTGAAATATATGGTGGGTGAATGCAGTTCCTTAATTCTATTCTTTTCCTTGTCACTTTCCAACATACAATTGATTCCCCTAGCGGAGATCTAGTGCCTTTTAACACTTTGGGCAAGGACCTTGCTTAAGCAACATTGCTGTCTCTTGCAATATTTGGTGTGTTTCTTAAAGCCCCAGCTTCTGGAATCAGGTGAGTGGGGAGAATTTATCCCCTCCCTCTCCCCCACATTTTTTATTTTTAAATGGAAGTTTCTAGTCCTCCTGGTTGGGTCACATCTTCAAACTTTCCTCCACAGGTGCATTGAAAAGGCTAAAAACACAGAAAGCAAATAAACAGAACCTAAAATGTATTGTTCTTTAGAAATCTCCTGGGGAGGTTTTAAGCCAGTCTTGTCATTTTTGAACCCTGGCAGTTGGTGATACCGTGTAACACATCTCACTTTCTTTTGGAAGCACACTGGGGGACATCCTCTCAGTGTATTTGCTTATCTCTTTTCAGGGAGCATTGTACTATACTGGAGCAGAGTTAAAATTGTTAACAGCGTGTAAGTGCCTCGTGTGAGGAATGTGACCATAACTCTGCAGTTCCTGGGGTTTGAATGTTCTCTTTTAAGCTAACATTGGAAAGGTTACACGTGCTTCAAACCCAGCTACGTGCATGCAACTTTAATGATGGATTCCCACTTTAAACAATGTTGATCAGTCATTGCAATGCTGTAATTTAAATGGCTGATTTGCACGTACGTTGTACTGATGTAGCTGTTCAGTTAGAGGAGTGTGGGTGGGTGAGTGTGTGGTTATTTACTAGAAATAAATACTGGTAAAAACCCTCTGGTGGGTGTGGTTCTATCAGTATAAAAAGTACATTATGCTGGTATAGTTATCCCCTGCCTGCAGAGTAATAGCTACATCCCTATAAAACACACATCAATAGCACTGGGGAGGTGGTCCTGCTTTACGTTGATCACAATCAGGCCTTGACATCTGAAAGGGCCTGAGCTATAAGGGATTTCCTGATGGGTTGTGGGAATACAACTGGTTGTGGGTTCCCCTCTCTCCCTGCTCCCCCCCCCCCTCTCCAGTCACCCCATACCCCTCAGTCTCTCTGCTGTTTAAACCTGCAGCCTGCCTGCCCCCCCCCCCCCCCCGTGTCCTGTGGGTGGCAGGCTTGGACAGCCTTCGACAGCTGGTAACTAACACTGTGGCGTGGATTTACAGTATGACTATAAGTAGCTGGCCAATCCAGCTGTTTAAATGGCACATCTGTTAGGCTGCCAGTTCTGCATTCATGTAGTAGGTTAGAGAAACATGATGGCACCAAACAAGCTGCTGCCCACACAACCCATCCATCCATAAATCTTGTGGGCAGCCATGCTAAGATGACAGAAGATGTTGCCTCAGACTTTCTTTTGTAATTGGCTAAAGTTCGCTTTGGTTTCATTTTCCTTGGTACTGGGCCTTGCCTAAGCCTTTGGAAGAACAAATGGACCAAAATGGAGGTGATTCATCTTAAAATAAAGAAGTTTTAAAAACTGAGCTCCATGATTCATGGGGTCATGTGGAGGAGCAACCAGATTTCATGTATGATCCTGCTCAGGAATGAGTCTGTTCTGGTTGTGCTTATCCACCAGTTTGCCTTTACGCATGTGTCTAGAGCTAAGCCTTTGCATTGGTGTTAGCATTGTGGGGTGTTAAATCACATGCGGTGGAGTGAGACTTTGCTGCAGTGCATGGATTGCAGCTCAACAGTCACTTCTCTCGCTTCTTTTGAGCTCGATGTAGGAACATGGGCAGTCGTCCTGGAGGAGGAAAACTCTTCCTCTCGCTGGTTTTCAACCTCTTCTCCATCTTGCTGGCAGAGACACTGAACAGATCAGCCAAGCTCTCTGGTCCATGTTTTTGAGACAAGGTGGATGATTCTTTTGTATTCGGGGAACTACAACTACCACTGGGGTGGAAAGGGGTGCAGCAGTGAAAATGAGACCGTTAAGGAGGGGATAATTCTGTAGACATTCACTGACCAGCTGCATGCCCCAGCATGGCAGTTCTGGGTCTGTGAAATGAGCATCGGAGTTTGGGGGGGGTCAAAGTGTGGAAGGCTCAGCTGCAGAACTTTTGGATGGAGAAGGCCAGGTTCCTGGATCTGTGGGTTGAGCTTGTCCCTGCACCCCAATGCAGAGATACTAGAATGAGAGCTACTTTGGCAGTGAAGAAATGGGTGGCCATCACGCTGTGGCCAGCGAGTTTGGAGCTGGGAAATCTCTGGTGGGGTGGATTGTCCTCCAGGTGCACCAGGACCATTCAGCGGGTCCTGCTGGGCAGGACTGGGACTCTGGGCAATATGCAGGAAATAATAGATGGACGTGATGCATCGGGGTCCCATCCCCTGCCGTACCTCTGAATCCAGAAATGGGGGACTTCTCCATGGTTACATAGGCGCTGGTGGAGCACCCGGCGTGTTTCACTGATTTTAGTGTTGACTGATCAGGGAAGATGTATGGCGCTTGCCTCTTTAGGAATACTGGACTTTTCCAAAAGCAGCAAGCAGGGAGATTTTTCCTGGGCTGCCATGTTCACATAGGAGAGGTTGCAATACCAATTGTGAGTCTCAGGGACCCAGCCTGCCCTTTGGTTCTCTGGCTCCAGAAGCCAAAAGCAGGGCACATGGACAGCAGCAAGGGAAGATTTCGCTATTGGCTGAGAAGTGCTGGCTGACCATGGAGCGTGCCTTGGTCTGATTAAAGGGGCGATGACGATGGCTTTATGGCCAGGCTGGACCTGAGAGAGCCAGCTGTTCCCACAGCTGTTACTGCATGTTGTGTTTTCCAGAATATTTGTGAGGCCAAGGGGGGAAATGTAACCAGCACGGTGGAGGGAGGAAGTGCACAGATGGTCTGCACTTGCAAGCAGCTGGGCACAAGGGAATTTACCAGATCCCACTGGGTGCTGTGCAGATACAGGAGGGAGCCTGAAGCATGCTGTGCCTAGAGAATGTGCTGCTTTGCGTTGTTTTGTGTTACTTTGTGACCACACAGCCCATGACCAGGTTATGAATTGTTCTCAGTCTGAGGGGTTACTGACTGGTGGGTTGCAGCTCTGTATTGTGTGACACAGAAAACCAGTTATGGGGATCACAGAATAGAGCCTGATGACGAGGTAATACGCCCCATGCACACTGCTCAAAAGAGTGCACGGTGCTGGCTGAATCACAGGTCACGAGTATGCATGTACTCATAGCAGTTCTCCTTCGTGTCCTCTCGGGGGTGAGTGGAAGGTATACAATTGCAGAGCATATAGTGGTAGGGGGATTATATGTAACGGGTGCTGGGATGTAGGCCACTGGATGCTTTCTCATCTTGGCCTTCCTGTCTTTCCTCCAGCAAGCGTTCCCTCATCCCATAGACTCTGGAGTTGAGACTCGTGAGCAGCTCCCGGAACAAAGCAACTCCATGCTCTGGGTATCCCTAAACCCTGACTGTCACAAGCTGAGACTGGACGACAGGATGGATCACTCACTGATTGCCCTGCCCTGTTCATTCCCTCGGAAGCATCTGGCCTAAGTGGACCACTGTCTGACCTAGTTTGGCCATTCGTATGTTCTCATTTTTTTCTTTTCCTTATCTTGGTCAGTCTTACAGCAGATTTGGAAGGGGTGGCTCTCAAAGATACCACGATCAAGGTTATAAACAACCAGACAGAGCTATTGTTAGATTTTTTGGGGCTAGCAGACATCAACAGGCCATGACTCCCTAACATTTCCCCTGTGTAGATCTGCATAAAAATATGACCGGAACAGCATCTCAGTCACTACTGCTTGCTTCAGGACCATGCACTAGCACACGGCATGGTGAGTATATGGCGGTGCTTTTCAAAATCCCATAGTTGTGTCCTGTCTAAGTGCAGGGACAGTGTGGTGAATGCTGCTGAACTTACTCAGGCAGTGATGACCCTTGTGGATGTATCGCTGCAAAGGTGCCAAAGGCCTAGAGAAGGCGGCTGCTCAAGATGGCTCAAGGTTGCTGGGCCCATACACTGCTGAGGTCCTCACAGCAATGGTGACCCCAGAGCTCACTGCAGCGTGGCATGGGAAGTGTCATACTGCAGTGGAGAAACAAGGCAGCTCTTCCTAGATACATGCAGGCAAAGGTCAAGCAATACACGCTTGGAAACTTCAGAGAAATTGTACCAGAGGACAAAAGGGACGTCCAGACTGATGTAAACCAGACGACCTGCAAGCAGAGAAGAATTGTGGTCACCAGCTAGTTCTGTGAGCCAGTCCCCTGAGCCAGCAACAGCCTCCACCTCCTTCCTGAATCCCAGCACAGCATGCGAGGAATTTGGGGCTTTCAGGCTTTGTCTGCACTAGAAAGCTACAGTGGCACAGCTGCTGTAGCATTGACATTTACTACAGCGACAGAGGAAGTTCTGCTGCTGCTACAGTAAATCCACCTGTCTGCGAGGGGGTAGCTAGGTCAGTGTCTACACTGGGCTTAGGTCAATCACTTAAACTGCGCAAGATGTGACTGTTTTTCACAGCTCTGGGCGATGTAGTTAAGCCAGCGTAACTCTGTAGGATAGATCAGCCCAGACTTGAAAATCAGCATATTGTTTTGAACTAGCAGCCCTGCATCCAGTAAGTTCACAACAGGGTTGCAGCAAAACATGTTGCCTGATTGCCCAGTCACTGGATGGGTGAATCCAAGCATTCTTTTGTATTCCCAATGTATTTAATTTGGATGCTGAAGCACTAGTTGGCATGTATTTCTTTTTTGGGGTTGAGTGCAGTGAATCATAGTGAGATTGCTTTTATTTTACTAGAGGATTTTTTTTTTGCTGCCTGCACTGATGGAAGTGTCGTGGTAGACAGCATGTATCACTCAGAGGTGGTTTAACTTGAACTTAAGTACAGCCATACTGGATCGGACCAATGGTCCAACTATGGATTTATATAGTGCATTATGATATTTTCTGTCTTATCTATCCCTTTCCTATTGGTTTCTAACATGCTTTTAGTTTTTTGACTGCCGCTGCACATTGAGCGGATGTTTGCAAAGAACTATCCACAATGACTCCAAGATCTCGTTAAGTGGTAACAGCTAATTTAGACTCCATCATTTAAGAACGTAAAAACAGCCATACAAGGTCAGACCAATGGCCCATCTAGCCCAGAATCCTGTCTTCGGTCAGTGGCCAATGCCAGGTGCCCCAGAGGGAATGAACAGAACAGGGAATCAAGTGATCCATCCCGTCACCCATTCCCAGCTTCTCACATGTTGTATGTCTAGTTGGGATTATGTTTTCCAATGTGTGTTACTTTGCACTTTTCAACATCGAATGGGCAGTCAGGAGTTTGTCGGTGGGACTCAAAGTGGAGTGTGGACGCATGTGAGGTTGTGCTGACACAAGGTCCGTGTTACTGGCAAAGCTCCGTAATGAAGACCAGGTCTGAGTTTACTTTTAAAAAACTATTGTTTCCCACCTTTCTGGCTGTGGAGAAAGCCTTCCATATGGGTGTGAGCTGGTCAATGCTGGTCATTCACTGTATAGCCATAGGGCGGGACCATGGGCCCCTCTCTCCAAATTCCAGGGGTGAGGAGAACAGGAAACAAGGGGCAGGTGAGGCTGGTTCACAGAAGCTGGGGATGTTAGTGGAAAAGCCGCTAAAGAACTTCACTGAAGTGTTGGGTTCACTCTCCACTGGCGGGAGGCAGGATAGTCTTGTGGTTAGAGACTGGGCTAGGACTTGAAGAGCTCTCGGTTCAACCCTTGGTGGTTCTTCAAGTGCTGTCCCTGTAGGTGCTCCAGTCCAGGTGATGGTGTGTCCCGGTTCTGTCTCAGACTGTGTGTGACCTTGAGGAGATCAGTTCAGCAGAGGTGCTGGAAGTAGGGCGTGTCTGGCTTGAAGTGGTTTCCATTGTGGACTGGGTTTGCACTTGATTCAATGGTTCTCAGCACCCCTACACTTAAGCCCAGATCTTCCAAGGTATTTAGGAGCCTAACTCCCTTTGGTTTCATCAATCTCTCTGTGCCTGAGGTCCCCATCTGTAAAATGTGGGTAACGATATTTTTTTCTCCCACTCATAATATAATTGTCTGTCAACTGTAAACTCTTTGGGGGCTAGGACAGTCTCTCACTGGAGCAGTGGGGCACTGATCTCAGTCAGGGATCCTACTGTAATATAAGTAATTATTTCCAATAACTGAAACTAGAATTTCCCAGAAAGAACCATGAGTGGGCCAAGAACATTCTGGTGGACTTCAATAGAGGATCTGACACGTGCAGTCATCTTAGCGAAATCGATCATAGCAAGAGGAACACAGATTCTGCAGAAATCACATGAGCAATGAACTCTGCAGAGCCCCCTTTTGTGGTCAGAGGGATCAGGGCGTGACCCAACATTCTGTGACGATAGCCAGCTGTAGTGGAGGAGTTTTGCTGCTGCATGTGGGATAGTGGTACTGAAAAAAGTCCTTTTTTTCAACTCGTGCTTCTCTGAAGAAAAGGTTGAGATGCGACCATGGCCAAGGAGCGCTGATCTGCGGTTCGTTCATTCAGAGCAATCCCAGACACCAGGAAACTGGTAGAAAGTAAAGCTGACTGCACTGCAACCAGGATCTTGAAGGTAATTGCTTGTGTGTAGAGCTTTAGATCTCATGCAGTTCACTGCCTTTCCTGAAGGTGGAGATAGTTTCACCCTGATTCTATCCGCCACTGTAACCTTTATGTTGAAATGTCCCCAATTAATATTAAGTTGTTCAAGACAAGGGTGCCATAAAATCCAACTCAGATTTCAAGTTCGAGCCTCTAGGTTGGTTACAGAAAATTTGCTTAGTAAAGGACCACTAGGTGACACTTTAATGCTAAAACTAAACTTTTTTTTTTTTTTTTTTTAAATGGAAAATGATCAGCTAAGCAGACAGGCATGCAAATACTGCTTGCACAAGACTACAATTAATTATACTTACACCATTCTATCCTGGAGTGTATCAATGAGGGACAAGTTTATAATCCTGGAAGCTAAGGGTAACCGTTAGATATCAAATGGCGCTCTCCCCCAATTTAGAAAGGTACTCCTTTTATAATCTATTGTTACACTAATTAACATTAAACTGCCCCTTACCACAATTATATTTTCACCACCTCCTTATTGGCTATTTACAATACACATTATTTCAATGAATAGCTGTCCCAATGTCCTTCCCGTTTGATCAATATAGGTTGTCTTATTAAAATGCTTTCACAATTCTCCAAAACACTCATTTAAAAACCTTGCTCAAACCAGTTCTTAGCAAATCATAAAAGTCATCCAAGCCTGGCTCATGGCCTTGCTAACTCTTACTTGCCCATAACACTGTGTTTCAAACTTCTCTAACTTTCTTCCACTAGCAACTTCAATTTCCCGCACTGCTCTACACTCAAGCTGATTTGTCCAAGGTCCCACAGGCCATCTGTGGCAGAGCTGAGAATGGAACCCAGGTCTCCTGAGTCCCAGTGCAGTGCTTTAACCAGTCTCCCCTCATCTCTTCTTGCCTCAGCCACTGAAATGCAGGCCTGGCCCCCCTTCCTCTGGGGAACAGCTGACTTCTCACAGTACAGAAGCTGGGCCCTTGCTTGGTGCTATTAGCACAGTCTCAGCATTGTGTTTTGTTTCCTCAGACAGTCTGTAAAGTCTGTCTCGCTGCTGTTTGCAAACCTTCCCGGCCCATTCTGTTGAGTAAATGGTCTTGTGAGTTGGGGTCAGCATGGGCGAAAGGAGTGGTAGAAAAGCATTTCACATACATTTAAAACTAGCCTGCAGCGTGGGTCTGAACTGTTGTCCTATTGCAGGGATCCTGCTGCTAGAGGATTAACACAACTCCACTTTCCTTTAAATTTGTGAAGGAGTCTGTTTAAAGCAGGCTCAGGAGTGTTTCTCACTCCATCTGCTGTCTTTGAAACACTTAGCCGTTGCTTATCTCTTTCTCCCTCCCCGCCCAATACACTCATGGCTCAGCTCAGATTGTAACTTGCTAGTGAGCTGCTGAAAGATATTCTCCTAAACTGCTACCTGTAGGCAGTTCTGGTTGTGGAAAGCACTTGAGTACATACTTTCATCCATCCCTGCTCAGGAAAGCCCTTTAACAGAGCTGAAGCACATGCCTAAGAATCTTCCTGAATCATGGCCCAGATTCTGGGCTTGGGGGAAGCAATGCATGTTTGAATTCAGGGAGCTATTGGAGGAGCTCATTCAATGAGCAGGTTACTTCTACCCTTTTCACTTCTGCCGGGCACGCTTAATTCCTCCCTCTGAGAACACATTGCAGACCCTTTAGGTGTAAAGCACCAGGTGGTTGCTAGAATGGAGCAGCCTGTGGCCAGGGGATCTGATCTGAGTCTTACTTGCAGGCTGATGAATTCACAAGATAGGGCCAGATTTTCACTGGTGTAAATGAGTGTAGTCCCACAGACACCAATGGAGCTATACTGACGTACCCCCCGAGTGATATATTTTAATAATATAGACCAGAGGTAGGCAACCTATGGCACACATGCTGAAGGCGGCACGTGAGCTGACTTTCAGTGGCACTCATGCTGTCCGGGTCCTGGCCACCCGTCCGGGGGGCTCTGCATTTTAATTTGATTTTAAATGAAGCTTCTTAAACACTTTAAAAACCTTATTTACTTTACATACAATAGTTTAGTTATATATTATAGACATAGAAAGAGACCTTCTAAAAGCATTAAAATGTATTACTGGCACACGAAACCTTAGAGTGACTAAATGAAGACTCGACACAGCACTTCTGAAAGGCTGCTGACCCCTGGTATAGAGAGCGTTTGACTTGCAGTGTTGGCTGGCAAACAATCAAGTTCCAAATCTGCATCAACTCTGAAAGCCAAACTCGCTTCTGGTTACACTGAAAATAAAATATGGTGAGCAAAGAAACAGCTACTGCCAAAGAGGCTTCTCCTCTTGCTGATACACTACTTCCTCTTAAGGGGCAGGATCCTCAGCTGCTATACATCTGGCTAGCTCCCTGGTAGTCAGCGCAACTCCGCAGGGATACTGAATGATGATCTTGGTTCCCCAACTCCCAGCTGGTTTTCCTTGCACACGGCAAAGGGGCGTATATTAAAAGCTAGAATGACATTTGGGGTAAAAGAGCTAGAAGTGACTAAAGTGTGTGAGCTACGAAGCGGCGTCACTTTAAAACTTTTCATACTGCTGCAAGGATTATTGGCACAGATGGGTGAGTCAGTCAGTGCAAGATTGTTGCTATGGAGGACAGGAAATCCTTTGTCTGCACTGAGTAGGAAAACGCTGGAAACTATCCTTTGGTAAATCACAACCACCTTCGGAGTGAGAAAGGCGCGTTTGCCTGGCATGTTTTCCTAAAGTCTCTCTTTTTTTTCCCCTGCCAGTTTTGCACATATTTGCTCTGTCTCTGAATTCCCTTGTTGCACGTTGAAGAGCAGGAACTCACAGCGACGGCCATGCTAGTATTATCTGCAGCAAGGATCTCCATATCGGAATTAGTATATAGGCACGTGGCATATATTAATACCATACATCTGTGACCATATCCGTTCCTTTCCAGCTAGTTTACTGCTCCCTGCGCACGCAGTCACTCTGGGCGGGGAAAAAGGCAGTGTTCTCCTTGATCTTCACAGCACTCCTTCTGCTGTCCTTCTTGAGAGTAACTTATTCCCTTGCTGGGTGTGCTGTGGGACATCTGTCCCAACCAGCAGATGTCAAACTCAATTCAGTTTGCTTAAAGCAGGGGTAGGCAACCTATAGCACACATGCCGAAGGCAGCACGTGAGCTGATTTTCAGTGGCACTCACGCTACTCGGGTCCTGGCCACTGGTCTGGGGGGCTCTGGCATTGAAGCTTCTTAAACATTTTAAAAACCTTATTTACTTTACATACAACAATAGTTTAGTTATATATTATAGACTTATAGAAAAAGACCTTCTAAAAAAATTAAAATGTATAACAGGCAAGAAAAAACTTAAATTAGAGTGAATAAATGAAGACTTGGCACAGCACTTCTGAAAGGTTGTCGACCCCTGGCTTAAAGGCAAGAGTGTTCTATGGGCAACTGGAGCATAGGATAGAAAGTCTTCCATCAACATCCCTGCATGCGGCATGAGGCTGACCCGGTGGTTACCTGCTTGGGGTATGATTCCTTTACACATCCTGACTCATCTCTCACTCGTGTGTGGTTATCCTATGGTTCTGCCCCCCGCTGTTATAATGGGGTGTTGTTTGTATTGAGGCAGTCCCTAGTTGCGCCAGCCATGGACCAGGCCCCCACTGTGCTCTGTGCTGTACAGACACAAAACAAAAAGTCAGTCCCTGCCCCAAAGAGCTTCCACTTGGGTTAGTTTTCATTGCCCGGGTAAGTGTCTTCAATGCAGTGCCATGGCTCCCTTAATGGAGTGTGGTCCCATCCGCACAAGCAAAGCCAGGGGATGATTCAACATAACTGGGGCACAATCGCAATCCTAGCTACCCACACAATCAGTGTGCTTTCTGCCAGCCCCCTATGCCTGGCCCCACCCCCACTGCCCCATCCTGTCCACATTTAAATCCCTCTTAATGGCCCATTTCTGCTGTGCTGCTTCCCATCACTCAGGTTGATTTATAGAACAAACCCCTATTGGTTGTCCCTCTAATCTCTGTGCGTCCATCGGCTGTTGGTGCCCTAAGAGAGGGTCTGCCTGCTCCTTCAGTGTCTGGAAAATGCCCAGCCCTGGGAGAACCGGGAATTATAACCAAGATACAGGTCCTCTAGCTTTGTACTGAGTTTGTCTTTCTTTCCTCCAGTATGAGCACATCAATTCAACCAAATAACCTATAAGCTGCATCTACACTAAGGTGTTTTCCTCTAAACTTTCCCATTGTTGGTAGCCCTGCCTCAGCTCCACCAGCTGTGTCAGTGGTGGGAATGGCAGTAGAGCAAGGCCGGCGCTTTAACCAGTGTGTGTCAACTAACCCTGCTCAGAGTGGGTCTACAGGATGTAGCCCGCTGCTCAACGTGTGTTATGTGCCGCCCTCTGTGTTCCATCTACAGTGTAATGCAAACCTACTTTCAATGATGCCTCATTTAAATAGAAGCCTGTTTCTTTTTATGATTCTGATCTCCTGGTGTCAGGCCTGGCTCCTGCTCTGACCACTAGGTCAGACTGCCCACATCCCAGTTGTGACAGGGTCAACCCCCACTGGTTCCCAGGTTAGAGACTGTATCTGCCATGTTGAATTGCACTAGATTTGTTGTGACCATATGGCTTTCTTTAACATTAATGAGCTGGACTGGCCTCCCGCGATGAGTGTAGGCCATATCTCTACTGATGTCTTGGGGTTGGTAAGGACTAGGGTTGTCAAGCCTCCAGGATTGTCCTGGAGTCTCCAAGAATTAAAGATTAATCTTGAATTGAGGATCACATCACGTGATGAAACCTCCAGGAATACGTCTAACCAAAATTGGCAGCCCTAGTACGGATAGGCATTAGAATCAGTGTGGCTTGGCATGTTGTCTCTGTTTCACCACACTGGGTAAGAGGAAGCAGAAAGCTCTGTGTGATCTGCTGTGACAAGGACCCTGTCATAAACAAGGGCCAGATCTGAACCCCCGGAAAATGAAGGGAGTCTGTCTCATCGGCTTCAGCAGGTTTTGGATCAGGTCTCAGATGTGCTAGACCTGTGTGACATGTTCACAGTGAAACCTTGAATGTGCATAGCATTTATATGGTTAACACTTTTGTTTCAACTGTGACCTGCATTCCAGCTTTGTGGAAAGGCTCCCTGGGCTTTCAGATCAATGCCACTACCTTGATCCCCTGTGAAATTCAGTGTTCTGCTGCAGGGTGGGATGACAAATCCCATGAAATGTGATGGGTTCAGGTTTCATGCTGACAATTTGGGTTCATGTGAACCTCAAACTCAAACCCAACTCGGTGGCATGGGCCCCTGGAGATCCAAACCAAGGACTGTTTGAATATCCATTTTAAACTCATAATGAACATTAACAATTTTTCTCTCTATTTATTCCTTCCCCCTCTGTAGAGGAAATAGCTTGGCTAGTTCTCGGTTTTGGGGCTTGGTTCACATCTGTGAGAGTGGTTAGCGTGTTCTGTGTCCATGCCTCTGTGTGAAGAAATCCCGGAGGGTGGCTTAGTTGGAGAAATGAGCTTTGGGCATTGAGCGCTGAACATGGTGAGGTCCATGATCATTCGTGTCTCCTGCTGAGGTTCTATAGTCTGGATCCAGCCCCTGGGAAGGTTCTGCCTTCTGCCTCCCTGGTCGTCCCCCACTGGTCGACACTATCATTGCTCCAGGGGAACGTGGCTGTCATGGTCACAGACTGAGCAAACGATCTTTGAAGGAGCTGGGACCAAACCTGTGGAGGGTTTGAATATCTGGACAGACACTATGAGCTGCACTCTGCAGTGTTGGGCAGCCAGTGCGGAGACCAGAGTGATGTGTTCAGGGCAGCCTGCATTGCTCAGCTGATGGCTATTGCACTTGGTATCAGCTGGAGCATTTTCAGTGAGGGTGGTTTAATTCCTAGAGATGGTGAGTCGCAATAAAGAAGCCTGGAGGTCACAAGTGCAAGGACACCCCCGTGGCCAGGTCTGTGTCTGATAGGCTGGGGTACAGTCTTCCAGCCAATCACAGACAGAAGTGGGTGTTTTTGCCACCATGGCTATTTGGGCGTCTAGTAATGCTGAGGATTCAGTCCCAAAGCACCCCAAGGCGCCAGGTCAGTGCAATGATTGGACTGGTCATTAGGCCCAAAGGGGAGAGGTCGCCATGCTGGTCACAGTGTACAGCGTGTGCAAATGGGGACTTAAGTGGGGCTTGTCACGCAGAGCCGGGACCTGAGGCAACCATTATGGTGGGGTGGCATGACAGTGTGTGGGGCCCAACAAGACCACCAGAGGCATGAATCAACCCTGGCCAGTGGCACCTACAGGCTTAGTTGCTTTCCAGGAAAAGGATGGACTAGAAAGGGCACCTCGGTTATTGGGCACGAGGCTTTCAATGCACCTCTGTTAGGCTGCCCCCTACAGGCCATGTTACCAGCTGCTCCGTGCAACCAATTGGACCTGGTGGATTTGTGTGATGGCTGTCCTCTTGGGGGTGAACTGAGGACTGCCAGTGCTGTGGGCAACAGAGACTGGCACAGAGAGGAACCCATAGCCCACACTCCCCAATGGTTTGCGCTTGCACCCTTTCCTTACAGGCAGCTCTGGTGAATAATCCTGTCCTTTAGGGGCGTGGGTGGGTGTTAGAAGGGAGCTGCCTGGTGCTGCAGCTGAAATGGCTAAGCAGCTGAAGTGCCCCCAACACTTCTCTCTGAGTCCATGGCACAAACGGCATGTTACGACAGTTCTGGTGCGCTCCAGTGACCTCCCGGTGTGGTGGGACTGCTGCGCTGTTAAAGGGATGGTGAAAAGACTCCAGCTGTTTTATGACCATGCCGTCCTGCTTTGCCTTTAATTGCAGGAACGGTTGGGATCCGGGTGAAAGTAAAGTAATTGGCAGTGCTGGCAGGTTTGTTTGTGCAGCCAGTGGGAATGCTGGTGACTAACAGTGTTGGCAATGCCGCTGTCCCTCACCTTGTCTGTAAATATTTGTATCCTCCCTGTGCTATTGGCAGGCTGGTATTTACACACAGGGAAGATAACAGATGGCACAGCAATTAATTTTCCAAGCTGCCCACGCACGTCTGTTGTGTTTCCAAATGCCTTTTCCAACAAGTTTTCCAAATGCCTTTACTCTCCTCCAGTGGGCCGCAGGGATGGATACAAAGTGAACAACAGTGGCATTTCTGCATTGTGTACTGTGCTGCAGGAGGGCACCTTCCTAACACCATTATGATGAAGACTTTTATAGAGCACAATGCTTATATATTGATTAGCACCCCCTACATAAAAAACATCCTCTGCTCTAGTAAATGCTCAGGAGATGAAGACAGCAATTTTTATTCTCTGTGCGTGCACGTTCAATATCTTTTTTTAATCCTTACCTCAGTATCATGTGTCAATGAGTTCCACAGCCTGTATGTGCATTGGTGTTTTAAAAAGTATTTCTCTAAGCTGATTTCAAACGTATTGCCTGAAGTGGGGAGGAAAGGGGTGGGAGGTAGATGGAGGCATGTCTCTGCCCATGTCTGCCATGCCAACCAGCAGAGTTCCATTTACAGCAGCTGAAGCTTTGGTTCCAAGACAAAGAAGGAATATGGAAAAGTCAGGGCTAATATTCTACTCCTGTTCATATTCCACTGATCTTTCACTCTACGATGCACAATATTATTAGCTAGCATTTATATAGCACTCGGAACCAGTACATCTCAAAGCCCTTTGCAAAGGAGGGCAAGATCATTATCCTCATTTTACAGCTGGGGAAACTAGGGAACAGAGCGGGAAGTGACTTGCACAAGGTCACACAGCAGAAGACTGACTAGAGCCCTGGTCTCCTGAGGTCAAGCCCGGTGCTCTACCTACTAGGCTACGCACTAGAGTTTTTATTGGAATTTTACTGGTGTTTTCCAGCAATACTTTCACAGATCTTAGCCCTTGGGTGCCATCTGAAAACTGCTGTCAAAGAGTTAAGCTGACTCTTCAGGGAACCCCAGCTGATTTTCAGGCACAAGTGTGGTTTGTAGAGCAGAAATCAGAGGGGAGTTTTCTAAATATGCTGCTTTTCCAAAGGGTCTGCCAGCTCCAAAATGTAATAACAGGCCTCCTCCAATCGAGGGTTTCTGATGAAGAAGAAACCCAAATCACAAGCACAGTTCAGGCTGGCCAAAGCGACCTCAAAGGAGAGTAGACGCTATCTGATGTCATTATACTTTTCATCTGTGCTAAGAACATAAGAATGGCCCTAGTGGGTCAGACCAAGAGTCCATCTAGCCCAGTATCCCGTCGTTCAACAATGGCCAGTGCCAGGTGCCCCAGAGGGAATGAACAGAACAGGGAATCATCAAAGGATCTATTCCTGTTGCTCATTCCCAGTTTCTGGCAAACATAGGCTGGGGACTCCATTCCCACCCATCCTTGCTAATAGCCATTGATGGACCTATTCTCCATGCATTTATCTAGTTCTTTTTTGAACCCTGTTATGGTCTTGGCCTTCACAACATCCTCTGGCAAGGAGTTCCACAGGGTGACTGTGTGTTGTGTGAAGAACATGTTACCGAAGAGACGTTTGTCCTTGGTTTAAGCCACATCATACTCATACCGTGCTGGGAGGGAACTCCGTTTGATTTATTAAAAGTGAAAGCCCTTACAGAAGGCATGCCAGGAGCAAGGAAGAAAATATATAAATCAATAGTATCCTTTGACACGTCAGAAGGCAGCGGTTATTTTTACTGATAAGTCTCTCTCTCTCTCTGTCCCCTGAAATGTATGATGTGCATATCAGATATTCTAGCTTCCTTTTGAAACACAGTCAGGTAATTTTTCTGCGAACATCCATCGCACTTTTAGAAATGACTTTCCTGCTGTTGAAAGGGGGATGGATTGACAGTGCCGGAAGTGAGTGCACTATTATCTCGCTCCAGAATCGGTAGAGTAGGGGTAATAGTAGTGCAAGTTTCCTTTCTTTGCTGGGAGAATGACTCTTGTGCTCAGATGTAAGTCACTCGCTATATTCTTTTGTTTTCCCTGCTGCTATATTAGGGCTGCCAAGTGATTGCAATGCGGACTCTTCTTCGCTGTAACCTGCATGAGATGAACAATCCCTTGCACTTAGGTCCCCAAATATCTGTCAGCTGCTGTAGCTACCTCAAGCCATTACTGACCTGGTGACAAGTATGATAGTTTTTTGCAATCCCCATTGCATTGCAGTGATGGCCTAGTGAGAAGCACACTCTACTGGGACTCCAGAGAGCCCCAATTTTGTTCCTGAACTGCTGGGTATCCTTGGAGAAGTCACTTCCCCTCCTGTGCCTCAGTTTCCCCATCTGTACAATGGAGATAATGAGGCTGAGCTCCTTGGTGCAGCAATTTGAGCTTTCCTGATGAAAAGTGCTAGATAAGAGCTGGGTATTATTTTGAATGGTGCTAAGAATGATATCGTGACTATACAATCAAACACATTGCCTGTGCTTGACCATAGTCTTCCACTCACCTCTTGCCTTGAGAATGTGCCCTTTTCTTCACCTGTCTCACTTCAGCAGAGCAGCGTTGTTCTTTCCCATTAACGAACCCAGACAGTGTGGAATATGCCAGTTTGGCAGGACTTCAGATGGAGTTCCTGATTTATCCACGGGCCAATTTTGGACTGAGCGAAAGCTTTTCTATCCCATGCCTGGGTTCTGAAGATGGGCAGCCTGGATATTAAAAGATGGCTGAGTCTCCATGTGCATTCCTCACTCGCTATGACTTCCCCCAAAGTCTTACTTAAGTCCCGGTCCAAAGCCCATTGAAGTGAATGGGAGTCTTTCCACTGACTCCAAGGCCCTGATCCAGGGCCTATTGGTGCCAGCTTTGAGGATGACATTTGTGACCATCCATGAAGCTCGCCTGGGGCTCTCAGGCGTCATAGGCATGGCTTTCAGCTGCTGTGACCAGGGCTGGGTTCATCCCAGGATCCTAGAGGGGAAAAGCCTAAACTCCCAGTGCCATTCTCTCCATTTTTTGCTGAAGAACACTGAACCCCAAAGGTGGGTGTGAGGCCTGAGGGCAAACTCTTCCCCTAGCTCTTCTACCGCCACGGTCAGGAAATACACGTCACCTAATGAATGCATGGGACAACGTCTGACTCACCAGAGTACATTGCTCTTTTTGTTTATGGCAGGGTGGCATAAATTTCCTTCCTTACAGCTTTCTTTGGTGGCCGCCCAATCTTTTTTTTCCTCTTTCTAGTACAATACTGCTTCACCTGTTTGTCTTCTCTCCCTTGTGCCTTGCTTATCTGACTTCCAACACATCTCGTGGAAACCTTCAACCTGGGCCAGATCCTCAGTTGGGGTAAATTCGATTTAGATCAGCTGAGGATCTAGCCCATTCGTTTCCTGTCTCTCTGTCTTCACTCTTAGCTTGGTGGTTCATACTCATCTCTACTGGAGCACTGTCAGGCAGATGCGGAGCACTGAGACATGCTTATGGTGGTTGCTGCTGAGGAAATGCTGAAATCTGAGCATTATTAGGTCATGCTCTGCGGGCTTGAAAGCGAGCTCTCAGTGGGCGAGTGGGGTTGACTAATGTGCTAGGAAAGTTTCTCATGTACATCCTACTCCCATCAGCGCTCACCCTTAATATCCATCAGAGGACGTTGAAGCCCTGAGGCTGGGCATTTCAAAGGACCCTGAAGGAGCATGTTTCCTGTGCAAAATTTTGACAAAAATACAGGGGAGGGAAACTGTGTTGTTTTTTGACCCCTTATGGAAAGCAGATACTTTCTGTGAAAATTCCCATTTTGTTGAAACCCTAATTTTTGGTGGAATATTTTCCACCAGCCTTAATTCTTAAATGAGAAAATTTTAAAACATGGTGAAGTTGTTTCAGTTTGGCAGGCTTTGAAACACTCATTTTTTCAAGTTTTTTTTCATCCTCCCCCCAACTTTACTGAAATGGTTCTTTGACTGAAATTAATTCTTTTTTTTTTTTTTTAGTAAAAGAAAAACCATTTCAATACACTTTTTTAAAGAAAGAAAAAAGAGGTGAATCTAGAAAAAGTCAACTTTTCTGTGAACATTTTCATTTATAAAAAGCCATTTTTGGACACATAACCCTTCCCCTCGCCCCGAAACAAAAAAAAAAGTGTTGAAAAAATGCTGACCAGCAGTACTCATTCCACAGGGCGAGAGACGGGCTCCGGCTGGGGTCTGAGTCACTGTCTCCTTACTGTGGTGATATGTAAATAACTGGAAAACTGAAGCGTCACTCTTTTCTTACCAAGCTGTGAATTGCAGAGGGATTGCTGGGGTTTTTTAGTGGTCTGGCAAACATACATAGTCCTTTTATTTTCTGTGTAAGGCCCTGAGCCTGCAGTGAGCTCAGGGAAAACCAGGGCTCTGCATGGGGGCAGAGAGCTGTCTGCCTGCTCACCGCAGGAGCAGAGAATCAGTAGCTGCCTTACTATAGCCTTGAAAAGAAGAACAAGTTAAAATGGGGAGGGGGTAGCCTACCTCCTTGCCTTTCATGGGTACCAAATACCTGTTCCCTCCATTCCAAAGTGTAGAAAGCAATGAATGAAACTCCACAGCATGAAGCGATTTTAGAAGCCCAAAGGAGACAATGACAAAGACGTTTTGGTCTTCAAAGGGTTAAGGAATCTGGATCTAAGGAACGTGAGCTGATATTCCTTTTGTGATTTAAAGAAGGAAAAATGTGCTCCGTTAATTCCCTCTGTCCAAATAAGGATGCAATAGGCCCCCTGCAATAACATATGAGGCATTACTCATATGTTCTGGAGTAATTCAATTAAAAGCCCGGCTTTGAAGGGGCACCTCATGAGAAATCAAATGTGACATTTAGAGGAATTTGCCTTCTGTAGAAAAGCCAAATGCGATTTCAGTAAACGGAGACACCTGTGTCATTAGCAGGCAAGCAAGACAAGGCCTTGTTAGAGAGAGAACCAGATACCGTCAGCCCATTAGTCTTTGCAGATCATTAAACTCAAGAGGCTGGTTTGTCTTTTTGGCATGGTTTACATGCCTGGTAATAATCTCAGGCACTCAGCCTGGTTTACAGGGGCTCCCGGCTATTTAGGAAGTACACAGGTGAAAGTGATAGAGCCTGAGCCCAAATCCATTCAAGTCAATGGGAGTCTTCCCGTTGACTTCAGTGGGCTTTAGATCAGGCCCCTAGATTACTTGTTAAAGACCTTGTCCTATAACCATGTTTTTCAAGAAGGTCTATCCTTAGCCCACGGGGGAGCTTGGCTAATATAAGATATGATTCTCATTCAGCTGAATATGTGTGTCTTGGTGCAGCAAGGGAAGGCACCCAGGTGCAGGGCAGCATCTACCTATTCGTTGGTTCCTCTGTGTGTGTGGTCCTGCATCTTTTCCCCACTTCTTTGTGTATCACCTAACATCACAAGCTCTTTGTCGCAGTCAATGTAAAGTATCTCCAAAGCTTGGACTATACTCCAGCATTGTTGTCATCGGCACCTTCTCCTCCACTCCTTGCTCCTCCCCCCCTCCCCCAGCTTCATTTGCAGCCCCCTCCTGTACTGAACCACACACAAAACGTGTGTGTGTGTGTGTGTGTGTGTGTGTGTAAATATTCTCGGCCTCGCTTCCATCCCCGCTCCCTTCTCCACAAAAAGCGCCCACAAACCAGTGCAGATTCTTATTGGTACATTGGTAGAGGAGCATGACAGGAGAAAAAGGATCAGTGATGGTCTGTGCAAACATTGTGCCTCTGGGTAGCAGAGTTGTGCCACAGCAAAGAGCGGTACTTGTGAAATGTCTGTGTTCACTTACGCCCCTAAAATGATGCGTTTCCATGGAGTTTTAGGGCACTTTATGTTCTTTTAAGCAGATGATACACAGCTTTACCTACCCAGTACCACATGCCACCACCGCGCTACCACCAAGATGGCATAGTGCTGGGATGAGATCAGCCCGTGAATGAAGAACAGCTGTCTGTACTTGAACCTGAGCAAAACAGAGGGGATGCTGGTAGTCAGAAGAAAGCACCTTGGAGAGTTTGCAGCTGTGGTACAGTCTCCTTTGATTGAAGACGCACACCTGCCATTGGTCAGTTCAGTCTGTAGTCTTGGATTCTTCTCTGATGCTTAACTTTCATGTAGCAGCATCCATGTGTAGCCCTTTCTACCATCTCTGCTTGGCTAGGAGACTCGATCCCACCCCGGTGGACGAAGACCTGAGCTCGGTTATTTATGCGCTCATCCCCTCTCAGCTGGATGACAGCAATGCAATATACATGGGCATGAAGCCTTCAGCATCCAGGAAACTCCAACTTGTACAGCAACTCAGACTACTGTGGGCACATCACACCTGTCCTCTGCTTGCTACGCTGGCTTCCCACAGAATATCGAACCACATTCAAGGTCTTGGCACTTATCTTCAAAATACTCTGTGACCTGGGCCCAGGTTACCTACAGGATTGACCAGTGCTCCAGGATGAAGACTGTGCTCCACAACTGTGCTATTTTGGCACAATGAAACTGTCAACAATAACAATCAATCTCGTCTGTGCGTGAGACAGAACTTTCTCTGGGGGTGGTGTGATGGGGTGTACCAACCCTGCACTGGACCACCAGGGCCCGACCAATCACTGTGGGCCCCTCACCCCTCCTGCGCATGCTCCAGGTGGAAGGGACAGATAAAAGGAGGCAGCCTAGCTCAGTCTGGACTGGCTCAAGAGGAGGAAGGACGTGTGCTGCAGGCTCTTGTAGAGACGCCCGAGACTCTCCAAGTGGTGAGAACTGTGGACTCGGACTACGCTGTGGGTGACCAGCCGACCGCAGAGACTGACTGGGACACCGAGCCGCTGCCAGCAAAGGAGATGCCTAAAATGCACTTTGTGGTAGGTAGCAACCCAGGGAATATATTGGACGCTGATGCTTAAATCCTTAATGTGGAATTTCCTGTCTTCATAGGACCCTGGCTCGGAACCCGGTGGAATAGGGTGGGCCCAGGTTTCCCTACCCCCACCCCCCACTTGCCACTAAGTATGGCTACTGCTTATTTGCCCTGCCCTGCCTGGGGGCCACAGACTGTTGTCCTGCCTTGCCCAGAGGACCAGAACCCCCAACTGCCATTGCCTGCCCCAGCCAGGGGCCATAGACTCTGTGCTTTGCCCTGCCTCCCCTACGGGCCACAGACTGATTGATTGTTTGCTCAGCCCCACTGGAGGTCCTGAGACCCCCTTATTGCAATTGGCTAACCCTACCAGGAGTCCTGACGATTGTGTGATAGGATGTACCAACCTGCACTAGCCAATGGGGGCGGCCCCACTTGACACACACCGCCCTCCATGACAGGCGGTGGGGGATTGTGGAACGAGCTCCCCTAGGAACTAAGGATGATCAAAAACCTCACCTCCTTCCAATTCAAGTGTCAGGCACACTTCTTTGCCTTTGCTTTCTCTAATATAAACACGGCGACCAGGGGTGTGTAATACCCTGCCAAACCAAGACATTCCACTGCAAACACTTCTCCCTTTGGGGAGAGAATGAGAGAACAGCCAACGTGTGACAGAGGTGTAGTCACATTGATTAGTGGGCCACTGGAAGGTTCTCAGATACTATGGTGATGAGCACAGTAGGAGAACCTGTATAGAATACTATTCACGTGTGCAACAGTGTATGTGTAAAGTAAGTGCACCAGGCCTGATTGGAAATCAGATCCCCAGAGCCTTCTGGGCCCCAGTATCAGTCAAGTGGAAGGACTTATATGGCCCCTATCACCATGGTACCTGGGCACCTCATAATCTTTGATAAATTTATCCTCCCAACACTCCTGTGAAGTAGGGAAGTGCTATTGTCCCTATTTCACAGATGGGGAAACTGAGGCACAGGGAAGCTAAGTGTTGCCCAAGATCACCCAGAAGTATGGGGCACAGCAGGGAATTGAACCCGGCTCTCCAACATTCTAGGGCGGGGCCTCAAACACTGGAGCATTCTTGTCTCTGGTGTGTTTTTAGTGGAGTATGCTGGGAGAAGGAGGATTTGTGGGTATGAGCCAGAGCTCCAGGCTCATGGCTTCCTGCTGAAAGTTAACCTCCAAGTTTTTTGTGAGTGGCGTAATCTTGATTTGGTTTTCACATAAGGCTCCAGAAGCCCTAGGAAAACAATGGAGGAACTCCACAGATGCACTGTAGGTCTGAACTGGGTAGCTATCAATGAAATCCATGGAATTACATCAGGGTGAATTTCAGCTCAAATGGTTAAAGTTTGGCAAACTTATAAGCACAGAAAACAGGCCTTAAAATGAAAGGTGTTGGGCAACCTTAATAATAGGTAGTACTAAAAGTCCCAACCTGTAATGTAATATAGCTAATTGTGTTTGTGGTTATATTATAGTCTATACAATGCAACATTCATAATATGTCCACATAGCTCTCTCTCTATGTTAGGTGTGTGTGTGATGTGTGGTTGTGTGTGTGTGTGTGTTGTGTGGTGTAAAAACAAAAAAAAAAAAAAATTTCCCTTACTTATGGGTGTGTGTGTCTTCCTCACTCGCGTCTCTCAGAGCCTGGGAGTTTTGAGGGTTTGCGCCAGTTTCTTTAGTGTTCCTAGCACTGCCTCTTCTGGACAGGGCTTGATGTTGTTCTGGGATTGGTTGGAGCCACTCACCAGTTGGAGTACGCCGGTGATTTCCTGGGACACTTTGGCTTCACTTTAAATTCCTCTCGAGTTCTCTTTCAGGCCCCTGTAACTTTCTCCGCTTTCTATTCCTTTCTTCCTGATGTTGCTGTCATTGCACTGCTTATATCTATCACACCGCTGGTCTTTGCTCCTTGTCTTATTCACGATGTCTGTCGATTGGCATACCTGCCTGTCCGTCTGGTCTGGAAGTCCACAGAATCTTGCCTGTATTCTCACAACTTCTGTGGAATTCCTCTGGCTTGGGAGGGTCTAACTCGCTGTGCAGATGTTCCTGTACAATGCCAGGCATTGGTTGTTGCGTTCAGTGTATGCTGTTCCTCCTGCTGATTTACTCCTTGACACTATGTGTCTGGACTGTTCTGAGCCTTGCCGTCTGCCCTTGGGTCCTTCTCAGTGTGCGTAGACCCTGCGCTCAATGGATCTGGTGCTCAGTGCTGTTCCTGTGCTGCTATTTGATCGTGCTCGTGCTGTCTTTTAGGTCCACCCTTTCCATCCACTGGTAGGATTCCCAACGTAGCCACCTACTATCTGTCGAGGTACCATCCCTGCAGGGTCTCTGTTTGCCCATGGCAACTCTTCTGTTGTCTCTCCAGTTTGCTGCTGCCTTGAGGATTCTCTCAGCCAGCTCATCTTGGGGTCCACTACTGTGTTTACTCGATCCGTTTCATCAGGACATGCCTTGGACGCTCGACCAAGCCCCGCCCGCTTTTTCCGGCTGGTATACGTTCTCTGGTGTGACTGGGTGGAACCTCTGTGCTTGTGAGGGATTCCCGTTTTACATCGGGCACCTCCATTCCTCTTTTGGGCTACAGCTCACTGAACTAACGGCAGGGTATTCTGATGCGCCCTGGAGGCGTTATCCGTAGATGGAGGTCTTGTTTTCCATGGCTGCTCTCGGACCTGTTTCCTTGTGATCTGGATGTCTGTCTTCACTTGCTCCTCACAATGGGTTCAGTGCGGGGGACGCCAATGGTACTTTTAGTGGTCTGTTTCTGTTGTGCTATGTGGGCCCTGCATCTGTTGTACTCGCTTCCAGCCCAGATCTCGCTCTTGATTTGTTTCTCCTCTCATATCTATACATGCAGCCACACGTTCTACCGTTCCCGAACATGGACATCTCGGAAGTGTCTACTTGTAGATCCGGTCGGTGGAATTTATGGAGTCGATTTGTCTCGTTCTTTTGCATACAGCTTGATGGTTCATGTAGGGAGTGGCTGGATTGTTAGTTCCAAATCACTGAACTGTACCGTATTCCGTCTTTGTTGATTATCTGGCTGAGGGGGTTTAAGCCTTGGCAGAACAGCACGGGACAAGTGCATCGCCCTTGTATATGCAATTGATGGCCTTGTGCAAGTGCCTTGGTTGATTTAGTGTTGTTTTCCTAGCCATGGTTCTTGAGGAAGGTCCTTTAGTGTCTGTTGACGTGTATAGCTGGTTGGTGCGCATTGAGTCGTATAGGGCTTTCCTGTAGTCAATCAGCGTGTAGCAGGGGATGGTTTATCTATGGCATGGTTTGTTTTGAGCCTCTGGTGTGTTCCCTGCCGTTTGAGTGTGCTCATGTACTGGCCCATGTGGTCCTGTAGCTTGGGCAGCTATCTAACTAGTTGTGTGAGGAGGCCGGTATTAGGGCTTGAGGGGGTCTTTCATGATCGCACTGTCCTTTCTGTGTAGCCAGTTTGGGTGGGAGCCTGCTGTAGCAGGGCTGGTTCTCTGTGTGCTAGGCGTTCTGCATGCTGTTAGTTTCTTTTAGCAGTAGGTGTGGATCATGTTGGTCCAGGTGTCATGTTCCTCTTCTTCGATGTTCTTGACGCATAGATGATATATATTCTACTGTGATGGTGACTGGTATTTCTGTTTCTGGGAGAATGCTGTGCTCTGTCCAGGTCCTTCGACTTTGCACTGGTGTTATGAGTCTTCTCTTTCTCCCATATGTACTTCGGTATGTTTCGTTTCTGCTGTATTGTGGTTGCTGTTGTTGTGTTGTTGCATGCAGTTGGGATACCTTGGATGGTTTCTTTGGAGAAAAGACTGAATTTACTTTTTGGCCTCTGCTTCTCTAGCTGTATCTCTTGCTGGTAGCTAGTGCTGTGAGCCTTTGTTTAGCAGTCTCTAGGGCTTAGTGGCAGTCAGGTCGCGTATTTTTTCCAGTAGCCGGAGTCTTATCGCTTATTCTACACTTCTGTAGTCCCACTGACTTAATTTCTCTCGAGTCACCTTGATTTATCTCCACTCATGTTTCAGGGTACATACTGTTGTCTCTGATGTGTGTGCAAGCTCTCCAGGGATTACAGAGGCGTGTAGCTATCCAGTCATTGCGTTTGAGTTATAAGTGGTGTAGGATTTGTCTGAGTGCTTATTGGCTTTTCTAAATACTATCTTGATGGCTACTTCTATTGAGTTTTGGTAATCGGTCTCGAGTGATTGTAGCTAGTTTCTCATGATTTATGACCCTATTCAGTGCTGTGCTACTGCAATGCAGAAGGTGGCAGTTGAGTTTCAGCTCAGGTGTGGCTGCAAATCCACTTGTTCTTCAGGTCTTTTGAATCTGGGATGTAATGTGGAGTTGTTTCTAGCCATTAGCTGTGAGAGCAGCTTCCTCTTTACTATGTTGAAGCGTTGGGTAACTAGCTGTTTCTCAGTAAGTGTGGATGTAGGTCTTTTGTTCATCCACAGTCCCCTCATACGTTTCATATATCCCCTCTCATTAGGTCTACTGTTGTAGTAATATATAAAATAAAGGTGTATCACAAACTGGCCATGATTTCTCTCCATATGTTGGGCAGTGGATACATTTCTCATGGCCTCGGTACGAGGACAATTGGGATCATGTTGCTGTTGAACATGCTGGCCCCTAATTCTTGAATGTAGCTCTGAATCCCAGCCATACCAAAGAAAGATATATAGCTAGCACATTGATTGAATTCACTAGGGATGAAATGCCCCAGTGTGCATGCGCTAGCGTGAAGACTATAAAGGTCTCATGCTGGTGTAACATCGACAGACCCCGGTCACCAGCGGGCAGGATCAGAGACCGCTGGAATGTAGTGCATGAGCCCATACCGCCATAGGTGCCGACTCCGTGGGTGCTTCGGGGCTGGAGATTAGTGAGTGCTCTGCACCCACTGGCAGCCAAGCTCCCCTCCCCTCCGAGTGCGCTGTGTCCCCGTTCCTCCACCTGCCTCCCAGTGTTTCCTGCCCAGCTGCTGCCAAACAGCTGTTTGCAGATTCGGGGGGGAGGAAGGAGAAAAGCGGGAATGCTGTGTGCTCAGGGGAGGAGGTGGGGCGGGGACTTGGGGAAGGCGTTGGAATGGAGTAGGGGCATGGGGTGGGAAGAGGCGGGGCAGGGGCTCATGGATGGGGTGCAGTGGGGGCAGTGCTGAGGGCACAGCGGAGGTCGAGCACCCATGGAAAACAGGGGAAGTCGGCGACTATGTCTACTGTGTGAGCTAAAAGCCAACTGGCTGTTAGCTAAGGCTGCAGAGCAGACTCCCTTTCTCAGTGCTCTCAGTGGTACTAGATGGGACAGAACCCCACACCCAGGAGCTTTGCAGGTTACACTGGCCCTCTTCCCAAAGATGAATTTCACCCCACATTTATGAGCCCAGTTGATGGGTCTAGGAGGGGTTGCAAAAAGGGGTCCATTCTGTCCCCTCGCTCAGTATTATTAGGATGACAGTGGCATCGTAAGGGGCCAACACAGCACTAGGTGCTGGACATCCCCAAGAGCCGGTTCATGCCTTAACGAGCTTAGCATCTAAGTAGGCAAACAGGGAGAGGAAACAGCCACAGAGACTTGGCTGCAGGCTGCTGTGAGAGCCAAGAGTAGAATCCAGGTCTCCTTGGGCCCCTCGAAGACTCTCTCCATTACACCACGCTGCCTTGTGGTTGCAGGGGATGTTTTTAGTAGTACACAATGTTGTTGTGTGGTAGGATGGAGTGCTGCACAGTGGGGTGGAGTCTCTGACCCTGCCGTGCCTCTGAAACCGAAGCAGGGTTTGGCATAAAATAGTTCAGTCTGTTACTAATGTTCACACTAACTTGGCTGCAAAACCAGTTGATCTGTGTTTAAAATAAAATAACAAAAGGCGAAGAGGTGATGTTGGGAACTTCTCAGGCTGGACAAGCACCCAGCACTGCCTTTGGGCCAGTCCGATGAATGTTTCCCCTGTGGCCAAACCAAGCTCCTGGCACGGCTCAGGCAGTGACGAATCAGGATCTCTTGCTTAACTCACATAAGGCTCAGGATGTGACTAAGAGAAAGTGGTGCACTGGGCCAGGATACAGGCCATGACTCTTACAAACTGAATCCTGATGCAGGCATGTCCCCTCCTCTTTGCACAGGCCGGCAGCTCCCATTGCTCTCTCTGGAGAGGAGAAAGAAGGTTCTTTATTAGTCTCAGTGTTTGCTGTGCAACTTTGAAAATCTGGTGCTTCATTTCAGGGGTGCAGAGCTGTTTAGAAAACGTGGCTCAAATATTCTGTTAATCAGAGATCCTGGGAATGGGACTGGGTGTGGAGGGGAGACTGGGACTTGGAGATTCTTGTGCAGCAGAGTAGGATTGACTGTGCAAGGAGGTTGGGCCTGGAATGAGAACATAAGACCGGCCGTACTGGGTCAGACCAAAGGTCCATCTAGCCCAGTATCTGTCTATCGACAGCGGCCAGTGCCAGGTGCCCCAGAGGGAGTGAACCCACTAGGCAATGATCAAGTGATCACTTTCCTGCCATCCATCTCCATGCTCTGGCAAACAGAGGCTAGGGACACCATTCCTTACCCATCCTGGCTAATAGCCATTTATGGACTTAGCCACCATGAATTTATTCAGTTCCCGCTTAAACATTGTTATAGTCCCAGCCTTCACAACCTCCTCAGGTAAGGAGTTCCGCAAGTTGACTGCGCACTGTGTGAAGAAGAACTTCCTTTTATTTGTTTTAAACCTGCTTGCTGCTATTAATTTTCATTTGGTGACCCCTAGTTCTTGTATTATGCGGAATAAGTAAAATAAACTTTCCCTTAATCCACTTCTCCACATCACTCATGATTTTTATATACCTCTATCATATCCCCCCTTGGTCTTCCTCTTTCAAGCTGTCAGAGTCCTAGCCTCTTTAATCTCTCAACTTCAGAATGGGACCTCTCGTCCAAACCCTAATCATTTTAGTTGCCCTTTTCTGAAACACTTTTCTAGTAGCAATGGTGATATCTTTTTTGAGATGAGTGAAGTACCACATCTGTACACAGTATTTGAGATGTGGCGTACCATTGATTTAATAGAAGGGCAATAAACCTATATTTCACGTCTTTGTCTCTATCCCCTTTTAATGATTCCTAAACATCCTGTTTGCTTTTTTTTGACCGCCTCTTGCATAACACTGCCGTGGACATCTTAACAGAAGAACTATCCACGATGACATCCACAGAATCATTTATTCCTGACTCGTTGTAGCTACAATTAGTCTCACCATCATATTGTATGCATAGTTGGGGTTTATTTTTTCCAATGATGCATACTGCTTTTACTTTAATACATTTAATCCAGACATTAATATTTCCATTTGCCATTTTGCTTGCCCAATCACTTAGTTTTGTGAGATCTTTTTTGAAGTATCTTCACAGTTCCTGCTTTGGATCTATAACTATTCTTGAGCAGTTTAGCTATCATCTGCAAACTTTGCCACCTCCATGATTTACACCCTTTTCTCCAGAATCATTTATGAAATAAATTGAATAGGATTGGTCCTGAGGACTGGCCCTTGGGGATACACCACTAGTTACCCCTCTCCACTCTTGAAATTTGCATTATTCCTACCCCTTTGTTCCCTGTCTTTTAACTAGTTCTCAATCCATGAAAGGACCTTCCCTTTTATCCCATGACAGCTTAATTTAAGTAAGAGCCTTTGGTGAGGTACTTTCTGGAATTCTAAGTATACTATTTCCACTGGATCCCCCTTGTCCACATGTTTGACCCCTTCAAAGAACTCTAATAGGTTAGTAAGACACGATTTCCCTTTACAGAAACCATGTTGACTATTGCTCAACAGTTTGTTTTTCTAATGAGAAGCCTGAGGAGTGAAGACAGAGAACTGCAAGATAGAGACAAAGGGACTATGCTTCTTTGATGATGGCTGGATCTGGATGCCTTTCCGGAGGATACACTTTAGTCAAATGCAAAGTTATTGGAGTAACTGGATGAAATTATCTGGCCTGTGATACACAGGAGATCAGATTAGATGGTCCCTTCTGGCCTTAAACCCTCAGAATCTATGAAAAACATGCAATATCACAGCCAGGTGAGCTGAAGCAGGGCTCTGCCTTGGCTCTTGATGGTTTGTCCAGCACTGCAAACCACAAAGGAAAAATACACTCATGTCCTGTCTGAGAACATCAGGAACTACATACTATCTGAGTTACCTGGGAAACAGAGTCTGGATTGCTTGGATCTAGGTCCCAACTTATCTGAGCAACCTGAGGCCAACTGGTGCAGATAAAAGGTTTGAGTCTAGGAGCTTCTCTATCATGGGGGAACTCGAGTGGTCTCTGCTTTGCAAAAACCATCTCAGCTAGACCGGGCTTTTGCAAAACAAAATAAAAACAATAAAAGTTCGAGTCAGATCTGGGAACAAGTCAACTTTGCGGTGGTGGTGTTTCAGATCAAAGATTCCAGCTGATATTTTCAAAGCAGCCAGAGGGATTTGGGACCCAATTTCCATTACTGTTAATGGGCAGTAAGAAAAGTCCAGGAAACTTTTAATATCTTACTGTCTATTTTTGCCCATTTCTAACTAGTATTGGTATCACTGTAGTCCCTGGAAACTTGAGCAGTTTGCAGCTGCATTGTTCTGGGCATGGTCCATGCCCATTGAATAAGAAGTGGTCCTTGCAATGAATACTTTATTGCCATTAATAGGGCTGTGTGCATAACCAAATATTTGGTTCAGGTGCAGGTCAGAAAAACTGACAAAAAAAAATCACTTTGGGTCTATTCAAAATTTCAAAACAAAATGTCTTTCTGAAATTAACCATTTCAATATTTCTGAAATTCTGGTTTTACTGAGACACTCCACTAAAACCAGCCCAATTTGTGGATTGTGTCAGTGACCCAAATCTGCATTTTTCATCACACACACACAAAGTTTTGGATAAAAAATTTCATCCACCTCTAATCCTGTCTTCCTTTCAGTAGTCACTCTTTAGCAACCCACTAGGGGGAGCAAGAGGGTCAACAGTTGTGAGGATTTACCAGCCTGGTAAAGAGCTCAGACTATAATTAATTAATTGAGATGGGTAAGGAGCTTTATAAATTCCTCATTAGCGCATAAATGGTGCTCCAAGCTGGAATGTCTGTTCAGGCTTTGAAACAAAGCTCTTCCATTTAGCTTAAATGGTGCTTTGGGATGATTCTATTTTTGATCCTTCCTTGGGTCACGAATCCCTGGTGAATAATTGTGACTGTTCCATAAAGAAAAAAACAAGCGATGACGGATGAGTAAGGCAGCATGTAGAGAATCAGGTGGACATCAAAAATTATCTCACTGTGTCTCACAAGAGGTCAGGATGCCTTTGCTTCCCTGCCTCTTTCGTTCGGGCTACATGGCACTCCCTTGCCTTGCCAACCTCTAAGTTTTTTTTCCCCCCAGCCTTAAAAAAAAGTAACTACCAACTAAGTCAGCTGAAACCTGCCACCAGGGAGTAGTAGAAGTGTTACTCAGCCTTTACAACAGTGAATCCTAACATGCCTGGGAACTCAGGGGAAATCAGTTGCGGATCAAGGGTTTCTAAGTGCCTGGGAGATGCTCAGTGGCTTTTTTGCCTTGAAGTCCCCCATTTCCATCCATTTCTGATTGGAATAAGTGATTGCCTTCCTGACTGGACAGTGTTAACTGGCCATAAACCAATTGAGTGTGGGCTGAGGGGTAGTATGGGGGGAAAGCAGCATTTTTCTCCAAACTATTACATACTCTTGTTATGGCTTTGAAAGAGATTGATAAGAACATGAAATAGGTGGGACAAAATATCCCCCCATTCCTGAGATCCCATGCAACAGGGGAAGCAACAGCAGTAAACTTCACAAGAGGTACGTGATTTCCACATAGTCTGCCTGTCAAAAGAGGGCTTAGAACACTGAGTAATGTTCTTTCTAGAACTTGAACTTCAGTTTAACAGCAATCGTTTATCTACAGCTGGCCGAAGTTTGGCCTTGGGTGTGTGTGTATAGCTGTTATTGGTTCCAGGGGCAATGGAGGCCCTGACTTAGGAAAGCACATAAAAATGTACTTTACCTTAACCATGTGCCTAGTCCCACTGGGTGAGCATATGAAAAAAGGCAGAAGCGTCTATCTGTCTAATCACCACCAACCAGCTAGATCCCTGGAGAGCGTCTATTCCATCCCTTTAACTCTTTACTTCCATGGTCTCACATCAGTGCCACCATCATACTGGGTGAAGAGAGGATGGGACTCCCTTTGGAGTTCTCTTACGCCACAATTTAAGGAGCCAGTCTTGTTGAGCAATGCACGGTATGCCGACATCTCTAGAGACCAGGCTAACTGCTGCTGGAGGTTGGGTGGGCCTAGGTAATGCGGTTTGGAGGGATCCCTGATTGACTGCAAGCAGAGCTTAGCCCACTGTGCATACTATCTCTGCAGTCACTTCTGACTAGAGCTGTGCAGAATTCACGATGGTTTCCCCACTGCATTTCACATGGACATTTTCACCACTATATTTCATGCATAGCTATGCTCTATTTCGAAGAGGAATGAATTCAGGGATGTTCTCTGGCCTGCATCTGACGAAGTGGGTATTCACCCATGAAAGCTCATGCTCCAAAACGTCTGTTAGTCTATAAGGTGCCACAGGATTCTTTGCTGCTCTCTGGCCTGTGTTATCCAGGAAGTCAGACTAGAGGAGCACAATGGTTTCTCCTGCCCTTAGACTCTATGGACCTATGCAATTTTGCATCCTATTATTTGTTGACTAAACAGTTGAAAACCCATATGCTTTCACAGGCTTTTAATGTCTCATGTACAAACCTGGCCCAGCTTTAACAAAACCCCCAAACAGTCAGTGTATCATGAACCTTTCTAAAATGTCCCACAGTGGGGTTTGTTACAAAAGACCAGAAATTGAAAGGAGCAGAAATGGAATTTTCAAAATGACTAAATGACTTAGGAGCCAAAGTCCCATTTTCAAAAGTGACTTGGGAACCTAAGGTCATGTCTACGCTACTGTCAGAAGTGTGAGTGCAGTATGAGCAGACATACCCATGCTAGCTTTACTTGCACTATCACTGCTAAAAATAACAGTTCAGGCATGGGAGCACGGGCTTCAGTACCTCTGATTGCAGTGGAGACATGTAGACGCACCCTAAGTCTCATTGAAATTCAGTGCTGCTTAGGCTCCAGAGTACCTAAGTCCCTTTTGAAAATGGGTCTTGGTGCTTTTGAAAATGTGACCCTAGGTCTCCAGGATAGTCCCTGCCTTAAGAAGGGTGTGATGACTTTCATGACCATGTAGTCTTTGACTGCATTGGGGTTTTGCCATGATTCCAACTGCCGGTGTAGACAGAATAAGATGCCATTTGCATGAATGCAGCCTAACCTTGCTTGAAACTGTGGTTAACAGCACCAGTGCGGTTTTCTTTATCTGCACTTGGGACTTGCACGTGTCTAGTGACACCATTGGCTGCACCAAGGCAGATTCCAAGTCTAGACAAAGCCCAGGTACTATGGGTGTCATGTATTGTGAACAGGACCTCAGGTCATGGATGTGAGGTGTTTTGGGCTTCACTAGCTGATTGTATAGAAAAGGGGAAGGTCTATTGAGCAATGACAAGTCTTGCACTCTTGTCCCGTGACATTTGGTGTGTGTCTGAGAGCCCTTGTACCTGGAGTCGCATGATCACAACAAACTCTCAGCCTTCACCTGTTTAAAAAGGTTGGTTTCTAGCTCTCATGGTTGCAGGGAAAAGCTGGAAAACAGCAGCCAAATGCCCCCAATGGCTCAGAAATCTGAAGGCAGAGAAAATGTTCCCAAAGTTATGATGTTTATACATCTCATGATATTTACATGAATCCCCTTGTTCTAGGGGGTTCGACTCATGATTTTTGAGCAGCAAGGACTGGCAACAGGCACCTTAACGCCAGTGCTGTAAATGGTGCCTGAGCAGTGATCCAAACCCTTGCCAGTAGTTCTTACGGTCCCAACTCCCTCTGAAGCCAATGGGGACCCATTCCAGTGATGTGTCTGGGAGCTGGATCAGGCCCTAAGGATACAAGTGAGTGCTAATATCTATGGGTCAAATTCCAGCTGCTTCCTCCCTGGCTTGTGCAGTGCCTATTTCCTGCCTGCACCGGCCTAACCGCTAGCAATCACAGAGGGATTCTGGCCAACTCCTCAGCAATCCTCAGTGGGCTGGGATCCTCATGGGGCCAAGCACCGCAGGATGTACCACGCACAGGAGGCCTGATTGCCAGTGCTCCTGGGGTCCCTGATTGGTCCAGGCACACTCCTGAATCCTGGAGGAGACAGCAGGAAGTTGTTTGTGCAACAAGGTGAGTCCTCAGCTGGCTGTTATGACAGACCCTGCTTCTTTGCCTTGTTCCTGGCTCCTAACTCCAGACTCTGGTTCCACTCTCACTAGGCCTGATATAGCGGGTCGTCACCTCTAGTGCAGAACACAGCATGTATGATCTGCAGGGCTGGTGCAACCATTTAGGCGACCTAGGCAGTTGCCTAGGGTGCTGGGATTTGGGAGGCACCATTTTCTTCAGCAGCGACCGTGATGGCCGGATCTTCGGCCGCCCCAGTCGCCATCGGCATTTAGGCGGAGGGAGCTGGGGCAGGGGAGCGTGGGGAGGGCCGCCTGCAGCAAGTAAGAGGGGGGACAGCATGTCGGGGAACTCCCTGCCCCAGCTCACCCCTGCCCCGCCTCCTCCCCGAGCACGCCGTGGCTACTTCACTTCTCCCGCCTCCCAACTTAGGCGCCGCAAGCCTGGGAGGCGGGAGAAGTGAAGCAGCGACGGCATGCTCAGGTCCTCGTGCGTGGAGCAGGGCTGAGCTGGGGTGTGTGTGTGGGTGCCTGGGGGGGGTGGGGAGCTGCAGCAAGGGGGAGCACCTCAGGGTGGGGGGGGGAGTTGCTTCAAGGGGGGCGCCTCAGGGCATAGGAGGGGAGCTGCCACGGGGGGAGGGGAAGCACGAGGGGGGTGCAAGGTGGAAGTTTCGCCTAAGGCGCAAAACATCCTTGCACTGGCCCTGATGATCTGGCTGCACCTTGCCTAGCATTCTCTCTGCTGCCTGCAGGCAAGAATTGCACAGAGGCCGCGCTGGCTTCACAGCAAGGCTCTCTGTCCATGCATGGATCTGAGCATGATGAAGCTGGTTGGTGCTGCTGCTGCTTCATACAGGCTTTGCTTTATGAATACTGTCAGGGTCCCCTGTTCAACAGCTCCTGTCCTTCATTAGCTTGGGGGGACTTTCTTTTTACATCTATTTATTTTTCCCCTTTGGCTGCTTTCTCTAATCCCTTTTGCTCTTCTGCATTTTGGCTTCCCCCTTCAATAGCATGCTGGCTGCTGCGTGCTTTCCCAGTTTAAAAGGATGGCTGCAGTCACTGGGAGTTTTTCTATTGACTCCAATGGACTTTGGATATTAGCCTCCTAGTGCAAACCCATTTCATCAGGTTTAATCATTTCACCCCGCTCCCCTCCCCGCTGCTTTGTAAAAAGCTCTTGCCAGTTTGACATAGCAATGAGTGTCTCTAGCCCCTCCACCGCTCAGAGACGTTGATTTGTTATTGTAGGGTTGCACCTAAGCCCAGTGCCTCGTTTTACAGATGGGGAAATGGAAGCAGATACATTTAGGGTGGAATTTTGAAAGAAGCGTTAAAAAGAGTTGAAATTCAAAGGGAGTTAGGTGCTCCACTCCTGCTCCACCCCAAGGCCCTGCTCCACTCTGCCCCCTCCCCCAAGGCCCTGTTCTCCCACCACTTGCTGCTCTCCTCCCTCCCGCAAGTGCCTTCCCCAGCCACCAAACAGCACTTTTTTCCCATGGACACCCCATCCCTGAAGCAGCCCCGGAGTCGACGCCTATGCCCTTAGGATCCTTTGAAAAATCTTGACTTGTCATGGGCCTGCTCTCCACCTAAAGATTAGCTCTGCCTAGCTACATTGCTCAGGGCTGCGAAAAATTTCACACCCAGAGTTAGGTCAGGTCAGGTTAGGTAGACGCAGATCAGCTCGGTCGACAGAAGAATTCTTCCTGGAGGGGTGGATTATGAATGGGAAAACGTCTTCCACTGATGTGAGAAGCGTATACTCTACTGTGTTATGGGGGTACAGCTGCAGAGCCACAGCTGTGCTGCTGAAGTGTAGCCAAAGTCTAAGTGTTGCCAACATTAAAGTGTTCAAAATAGCATGAGTCAGGTCTCCCTTAAAAATCATAAGATTGGCTTAAAAATCATGGGATTTAAAAAACGAATCGAATTTGGGTTTTTTTTATTTGCTCTCTGCTTTTTGAACCTGTAGGAGTCACATTTTCAAGATTTTCATCACAACCATACAAGCTAGAAGCTCTTTTTAAATTTTTAAATGTAAACCAAGGTTCTCATGCCTCCTGGAGTTTGAGCTTTATGACCAACACCAAACATTGCATGACTCATGGTTGAAGCTGGTGGGGAAATGGTTTTATTTGTTTCTGTGAAAAAAATTGGATGAAAAGGAACTCCTTTTTGGGTTTTGCTAAAATTTTTCTTGGAAGATTTTACACTGGAAAAGAAGAAAAGTTCTGGATTAACCCCTCCCGCCCACCATGTTGACAAAACTGGACATTTCCTGCGAAACTTCCCATTTTGTCAAAGAAGCCAGTTTCCCCGGGAAAAATATTTTGATTCGACTTACAAGAGGCAGCAGAAGGCATCTGTACCAGAGCCAGGCGGATGGAATTTTCTCAGTGGAGAGACCACTTTGTAAAGTTATATGATGATACCTACAGACAGCAGCTTTATTCTCCTTACACATGCTCCTTAGTTACCAAATGGACATACATTTTCTAATCTCTCCCCCTCCCGCCAGCCCTGGCCCTCTTGCGAGTTGTGACCTGGCAGCATTGTGAGTCTCTGAGATGACTCACGTCAGTGCCTGGTGGAGAGAGAGATGGCGAGACCACCAGCCTGTGAGGTAACAGACTATTCTTTGTGCTGAGCTGCTTAAAGGAGCTTTATGGCTCCTCTCAGAAGAGGGTGAGTGGGGGCTCCCACACAGGCCCTCTTTGTGGTGACGTTCTCCTCCGGTGGAAGGGGGGCAGGGCTGAGCTTGACGAACATGCCATACATCAGGTTTTCCATTTTTGCTGGGGGGGAGCTGAATAAACACAGGAGGTGTCTGGGCTGGCGGAGGGCAGCGGTGCTCCAGATCCTTGCAGGGTGACACTACCCGCTGCAGGGAGGCAGGGTGACAGAGCAAGTTATCTAAGGTGAATGTACAGACCAGCAGAGGAGGCCCCGAGCCCCGGGAGAGCGCTGGGAAGGGAGCCAGTCGGGAGTTCTTTGAGGAAACGTTTTTGAGTCAGAAAATGCCGATTCGTTTAAACTGATTTTTTCCCGCAGAAATAACAATATTTGTGTCGACGTTGTAGCTCGGACCGGAGCTCAGGCCCTGAAGCCTAAGAAGGAGATGGTCTAGAAAAGCCGAGCCATGACTTAAAAGCGCTGTCTGCATGGCTGTTCTTAGGGCCCCTGCACAACCTGAGTCCTTCGAGCCGGGCTCGGAGGCACCGATCAGTTGTAACAAAGTGGAACAGCTTCAATAAGAGCGACTGAGCGCAGCTGGCCCTAGACTAGCCAATAGTCCAGAGGTTTGGGTGCTTAGGTGAGATGTGGGCAATCTAGGTTTGAGTCTCTCTTTCCCCTCAGGTGGAGCAGGCCCATAAACCCAGGTCTTCCACGTCCTTGCTGAGTATCGTAACTTCTGGGCTGTAGGTTATTCCAGGGACGCTCGCTCGCTTTGGTTTTTCAGAAGAAATTTCAGCAAAAATCGCGGGCGTCCTGCCGAGGAACAAAACCGGGACTGGTTTTCCAGCCAGGCTTAAGTGGGTGTAGTTTCATCGACTTCAGTGGGCTTGCATCAGACCCTATGAACAGAACAGCACAAAACCATGATGAACGTAAACATACACATGTGGACATAAAATAGCACTTTGGACGGGGTGCATTTTAAACACAAGGGAATGAATAAATAATACTTTGCCACACCTTCAAAGCATGGGACAGGTTATCATTGAGTAAGCCCCATAACAGCCCTCAGATACTACTGAAATAACGATGGTTATTAGAACGGAAGGGCTGCCTCAGAACTCTGCTGCTAGCATTCAAGCCAGTCTTGAAAAATCGCTTTGATTTACACTCTTTTCATTAATTGTGCCCCAGCAGTGCCTGTAGATCGAGGCCCAGCTGTGCTAGACCTACCAGGTCCCACTGGGGTGCTAGGCAGGGGCAGGCCTAGTTTGAGCTTGTCATGGGGGGTTAGATGTGAACTAGTGAGTGGAACAGCTTGTCTGTTCGGCGGTGGCACTGGGACAGAAGCAGTGTTGTGCGAGCCTATTGGTGGAAACGTAGGGGCCTATGCGGCAGCTGAGTGGTGGCTTGGGAGTTAGGCACCCAAGTCCCTTTGTGGCTCTAGCCCATAGCCTTTATTGACAGCCCATTGTGGCCTGTTGGGGTGCTGATCTTTGAACCAGTCTCCTGCTTCTTGTTTGAGTTACGGGTTGCGGGAGGGGGGCTTGTTTCCACCCTGTTTAGGGTTGTCACCCATCTGGGTTTTACCTGGACAGTCTGGGTTTTGGCTTCTGTGTCTGGGTGCCATTTAGGGTTGTCAGGTGTCCAGTTTTTGACTGGAAAGTCCAGTTGAAAAGGGGATCTGGCAACCCTAAATGGCACCCAAATCAAAAGTCCAGTTACCGGGGGGCGGACCCCTTGAGACAATCCAGTGAGCGATTGGTGGGGGGAAAGAGGAGTGAGCAATGGAGGGAAGAGGTGGAGCAGAGGCAGGGCCTTGGGGAAAGAGGTGGGGCCTGGGAAGAGGCAGGGTGGGTCGTTAGAAAGGTGGCAACCCTAACCCTGTTACTTCCTTTATTCTGGTGGGTGGCATCCTGTGGGTGCTCTGGGTGGCTCATATCCCTTGTTTCATCTGACTGTCCCACCTTTGGCTAGCTGATGGCTGAGGCTCGTTCCAAGTCCAGCTGGTCCCAGCCTTGGCCCATCTGTCTGGGTGCGTGGGCTGCCTGCCGCTAGTCCGCAGTTGCATTTGGGTTTTGTCTCTACCGCTGCCCTGAATCTAGGTACAGACTCATATGACTTGTGTCCCAGTGCAGCTTGGTCTGTTGCCTTTTGCTATTGCTTTGTGTGGCCAGTACCAGGTGCCCCAGAGGGAATGAACAGAGCAGGTGATCATCAAGTGATCCATCCCCTGTCACCATTCCCAGCTTCCAGCAAACAGCTTCTGTAGCATGTTAATAAACTCTCTCCTGTCCCACAGAGTCATCTGTGTTGGACTCTGGAAGATCTGCTCTGCTCAATGTATCTGCCATCAACAGCCATTTCCTGGGTCCTACCAAGACATGGAACGATGGCCTGTAAAATTGTGGGATTAACTAAATGGAAAAGGAGGGGACACCACATGCTTTTCAGATGCATGGCAAACATTTCTAAAGTGCGAAGAAGGCTCAGCAGTGACTTTAGGTTTACGATAAGCCAGAAGGACATAGCAAGAGCACAGTTGTACGATGCCATGGCTGCTCCTGCTCCCCAGATCTGTCCCTCTCTCTGAATGTGGAAAATTTTCAGAAATTTTTGAGGACAAATTTTCAACAACAGTTTTGAATTTTCAATTTTGTTGCGACCTGCTTTATTCACCATGTTACCCTAGTTATAGTCCAGGTGTGTATCTTCAGTGCTGGTGGAACGCAGACATGAAACTGGAGCACCACAGTGGTGAATCAGACTCTTCCTGAGTGGGTAAGCAGCTAAGATTGACTAGGCTGGCTTTTTGTTCTGGGCTTGTACAGCACCTGGCACAGTGGAGGTCCTGGTCCATGTGTAGAATCCTATCTGCTATCGCAATACAATAAATAATGATAATAAAACTGAACACAACAGTTCCACTGGTCTTAATAGGAAATTGTATTATATTTATTATAATTATATTATATTTAATTTAATAGGCAATTACACTATATTTTTCACCATGAATATTTTGAGGAAAATTTTTTTTTCTTTAATTTTTTTCCCCAGATTTTCATTGAAAACTGAAATACAAGCATTTTTTTACAACAATGGAATTTTTTTCCTGAAACATTTCAATGTAGTCAGAAAGCCATTTCTGTCAGAAAAAAAATTACCACCATTGAAAACACTAGTTCACAAGGAACTTTTTGGAATATTCTTTGTGGCAGAATTCAAAAAGAGACTGGTCAATTGGAGCTATAATGAAGGCATCATGACTCCACATCAAGAGCCAAAAGGGATGAAACATGCCCAACACCCAAAACAAGGGACCCCCCCCCCCAACAATTATTCATTCAGGAAACATCAACAGCTGTGATTTCCTTCCTTTGGTGTCAACAGCGCTTCCTCTGCCCTCAAATTCATGATTCTTTATGTCTGATGCAAACCATTTTAAACAATAAAAGACACCAAATTTGTATGTAATGTAGACTAAAATGAGTGACATTCCTTGAAATGAGGGATGTGTAAGAGGAATGAGTGGAGATGAAGAACCATCTTTTGCCGCCTGAATGATCGTGGCATATGATTTTAAAAGAAACCTTAAATTTGGCCAGGTTCTGGGCTGGGGCAGATCTCAGCTAACGTTAATGGCGCTACCCCAATTTACACCAGGTGAAGATCTGGCTCATGAGATTTCACTTTTGGAACCATGAACGCAGAGCTGCTGCCAGTAAAACAATTACTTCCAATAATAGTACCTGTGTGTGTGAGTTATGACTTGGCACTGAAAGGAAAATCTCATACATATTATCACTGCAGGTTAACAGCTCCCCAGCACTGCCACCCACATGGAATATTTGCAAATTCCTTCTCCCTTTTGGTCCTTGAAAGCCACTGTAGAATGGCTTATACCCAAACCAAATCTGTCTGCACTTAACAATTGGCCTTCTCTCCACTGATGGATTCCATGCAGAATCTCTTCACAATAGTTGAGCAGCTGGGAATCCAACAGTAGAAAGGAATAGATCCTGCATAAAGAGCCAGCTATATGTGGGACCTGATCTCAGCCACTCCGCAACAGCTGACAAGGAAACCCAAACCCTATTTCAAACTTTCAGTAGGGGAGGAAGAATGGGGAGGTTGTCGTGGGCGAGGACTGGCCTGCCACCCAAAGCCTGTGAAAGTGTGGAATCATTGTCCAGGATGGGTTGTAGATCCCTGATGATGCGTTGGAGGAGTTTTAGCTGGGGACTGTATGTGATGGCCAGTGGAGTCACAGACAACCTGCCAATCTGAAGCATATTCTCACCAGTAACTGCACACCGCACCATAGTAACTCTAGCTCAGGAACCAATCCATGCAACAAACCTCGATGACAACTCTGCCCACATATCTACACCAGCGACACCATAACAGGACCTAACCAGATCAGCCACACCATCACCGGTTCATTCACCAGCACGTCCACCAATGTAATATACGCCATCATATGCCAGCAATGTCCCTCTGCTATGTACATCGGCCAAACTGGACAGTCGCTACGGAAAAGGATAAATGGATACAAATCAGATATTAGGAATGGCAATATATAAAAATCTGTAGGACAGCACATCAACCTCCCTGGCCACACTATAGCAGATCTTAAGGTGGCCATACTGCAGCAAAAAAACTTCAGGACCAGACTTCAAAGAGAAACTGCTGAGTTTCAGTTCATCTGCAAATTTGACACCATCAGCTCAGGATTAAACAAAGACTGTGAATGGCTTGCCAACTACAAAACCAGTTTCTCCTCCCTTGGTTTTCACACCTCAACTGCTAGAACAGGGCCTCATCCTCCCTGACTGAACTAACCTCGTTATCTCTAACTTGCTTCTTGCTTGCATATATATACCTGCCCCTGGAAATTTCCACTACATGCATCCGACGAAGTGGGTATTCACCCACGACAGCTCATGCTCCAAAATGTCTGTTAGTCTATAAGGTGCCACAGGATTCTTTGCTGCTTTTACAGTCCCACTGAAGTGCTTAGTCAATGTCTCACAGATTAATTGTTTCTGGAGAGGAATGGGAGTGCCATAACCCTGAGTCATGGGACTGGAAGGAAGCCATAGCTCCATAAAGTTCCAGGATAAATCTCGTCAGAGTGTAACATCTAGCTGATTTGTCACTGGGAATAACAGAGAGTCCTTGTGACTGATGGCGAAGATCTGGGCTTGTGGTAAATCCAAAACCCAACATTGCTAATTACTAGGTTTTCCAATGACACGGCTCAGACAACGATATGAAGCAGAACATCTGTTACCCAGCCAGGATGCTAGAGAGAACCACCAGCTCATGGGATTCAAACTAGCTGGTACATTTTCATGGCTATGAAAAACAATCATTTCTGCTTTAAATGCTGAGATGCTCACAGAATTTATGCTTTCACTGAGGTTGATACATACACACATAGGGTGACCAGATGTCCCGTTTTTAAAGGGACAGTAATGTTTTTGGAGTCTCTTTCTTATATAGGTGACTATTACTCCCTACCCCTTGTCCCATTTTTTCACAGTTGCTACCTGATTGCCCTATACACACACATTCTCCAGCCCCGCTCCCATGTCTAGCCCATAATTTCCAGGCTTAAAAATGGGATTTTAGGAGCTAAAACCAATGTAACTGAGGACAGTATTCTGTACAAAGGAAATATTAGGAATACAAATAATTTGCTGTGACATGGTAAAGGGCTAAAACGGCTTTTATAAAAAGCAGGGCTCCCTTAGGATGTAACAAGCTGCTGTTAAAATATCTGCGCTGTCACATCACCCCTCGGTCACCCAGATTTCCACTCCCATCCATATAACAGTGCCACGTCCATATAGCGGTGATTACGGGGACTTGGCAGAACACAAAGCAAGTCCAAGAGTGGAGGGTGGGCTAGGTGAGAGGCAGAGAGGGATGGTGCCAAGGAGGTCAAGGCTGGAAGAGAAGAGAAATGAAAACAGGAAGCTGGGCTGGGGACTTAACAAACACATCATAAATGTAACATACTTGAAAACAGGAAATGAAGCCACGTGTCGGTTTTAGGGATAATGAGAACCAGACTGAGCAACTGGCTAAATAGCAGGAAATATATCCTTTATGTGGCATCCTATAGCGATGCACCTTCTGTCTGGTGTGTGTTCAGTGAAATATTTTTCTGGCTGAGTTTCCTTTTTCCACTGCAGGCCCTCAGACATAACTTCTTAGTTTTACGATTATACATTTTTTAAGAGCCAGTGGCAGGGTAGGGCTGATGTCACTGAAGGATTCTTTCTGTGGTTAGCCAGCTGTTTCAGATTGTAAATTTTTGGGGGGGCAGATACTATTATTTTATTCTCTGTTTGTGTGCAGCACTTGTGCACTGGGGTCCTGATCAGAGCTGAGAGAAACAGTTTGGCTGAAACTTTTTTGTGTGAATTTGTGTCGGTTCTGCCAAATTTGTTTTGGTGAAAAAAAGAGAAACCGCCCCTCTGTTCCAACTCTAAAAAATAAAGTAAAAATTCTTAGGAAACTGAAATGTTTCAATTTTTAAGTTTGAAATGAATTTTCATTTCAAATTTTCCTTTAATTTCATTAAACCCCTCAAAAGATGTTTACAAATGATAGAAAATCAAACAAAACATTTTGTTCCACCCAAAATGATTTTTTTTTCAACTTCTCGATTTGCACCAGTTTAACTTAAATCAGTTGTTAAACAGACTTAATTAAACTGGGGTAAAACTCTTGTTTTGGGTGTAAAAATGGCTTGGACTCAGGCAAGAATCAAGTTAAGTTAAACTGACTTATTTCCATTTAGCTTCAGTTAGAAAGGGATCAACTTAAGTTTAATCAATATAAGCCACTTTTAAAGCAACATAGTGGTGTTTCCGTGCAAACTTGCACTGGTTTAATTGGTTGCAATCAGTTTAATGACACCTCTCCAGTTAACCGGTGCAGATGAGGCGTCTTAAATAGCAGAGAGGGTTACAAAAGGAGCATCATTAACAAGTGTTTCAGCTGCGGTCTCTCTGAGGGCACCCCCATCAGGTCTCAGGCCTTGTGACTTTCCCTTTCCTGGGGTGGAATCCCATGATTATGCCACTCCTGGCTCTGGGCTACAGCATCCTGTGTATTGACAATGCCTACTCAGCAGGTCTGACTGGCTTCGGCACCTGCGGTTCTTCCCTTTTGGAGTCTGTGGCACATGGTGAATATAGGGACTAGCACAGCAGTAGCAAAGTATTTAGAACAAATGGATTTTAAAACAACAAACACTCTACATGTATGTCGAGCCTACTTACAGGCTTGCCATTCCCTGCTGGCAGCCCAGCCTCACCTAGCTTTTTCAGCCACCTCAGAGGTGCCTGTGTCAGTCTGAACAGCTCCCTAAGAACAACCTCCCCTGGATGAGAGATCCTCTCTTTAGCCAGCCAGAGATCCTTTGTTCTTGTCCATTCCCAGGCCCTGCTTGTCAAAATCCAGTTCTGCAACTTGGCTGGAGTCAGAGGGAGAATCATCACATCTAATAGCACAGACATTGTCTCTTAACAGCCCATAAGGGTCTGCTGAGGGGTGTCTTATCTCAAACTGTTCTTTCCTTTCCTACATCTTTTTACTTACCGCCTGCTATTAAATTAAACCAACGTATTCATATAGTCAACTTCACTATAACCAGGTCACGTACAATCTTCATACTTTATTACAGTGTAGACCCACTTCTGCCACAAAAATTCACCCCATAGTCAATGGGCAGATGGCAAACTGGAGCCCCTGGGACTGGGATTCCCCTCGGGGCTGTTGTCTTGGAAAGTACCCATGTAAGTCTCACTCACTGCAGTGGAGAGTTGCCAGCCATCCTAAACCAAAGCAACAGTGCCAGGTGCCATGCCCTTCCATCTAACAGAAGAGGAAAGGAGGAGTCAACTAAGAAAACACAGGAAGGAAGGGTACATACAGCTGTGGGTTTTGTACAGCTAATAGTGAAACAGAGTCAAACCGGCTCATCTACAATGTGCACAGCTGGGGCAGTCAGGCAAGAATCACCGTGCACCTGGCTTTTGCATGCTTGCCACGGAAGACACATCATGCAGATGGCCACAAACAATGACTGAATTTGCATGCCAAGGAGTTCACAGCTCTGGGCAGCTTCAGGCTAAGAGTTGCAACTGCTCACTCAAGACACCAGATCCTCAGCCAGCATAAATTGGCACAGATCTGCTGATTTCAATGGGGCTAAGATCCCAGCTAAGGGTCTGGCCCATTCACTCCCTTCTCACATCATCTGCAGTCATGTTTTTAAACATGCAAGTGGACAGGGCCCGCAAAACCAACACTTTTGCTGAAAAGTCTATTGCTGCATGTAAACGGCTGGTCAATCATGCATGCAAGTACGACGTGGAACCCAGGTGGGGTTGAGATGGGCGCCTTGGGCTCAGATTCACCCTTGGAGCCACACTGATTTTAATGGCTCTGCACCAGTGCAATAGAGGGCAGAACTTGGCTACTTATGGGCAGAGTATTGAGTCAACACTCTGGTGCTGGCGAAATCTAACCGTCTGCTGCTTCCCAAAGCCCTGGATACTCACATGATGATCTCCTCTCCACATGGGTTACAGCAGTGTTGGGACATTAGGTACAGCGTGAGCAACTTCTACCTTCTTGTGCAACAGCTGCACTGCCAGGGAGAAGATGGCCCGCGTATTAGCTGGACCACTGCTCTGCTCTACCCAGGCAGCCCTTATGCGTCGGCCAGTAAAAATATACCGAGCCCATCCTGAAGTCCTTCCTTAGTGTTTATTGAGGCAAAACTCCCACGGAAGATTTCCAGGAATAAAAGCTTTTCAACCAGCTATTGGCTTGTGTGCATAAACGATAAAAACCAGGGGTAAGTGGCATGGAGACAGGTTTTCTGCCTCTTTACTGAAGGCTGATGTCTCTGAGTTTGGAGCTATTTGGTCCAAACTCACTCAGAGATCTCACGACAAACCTCCCTGGCCAGTCTCTTGTTGACAGTAACCATTAGTCTAACAAATAGGTGGTCTGTGCCTGCCACAGAAGGATGTGTGATCAGGATGACTGGGGGACACATTAACCTAGAGCATCCTTTCTGTAGCATCTACCAGCAGGGAGCCTTTGGCACAGCTAGTAGAACTTAGAAACCCCAAGGGAAGCAGGCAGTGGAGGCGCTGGCTGCACTTCCTCATAGGACGAACTCCCCTTTAGGGCTAGGCCAAACTGGCAGAGAGATGAGCTGTTTCTACTTCCCTGAGCCAGCATGAGAGAATCAGGCCCATGCCTATCCTACATTTATCTCAAACCGCCGGAAGGGACAATTATGATCATCTAATCTGCATCATGCAGGCCCTCACTCACCCAGTCATTCCTGCGTCGAGCCCAGTGATTCCTGCAGAACCACTTACACTTCTGAGGAGTCAAACAATATGCTCCCATGCAGAAGAATGCAAACTAATTTATGCAAAGCCAGGATCCTGGAGGGTCCTGTCCTCTGAGCTAAAACCATTTACAGAATAATAATAGGCAGGAGGAAGTCTCATGGGCTAAATACACTGAAGAGATACACACTCCTGCTCTGGCTGGTTTCTAAAACATAGAACATAGTGAGCACCCTCAGAGGGCTCACCAACTGTTTAAATGGCTACTACCCAATTGCTGCACACTACAGCAGGGGACAGTATGGCTAGTTGCCCAAGTGCAAGCTTGCCCAGCCCCTGGGGCTGAGCTTTGGTGGCTAGCCCAAGCTGCCACCTGTGCTGTAATCTTCATGCTGCTATTTTTCACGTGCAAGTTCAAGTGGAGCTTGTCCATGTCTCTCTACCCAGGCTGGGAAGCTTGCCCCCAGCTGCAGTGTGGACGTATCCTGTTTGTGGTGCAGGCAATGTGGTATTTGATTTGAAAATCAAACCAGAGTGAATGACATGGACTCCACAGAGAAACAGAAGGAGGAAGGTCAGATTTTTGTGCCTGTCAACATTAACACAGGGTATCCCTTGGAATTTGAAGAGGATTTTTGGCAGGATATTTATTATACACACCCAGCCAGGAAATCCCGTAGCTCACAGGGAGAAAGAAACAAGAGAAATCAGGAATGCAGAACAGAAGGAGATTAGCATGATGGCTATTTTCATAATGTCCCCTTCATTACTGGTTATAAGCCATGAGTTAAGGGTGAAAATCAGTGACGTAAGGTATCTGTTCAAGGTGAAAAATAAAGCCCAGGCAGTCACATGTGGGCACTAAGCCAGAGTGACTGGCAAATGAATGCTATTGTTAACTGGCCTTTTTATTCCTGAAAGTCACAGACTGTATTTTTAGCATAATGGTTACAGGTGGGTTCCCCACACCCGAAACCTCATACAGGGTTGAAAATCAACTGTGATTAGAACCCTGTCCAACTGCTCTTGGGTAGCCAGGCCTGAAAGCAGAGCAAACTGGAGATTCCCATGCAAACCATGGGGATTCCCCCCACCCTCCCTCCAGGGACAGTGAGTCATAGCAGCTGCAGAATAGCCCTGCAGGGTAAAACTAAGAGCCTGCAGTGTGTTGTGCAGCGAGAGGAAATAGTTAATGAAACCTAATTGTGTCTCTCTCACCTTTCTTGACAGTGATTAATTGCAGCTTTTGTATATGGCACTTATGCCAAGCCAAAGCTCAGAAGCAGGGGTGGGGCAGGCATCCCACATCCTTATCCCACATCCTCATTGGCTCTCCTGGCAGTGTGTCAGTAGCTTGGCTTTCTCACTGAAGCTCAAAGAAACACTTGGGGTGACCCAGGAACACACCAAGAAGTTTCAAGCACAAGCTACAGCAACCCTGGCTAGTATAGCTGTCAGCCTCACCACTCTCCTCCACCACCACCTATGTGGGGAGGCAGCATGGCCTTGTAGATAATGGCCTGGCCTGGGACTCCAGAGACCTAGTCCCAATTCTGCTGCTGGGCGACCTTGTGTAAGTCACTTCCCTGCTCTGTGCCTCAGTTTCCCCATGGGTAGAACAAGGTTTATGAGACTGACCTCCTTTGTTACAGCCCTTGAGAGCTCCTGAGGAAAAGCACTAGATATGCATATTAGAGCTATTAGATAACTTACAAATAAAACAGGGCGTAGGCCCATTTTTGTTTCTTTATGATGCATAAAGTAGCTCTGAATAGGTCCCACCCTTTGCCAGATAACAGGTTCTTTACTGCTTATTTCAGACATTAGAAAGTCAAGTCTTGTCTTCCCTGGAAGGTTCTAGAGCTTAGTCTGTTACCTCTAGCAGAAGCATGGTCTTGGGGCCAAGGTTTTGCTCTTCCCCACCCCTGCCTCCACTCAGGAGAGGTAGGCTCAGTTCTGGCCTCTGCTATAGAGTCCTTGGGTGAGTTACTTAGTCACTCTGCCCCTTAGTTTCCATCTCTAAAATGGGGATGATGATGATACTTCCCCTGTACATGGGGCAAGGGGGGAAGGGGGAGGTGTGGTCAAGCACATTAATGATTGTAAGGCTCTCAGAGACTGTCATGAACTGGTTCAGTTCCACTAGTTTAGATTGAGTCTGGTGGCCAGAAGGGATGGAGCTCCCTAGATCCCTCTGCTGGTGAGGAGGGAAAAGGCAGTTCTGTTAGATTAGGGTGCATGATTGTTTACCCACAATTCCACCTAAGCGGTTTGATTTTGATTGGATTTTGTTTATGTTTGAAGTAGAAGAATAATAATAAGCAGCTACAGTATCTGGCCAGGCCTTAAAAATGGGGAATAGACATTGTGCCAAACAGGCCCTGAGTGAGGGGTCACCCTAACTCTACTAGAACTGGGTTTTGATGGGGTTGTAAAGCCTTGGCACAGAAAGGGGATGGACTTTCCTGTGGGAGAAGGCTGATTCTGTGAGGCAGGGTGTCTGGTCAGGGATTGTGGGGTACCTGGGCCCCCAGCAGCCTGAGGAAGAAATCTGCAGATGCTGGGCTGGTAGCAGACTGGGCCAGTAGTGGAGCAGAGCAAACTCTGGGCTGGAGGTGGGGCAGACTCCATAGCACCCAGAAGAAGTGAGCCCTGCTGGCCTTGCAGAACCCTGCTCCACTCAGTGGTTAGGTAGATGTGTGAGTGCTGTTTAGGGGCGTGGAGTTGTGCGTGTCAGGGTGTTGGACTTCCCTTTGCGGGCCTAGCCATACCAGTATATACTAACCCAACAAAGCGCTTCTAGTGTGGATGCACCTTATATGGATGGCATAGCTTATTCCACCCCCCTGAGCAAAATATGGTTCCATGGTGGCAGCTGGGCCTTGCCTCTGCTAGTGGTCCCTCCAGTGGGAGCTGAACCGGTGGTGATGGCAACAGGAAATTTTAGAAGAAAACCAAACACATATAGATGAGAGAGGAAGGATGGCCTAGTGGTTAGGGTGCTAGTTTGATACAGGGGGACCCAGAATTCCCTGCTTTGCCAAGATTTAACCTTGGGCTAGTCCCTTAGCCTCTCTCTGTCTCAGTTCCCCATCTGTACAACGGGCATAAAATCACCTCTCTACCTCACAGGGGAGCGGTGAGGATAAACACATTACAGATTGCCAGGAGCTCAGGTACTATGATATCTTATCTCGGGCCCTAAGATAAATAGGGCCTGTCATGACAGAGGAACTATAGGAATGTTGCCATTACAAGGCTCCAGGGAGCAAAAACTGAGCTATTGAGAGAGGAAGGGAAGTTCAGTCAGGCTGTTTAAATGGTTTGTCTTTGTGAACAGCTATTTTAAACTGTGAACATTTTGGATGAAGGATGGCTTTGTTAACAATTCCTCACCTCTTTTCCTTTGCTTACAGTGAGAGCTCATGATAAATACCTCAGAGGCCCTGTCTGTGTTCCGTGTTGCACTCATTTAACTTTAAATCACTTTAAATGTTGATTTAATTAAACACAGTGTGGATGCTCTTAATTCAGTTTAAAGGGGATTTATATCAACATAGCTTCAGTTGGTTCCTTACCAAGTTAAGCTAAATTGATACAAATCAGGTTCAAATCCAGTTCACATACTGTGTTTTGAACTAAATCAGTTTAAGCTCAGACCTTGAGTTCATCAGGGTGCTACTTGGGGTATCGAGGAGGACTGAGACATCCAGTTGGCCTCCAGGGCAAGGAGGGAAGCCCAGACAACACTCTCATGATAGTTCTCAGGTTAAACAAACACAACAAACAAGAAAGAAAACTTTTTAAAAAACAAACAATCCCCCCTTTTGGGTTTTCTACCAAAAAAAAAGTCCAATTAAACAAATCTTTTGCAGGTCACCTTTAAAGGGCTATCAGCTATGTTAGGGAAATGCCCCCAAATAATCCCATAAACTGGTGCCTTGCAAAAAAAAAAAAAGAAAGATGACTTTGACCTTAGTCTATAAGGTGCCACAGGATTCTCTGCTGCTTTTACAGATCCAGACTAACATGGCTACCCCTCCGATACATGACTTTGATTGTATCTCAGCAATTCATACTGTAATGAACTGGCTAGTGTGTATATGTGAAATGTCAATTATCCTGTCCATAGCGTGGATCCAGTTCCCTAGATGTATTTTTGTGGCCAGCGCGGTACACTCTGAATCTGCATTATCTCATCGTTCATTACAATAAAGTTTCTTGCCCTTGCGGCTGCAAAGAAAACCTTTCAGATGTCACCAGTTTGTAACTGATGCAGCGCTGTGTGCTTCCGAGGGAAGGGTGAGCTAGAGGCGTAGCTGTTAGGAGGTTGGTTGTTTTCTGTATGATCTGTACTCTCTGTGTATTTCTCATGGCATTAAGTCAAGAGCAATAATGTGTTAGAATGCTGTGCAAAGGGTCCGTGCGTTTTGTGCAATTACACCTACCACGCGTCCCCCTGAAGAGGGAAACCAGAAAGCTCACAGCTTGGATGGAGTTCTGGGAGAGGGTGCATTAACGCTACGGTAGAATCCGAGGGGTCAGCACTGATTCATGGGACTGTGCAGTTCTCAGGATGGGGTGCCAGACAGAGCATCTGTTCCCTGAGATTGTGCCTAGGGACCCCAAGACAGGGACAGTACTTGGGCTCTGTTTAGACGCCGCAGGTTTAAAACACCCAGAATACAGCAGCTGGATCCATTCACAATAATCCAGTGACCAGCCGGAAAGGGAGAGGGGGAACCAGATCCTGACAGTGCTGGAGTCTGCAGACAGCGTGAAACAAACTCACAGAGGTGTGAACTCCCCCCCCCCACACCATTAATCTCATTGGGGTGAACGCTCTGAAGCCAGTGATGACACTTTAATCTCAGCATTTTAAGTCTTTAAATGCTGATCATTCTAGTAGATGGGATGGAGGCAGGAAGGAATCCCATGGGGAGTGGAAACGGGGGAGGTAGGGAGGTGGGGTTTGCTGCTTGGAAGGAAATGCAGAAGGAGGAACAGAAGAGCTAACGAGGAAGAAGAGGGAGAGGAGCAGAGAAAGGAGGATGGGAAAGGAAGAGAAATGGAAAGCAGTAAGGGAATGTTTTCCCACTTATGCTGAGTGTGACAAGAAGATACTGCGTAGTTAATGGGAGTAACTAAAAGTGCAGTGAGTAACTAACAGCCATTTTCTGTGTGGATCTTTGGGCAAACCTCCCATTGATATCAATAGGCATCCCACTGAGGATTGAGGTCAATAGGGTATATAGGCTTACATTTATATGCTGGCCCAGAGGCCATAGTTAAAAGTGTCTCTCTCCCCTGTCTGACATCCCAGGTGTATATGTACTGCTTTCTTCTACTGGAGGGCATGGGAACAGCTCAAGTGTGTGTCAAAGTTCCTATACTGCGAAGCATTTGAAGGGAACTCTCCCTTAGCTCAAGTAATGGAAGCCTCTCTTCTTAGAGCAGAAGGATCTAACTTCCATCCTTGCTGTGGTCGTGAAGAATTGGATGGCCCCAGCATTCAGTCCAGTGACAGCTTGTAGCAGGGTGGTCCCCTGCTCCTGCCCTGCAGGGCTTAAACAGCCCTGGGGGAAGGTTGTGGCTGGGAGCTACTAAGCCTGGGCTGATTGGAGAAAGTAGGCTCAGCTGAGGCCATGCCCCAATCAGGCCCAACTGGTCCCTATAAGATGCTGTGAGCCAGAAGCCCACTGGCCCCTATGAGAGGCTGTGAGCCAGAGGCCCAAAAAAGGTCTCTCTCTAGCTATAGAGGGAGACGGGACTGGCTGCAGGGAGCTGGACACAGGGTAGATCAAGTAGATCAGAGAGACTGTGAGGATACATAGAGGGAGAAAAAGGACTGGTGGAGGCCGGTCTGCAACTGGTGTGAATTGGCCTAGTTCCATTGACTTTCCACACTCTGGAACTGACTGGCACAAACCACCTCCCATCAGTCCCTGCTCCAGCCTCAGGGCTGGTACAAGGATGAATTTGCCCCTCAGTGTCCTTAAAAAGTATGGGGAAAAGGAGCATTTGACAGCTCCAAAGAGATTGTGGGGGGGTTGGAATGAGTGTGCCCAGAGGTGGCCCAGGAGAAGCACTGATCTTCTGCCAGTAGACAGAGGATAATAATAGCTGCACTCAAAGTAATTTATGTCTTTCCAGTTAATTTATGGACCCGATTCCCACTCACTGAGCATTAAAAACCCCATGGGGGAACATCAGAACATTAGGAAAAAAGTCAGTACATGCACCCTGGGCATGAGAGCGGAGATAACGAAATACAGCGTGGGTGGCATGCTGCAGCCCATACCTACATGCACAAACGAGAGGAGCCATTCCAAACGAACAGGGGAGTTAGTGTTCAAGGTCACCATGCATTGATTGTTCAAATATTTGTTTGTAGCCATGACCTTCAGCTGTTCCCGGCGGGGCGGTGATTTCAGGAGCAGCACGTTGCTGAAGAGAGGTGGAATGAAAGAGTTCCCTGCAGGTCACTCCCAAAGGAGTTATTCTTTCAAAGAGCCCTTCATGGAGGAACTCAGTGGAATGCTTCAGTGCATCATGGACACAAAAGTGCACCAATGTTCTGCACAGACATATCACTGAAAAGCTTTACTGAGCAAAACTGGTGCATTCTGAAACTTTACCCACCCCCCCACACACCAAGAAAAGCAGACTTGATGGGCCATGTCATCAGCTGGTGGAAAACAACGTAGCCCTCGGAGTCAGTGGAGCTGCTCTGATTTATACCTGCTGAAGCGTTTGTCTCTATTTAGGACGCAGCTTTTGTATGGCACAATCCTAATTTTTGAGATGGTGCAAACGCGCCTTCTTCTCCTGAGAGTGGGAGAAAAACCTACATTCATTCACTCTTCTCTATTCCTGGTGTGTGGAGGTGCGATAGAACCATCTTAAGTTCTTGCAATTGTCCATACCCAGGAAAAAATTTCCACTAACTTCAGTTCGTCCCACTGATGGCCACGTGCTTCAATGGGTGTTTGGTCTAAGAGGGATCAGGTGATTGTGGTAAAGATATTTTATTACACCTCAGAAAATGTTCATTCTGAAAGCCTGATTCTCCCTGCTGTGCACCTTGTGCGGTCATATAAACCCATGCTCAGGGGGTGTGAAACACACCAGCTCATAGTGAGAGAGTTGTACACCCACCTGTTGCAAAAGTGCGAGTGGTGACACGGTAGAATTTTCAAAAAGCACCTAAGTGACTTAGGAACTGATGTCCTATTGACTTTCAGTGGGGCGTTAGGTTCCCAAGCCACTTAAACACAGGTCATTTAAGGGATTTAGACACTTAACTCACGATATGCCTAAATATCTTTGCGGATCTGGGTCTTGAAAATTTCATCCATAAGCTGTAAGACAGTTAATTTCCTTCTGCTTCATTGTGCTCCACAGAGCTCACTCTAGCTGATCCTTCCCCCTGCTTGATCTGAAATACTGCTTGCTTTCAGTATTATTTTTTTTATTCTCAATAGTGAACAACAAGCTTTGGGGACGATTTAGTGCAGCAGGTTATGTGACTTACGAGCACACAGAGATAAATGCTGAGAGGTTTATTTCACAGGGAGAATATACACGTGAAAGGTGATTTGCAAAGGTGAAGAAACATTGAGTTTGTGCTCTTTTTTTTTTTCTTCTTTAAGATGCTTAAAGGGGGGAGGGTGGAGTGGCTTTTAATTCAGGTCTTGTCTAGGCTGGAAGACTCTACAGTGACCAGTGTGCTAGTGAAATCATCCACTTACAAAAACTGTTGTTAAGATGGTGATTAGGTGGCTGCTGTGTAGCAGGGATCCCTGTCCCCACCCCAGCCCGTGCCCGTCTGGAGTGTGGGGCTTCAAACCCAGAGAGTGACACATTAGAAAAGCAGAGAGCACTCAGCAAAGCTCTATTCACGGCTCCTCGAGGGGACAGTCAGTGAGACAAGGAAAAAGCGAAGTGCGGGTTTACAACACCTGGGAAACACTTAGGTTGATGTACTGCTTCGGACACAGCACGGCCTTAGCTCTGCCCAGTTTGCAACCTGGCCCCAATGGGTCCCTCTGGAATATCACAGCTCCTTCTTCACCCCTCCCAAAGCCTTTTACTCTGGTGTGATCTTTGACAACCAGCAGCAAATACTCCCCAGCCGAGTGGTGCTACACTGGGGGACCTGGTGGTCCCACTGGAGCGCATGAACCGGCGTTGTGGTGAGCTGCTTTTGTCAGAGATGAGTAACCCTTTCCTCTTGGCACTCCGATGGGAGAGGAGTTTGGCTGGTTATGCTGGGTGTGAGCCTTCCCCTGGCCCTACAGGGGCACTCTCTCTGGAGTACACTTGCTGCTCGCCCCACTACACACCGCAGCCCCTAGGGCGAGGGAGGTGACTGAGGGTCAGTGCCATGCTGGTCCTCTGAAAGCCAGCTCATCCACACTGGCGGAGCGTGCAGGAGTGCTCAGGCACAACATGTGACGTTTGCTCACCCCTGCAGTCAGTTCACTGTAATCCATGTGGTTCTGACTGTGACTCAGGAAGTTATGTTTCCAGAGTGCAAGTTCTTCTGGGGGGACTCTGCCGCCCTTCTGACCACACCTCCAAACCTGCTGGAAGACTCCAAAGACACACCAAAAGTCAAGGACAATCATTACCGCCTCCCGGGACTCAGGTCTCTAGCCATTACCTGGCTCTGAGGGGACTTGCGCAACTCCTCCACTCTCAGATGGGCCCTGGGTGCAGTCTCCTGCGATCAAACGTGATTGCGTCAGCTGGGTGTTCCCTGAGGGAGCAAGGACTGCGGTAGTCAGTGACCACACAGCTTTCTAAAAGCAGAGAATTATTTATTTAAAAGAAGATGGATCTTAAAACAAGCAAACAGACTGTACGTATCTCTAGCTCTTCCCTAAGGCTTACCATGGCCTGGACCTGAGAAGGCCTGACCTCCTTAGACTCCCTCCACAGATTCTCTCTCTCTCTCTGGACAGCTGCTGCTAAGTGACCCCCTTCTTCCCCTAACTGACTACTGTCTCGAGTTCCCAGCCTGGCAAAATGGTGGTGTCATTTGGGTTTGGCAGGCCATTGGCTGGTAATTGCCAACCCAAGCGGTTTGCGTGGAGGTTGCTGATCTGGGGAGCCGTTGATTTGCCTTCCTGTTCACTCTTCCCACAGCTCCCCGTGAGAGAGATGAATACATTCACACAGGAAAGTCGTATAACCCGATACGCAGTAATGTCACCGGGTCACACACAATGTTCATAAAATTGCTACATCTCAGTATTCTTAGATTATTGCATCACAGCTCCACAGTATTCAGAACATTATTCTATATTGGCTCCACTTCCATCAGACCCCGTAGCTTCTCTGTGAGCCAGAGCAGGGCTTTTAGAAAGACAGTGTGTCTTGATTTAAAGACTACACATAATGGGGTGTCCACTATCTTCCCGGGGAAGTTTTCCAATGGTTAATTACACTCTCTGTTCAAAATGAGCACCTGAATTTGTCTAGTTTCAGCTTCCAGCCATTGGATCTCCTTGTGTCTTTGTCAGCTGGATTAAAAAGATTGTGTTACCCTGGCTGGCTGTAAAGCCACCTGAGAGAGCAAATCCACAAACTGATCTCTCCACCCTTTTTGTCTTCTATGTAGCGACCAGATGTGGCGATCCTCTCCACCTTCGCTGCTGGGCAATCTCAACTATGCCTGTAAAATTAGTCTCCATTTGTTTAGCACTGGTGCAGCTGAGGTGTGGTTTCCAATGACGTAGGCGCAAATGTGGACAGGTTTCCATGAAGTGATGGTAAAAACACCTGTGCCTACTGGTAGCGATGGTGCATCTGCACCGCTTATGAATCAGAGTCTCATTTGCTTCATATAGTCACACCCAGAGAACATTGCAGTCCTTTATTTTCACTTCCAGCCTCTTGGTTTTGACCTGCTGTCAGAATCCATATGCGGCATATAAATTCTCTATCTTGGGTTCTCTCTCTGCCAGATAAGAGGATGGCCCTTTTCCCCACTGTGTTTATACAGCTCTAGCACCATTGGGTCTTGGCCTTTGACTGGACTCCTAGGTACTGCCACAACACAAATAAATAGTAATAATAATTAATAAATAAATACCCAGTAGTGTTACTGGCTTTCTCAGGTTGCAACCAGCCTGTTCCATCCCTGAGCACCTCTTCAGCCAGTATCACTGGAGGTTACATAGCACAGAACAGAAACAACCACAGCAGAAGAGCTTTGTGGCTTATTTCATAGCCAGAGTTCCTCCTTTCATATCCCATTTCCTGTCCCCACAAAGATGGGAGGATGGGCTTGTGATTCATACAGATACTAAGACTAGGAAGAGCTGAGCTTATTACTGACTCTGCCACAAACTGCCTGCGTGACATTGGTAAGTTCCTTACTCTCTCTGGACCCTCGGTTCCTCATGTGTGAAATTGGGATAATGATCTTTCTTACCGGGGTGCTGGAAGGATAAATCCACTAAGAACATAAGAACGGCCATACTGGGTCAGATCAATGGACCATCTAGCCCCGTAACCTGTCTTCCAACAGCGGCTGTTATTGGATGCTTCAGAGGGTGTGAGAAGAACAAAGCAAATTATCGAGTGATTCATCCCCTGTCATCCAGTCCAAGCATCTGGGAGCCAGAAGCTTAGGGACACCCAGAGCATGGGGCTGCATTCCTGATCATCTGGGCTAATAGCCACTGATGGTCCTATGCTCCAAGAACACATCTAATTCTTTTTTGAACACAGTTATACATTTGGCCTTCACAACATCCCCTGGAAATGAATTCCACAGGTTTGCTCTGCGTTGCATTAAGAAGTACTTCCTTATGTTTGTTTTAAACATGCTGCCTATTTACATTAATCAGGTGACCCCTGGTTCTTGTGTTTTGTGAAAGAGTAAATAACACTTCGCTATTCACTTCCTCTGCACCAGTCATGATTTTATAGACCTCTCTCATATGCCTTTTAGTCGTCTCTTTCCTAAACTGAACAATCCCAGTCTTTTTAATCTCGCCTCATACAAAAGCTGTACCACATCCGTACTCATTTTTGTTACCCCTCTCTTCTCCAATTCTAGTATCTTTTTTGAGATGGGACAACCAGAACAGCACACAGTGTTCAAGGTGTGGGCTTACCATGGATTTATATAGTGGGATTATGATATTTTTTGTCATTGGTGCAAATGAGATGCTCAAATGCGGTGGTGGTGTCATATCATGCTACAGCAGATACAAACAGTGAAATTATCTATGTCTTATGTTTAAGGGAACAAACATAACCTGCATAGATACATGGAGGTCTTTACTCGCAAATGGGTAGAGATTTCATCAGGGGATATGCAGGTCTTTTGTAGGGGAGATGGATGTAGGTAGATGGCTAGTAAGCCACTGGGTTTTATTATACTTGTTAATGATAATAAACCCAAACATACATGCCGTAATCTATGTTATATAGAAGCCAGATGCCAATTTGGAAAACTTGAACATAAGAACGGACATACTAGGTCAGGTCAAAGATCCATTTAGCCCAGTATCCTGTCTTCTGACAGTGGCCAATGCCAAGTGCCCCAGAGGGAATGAACAGAACAGGGAATCATCAAGTGATCCATTCCCTGTTGCCCATTTCCAGCTTCTGGCAACCAGAGGCTAGGGACTCCATCCCTGCCCATCCTGGCTAATAGCCACTGATGGACCTATCCTCCATGAACTTATCTAGTTCTTTTTTGAACCGTGTTATAGTCTTGACCTTCACAACATCCTCCTGCAAAGTGTTCCACAAATTGACTGTGCGTTGTGCGAAAAAATACTTCCTTTTTTTTGTTTTAAACCTGCTGCTTATTAATTTCATTTGGTGGCCCCTAGTTCTTGGGTTATGAGAAGGAGCAAATAACACTTCCTTATTTACTTTCTCCACACCAATCATGATTTTATAGACCTCTATCATATCCCCCCTTAGTCATTTCTTTTCCAAGCTGAAAAGTCCCAGTCTTATTAATGTCTCCTCATACCTCTAATCATTTTTGTTGCCCTTTTCTGAACCTTTTCCAATTCCAGTATATATTTTTTTGAGATGAGACGACCACATCTGCACACAGTATTCAAGATGTGGGCATACCATGGATTTCTATAGCGGTAATATGATATTTTCTGTCTTATTATCTATCCCTTTCTTAATGATTCCCAATGTTCTGTTTGCTTTCTTGACTGTTCTGTTGTATGAGACTGGACATTTGGAGCTAATTCTGAGGGATACTTAGATTTATTTGGCAATCACTAATTTTTTTTATGTTTGAGACTTGTATACAAACTCAACTAATTTTATTTTATTTTGCAGTAGTATCAAGAGACCTCAACCAGATCCTATCTCATTGTCCTGGGTTCTGTACCAACATATAGCAAATCACAGGCTGTGCTCCAAATACCTTACAGTCAAAAAGTTAATCAATCATCTTGAAATTCCACTTAGTACATTGTTTCTTCCCTCCATTTTATTAACATAATATCTATCCATGGCTCACAGGAAATTTACTTACTGAGCTTTGGAAAAACTTGCCATATCAGTGAAGAGAATAAGACTGAATGTTGATCATTGACTGGATGTTCATTATAAAGTGTGTGGATAATATGACTGAAGAGTCATAGTTTATCATTGAACTCATGCTAACACTCATGCTAATGCTTACATCACCTAGATAGGTTTATGAATTTGTTCTTGCCTCACCTGTAGCAATGTTCCCACTTTAACACAAACAGTAATGGCTCCTGCTGTTAGATCTAGTGGTCCTGGGTTCAGTCCCCACAAACAACACTCTATTCACGGATGTTCACACTAGAAATGGTTGGGGAGGGGTTTCTAATGAAAATTTTGACTAAAAAACATTTTTGTCCAAATTTTCAATTTTTTTTGGCTAAAATTCAAATACCAAAATAATTAAATCCAAAACCTGAAAATCTTTGCTCTACAACCAAAATATTTCAAGTTGGAAATGCTGCCTCCTGGGAGTTGTAGTTCATGTGCTTCCTGCTCTCATTCTTCTGCCTAGGCCTGGTTGGACTACATCTCCCTTGATGCATGATGATCTACCTTCTTGGAGAGGAAGGCTGCGTCAGAGTCCCTGGCCATAGTGCATTATGGGAGATGTAATCTGCCTGGTGAGACTGGCCCATGCAGAGTAGCAGAGGCATGAGATAATTGAACTACAAATCCCATCAGGCACCACAGAAGCATTTCCAATAGAAATAGTCTGGGTTTGGGGTAAAATTTCTTGGGAATTCATTTTTTAACAAAAAAATTTCCAGGCATTTTTTATGAAAAATGTTATTTAGTCAAAAACCTGATTTATTGTCAAAATAGTTTTGATGACAAATGTTTGACCAGGCGTTGTTCTTACTCATGGCCTATGTCCTGGAGTTAAGGTCCGAATGATCACTTTGCAATCTTTCCAATAATATCATGGGGTTTTTGGGTGGATTTCAACTTTGTAACATGGTAAGATGCAGCTTCACCCAAGTGCTGGCTTGTAAAGGACCATTCACACTCCGGCCTGTTCAGGCCATGCCGGGGTGATGGCTTCAGCTTTAAGGCCATCGGACAAGGATGGAGCAGTGGCTCGATTGACTGCATGTGGCTTTAATTTACCTTTGAGAAGCCAGCTTCAAATGTGACTTCTCCCAAATGAAGATGGGTTGGTTGGTTTCCAGGTAGCTCCTGTATCCCGGTGATAAAATCTTGAACTGTACCATTGCAGTGTTAACTCAGGAGACGCTTGGGGCTGGAATACAGGCGAGTCTCATCTTACGCGAGGGTTCCATTCCGCGTTTAGTGCGTAAAACGAAAACCGCGTATAGTCAAAATTACATTGAGTTGAATGGCGGGCGGAATCGCCCGCACTACAGAAACAGTATTTAAATTGTTATTTTTCTCTTTTTTGTTTTGTTTTTGCCAACCGCGTAAAGCTGAAATTGCGCATGTTAAATGCGCATAAGATGCGACAGATCTGTAGCAGGGATTGCTTTTGGTTTATGGGATGCCTACACAGCAGCTGGGAGGCATGATTCCCCACTCAGCTAGACAGACGTGCTAGATCTGCTCAAACTGGCATCCTAGATTGGTGTGGGTGCAGCAGCTCAGATGTGCTACCTGAGTACAATTCTGTCCAACCCCCTCGGGTTGTGGTGTAACCACTGCACATGCTAGTGTATGTATGGTTACATCTCCCACATGTTGTGCAGACATACCCTTAGCCTGAGGTGCCCTGGCAGGACAGTGTGGGGGAAATCTGGCTGCAATCTGGCTGTCTCTAGCCACTGCTTTTGGTCCCTCCCTTTCACTGATGATCGTTTGCAAGAAAAGTCAAAGACAATAAATTGGGGATGGGATGGGGAGAGATCCTGTCTGGAAGAGAAAAAAAAAGCGAGTGGCTAAATCTCTCCCTATGTGGCTGACCCTAACAGAAGAACAGGTGTTCAGCAGATATAATTCCAACAGCTCAATGTATGATCACTATGAAGAGTGCAAGCTGCACAGATTTTGGGAAATACTCTGAGCAGGAGCTCTGCTTCCTGCCAGAGGCTGTTGAAATAACATCTGTTGTGTGTTTTCTTTCTTCTGGGCCACTGCACTCCACCACAGGGGACAGTTAGTTGGCATGAATCAGGCAGGCTAAATAGAAACCTCTCCGACTGAGTGTTTCTTGGTGTTTTGCTGAAAAGCAGCCCAGAGCTGAGTGCATTTATTTTCCTAGAAGTCTGTCTGATACTGCTGCAGAGATTCCTTCTGAGTGTGCAATGAACGCGCACACCAGAGCTCCTTGAACCATTAGTGACTGTAGAAAGAACTGAATCCATTAACCATACGGAATGCACAAGTGCTACGAGGAAAAGTACCCCGACTCATGGGTTAGACCTCCAGATCCTGCCAGGATCCCAATATTAGCAGAAGCTTGGGTTCTGGCCCTCCGTTTGAGGAGGTCTTTGAATCTCAAATGACAGTGGGTGCCTTTTGGATTTTGAACCGTGCATGAGTCATGGGTCTATATAACTGCTGGGGAGGGCAGAAGACATCTCACTGCAGCAGTGAGGATGTATATTTCTTCCAGCTGTGGCCACGAAGCCAAGCAGGTGCATTTAACAGTACGGCCCAAAGGAAGGCCATGAACTATTCCTGGCTCTTTGCGCCACATGTTGCAATCACCCATGGAATACACTTGAGTGTTTCTGCCAGCTAAAGTAACGTGTCTTCAGACAAAGAACCAAAGCCATGAAAGTTAGCACAGCCTATGAGTGCAATGGTCAGGAAGACCAGAAATGCAGCATACTAGGATACCACTGTCTCCTTTTTAGATGAGATTTTATACTCTGTTGAAACCCATGTTGGGATGGTGCAGAGCGGTAGCACTCCATAGGGACCTTGCTAGGCGCAATCCCAGCTGCAGAGCCATAAAGGATCTCCCAGCGTGTGCTCCTAGGCACAGCTGGAGTCTGAGTGAGAGGGACAGTGTGGTCTAGTGGTGTGGGCACCAGTGTGGGGCTCATGAGACCTGGCTTCTCTTCCTGACTTTGCCACTGAGCTGTGTCACTTCACCTCCATTTCCCCTCTTGCTCATTGTTTCTCTTGTCTATTTAGAGTCACAGAGTTTGAGGCCAGAAGGGACCACCAGATCATGGAGTCTGACCCCCTGTGTAACACAGGCCTCCACCACCACCCACACACTAACCCCAACAACCAAAATGAGACCAAAGGATTTAGGAGTTAGGCTCTTAAAAACCTCTGAGGATCTGGGCCTAAGCGCTTCACTGTCTCTCTTACTACATGTCTGTGAATCTCTCACCACAACTGAGCCCTGATCTCCATTGCATCCTCCAGGTGCTAATGTGAATTGCTGTTTTCCAAATGTGTACAAGTTCCTGGGAACAGACAATATATTATCACAGCCAATACTGTAAGTGGCATCTCCACCTAATTCATCGGGAAAAAGAGCAGCAGAGTTTCTAGTAGCAGGTTAGAATATATTTTTTAACTCCATCAGTCCTTGACATTTTTATCCCTGACACTCTGAAGATTTTTTTGGGTGGTGTTTGATTAATAAAAGTTAAGTAGTTTGTTAAAACATATTCAAATGGGTGTGTGGGGATGTGTGTCCACCCCACACGCAAGCCTGAAGGCGTAAAGGCCAATTAATCTATAGGTTGCACCAGAAGGAAACCTAGGAAGTGCTATGGCCGGATTGCAGATGATGTCCAGCTGGGAAGACGAGCAGGCCAGGACCTGAAAAGAGATGAAACTGGTGGGCTGGGGGAGGAAACCTGCAGTTGCACTGCTTGATGCCAGGGGAAGAGCAGGAAGCTACAAGATAGCATAGGAAGCAGTCCAGGGAAGGAGCAGTGAGGACTAGGAGACTAACAGCTCAAAGCTGCTGGGTTGAGGGTCCCTGGACTGGAGCCTGGTGTAGAGGGCGGGCCTGGGTTCCCTACAAGCCACTGGGGAAGTGGCACAGACCACGCAGAGGGGAAGGAGCACCTGGGACAATTTGTCTCAAGGGACTTGCGATACCCCGGAGGAGGGGAAAACTTTAATGTGACTTAGCTGGAGGCCTAAGGCATGAAGAGGAAAGTGCTGGAGCTCCTGGCGCATGAGATGCCGCCAAGTAAGTGAGTGGAACGATGGGCCGGGTAACCGCAGGAAGGGATGTCAGACAAGGTGGCAGAGCCTCACTCTGCAGGTGGGGTGGGGTGACTGGGGAGGGAGAGCTGCACTCTGGGGCGAGGGGGCGACTGGGGCAGGATGGGGGGCAGCACCCTAGGGGCAGGGCACAAAGGAGGCTGAGAAGGGGGCCCGGACAGTGAGCTCAGCCACTGGCCCTGCTCCTCAAATGCCATGCACTTCGGGATCCCTCTCCTCAGCCACCGGCACCTCTCTCTGCCAGAGCCGGGGGCTCCTCTAGCTCCAGCAGCAGCTGCTCTTCCCATCCTCCTGGTGGCAGAACAGAAGCCGATTGTGGACGGTTACTCAGGTAACCGGATGTTTGATGCCTGGTCAGTAGTTCTGACTGGATACTGTCAGGTCCCTTTTTTGCCTGGACTTTCTAGTAAAAAACCAGGAAACCTGGCAACCCACCTGGGTGGATTCCCTTGCACTGCAGCACCTTGCTGCTCCCAGCTGTTTCAGTGCCATGTCAGAACTGAAAGGCCCAAAATGTTCATCAGGAGACATCAAACTCTGTGGGCTTATTTACAGAGAGCAAGGAAAAGAACTAGTACAGTCGTCTTGCTGATTGCTTCTAGGGTACAACGTGCTTGGAGCTTTGGAGATGGGCCATACGACAGGCCCTGTCCCCAAAGAGTTTCCAGTCAGAGGGTCTAGCTACACTGCAAGTGATACAGCAGCTCTTCTGCTGTAGCAAAGACACTTTCTACTGCTATGGAAGGGGTTTTTCAGTCACTGAAGTAAATCTGCCTCTCCTAGAGGCAGCAGCTAGGCTGATGGAAGAATTCTTCCATTGACGTAGCTGCATCTACCATGATGGGTAGGTCGATCTAATTACATTGCACAGGGTGTGAAATTTTTCACAGGTCTGAGTAACATAGTTAGGATGAGGTAAGTTTTTTGGTGTAGACCAGGCCTTAGACAATATAAAAACAATTATAGTGAGGAGGAGACAAAGCTCAGTTCTTCATCTACCTGTACTGGCAAAGTGTCCCGCTCTGCGGGTGGCCCACGGTGGCTAGCTGCCAGCGGTGGTGTTCAGTCATGACTCAGACCAGGTTCTCTAAGGCAGTAGTTCTCACCCAGGGGTATACACAGGGCTGGATTATAACATGCTGAGGCCCTAAGCTATGTGAAGTGTAAGAGGCTCCATACCATAAAAAAAAAAAAATTTATTATTTTCACAGAAAGGACACTGAATATATAAAGCTTTCCTGTTTATATTTGCGTATATACAAAGGCGAAGTTGTAAAAATGGAATAATAATCTAACTAAAACATGTCTTGCAATATGTCTGTTTGCATTATAAAAGAGTTTCAAATTAACATGTTTTTGTCTATGATTTCTTAATTAGTAAATATGAAAACTTTGAATCTTCAGCAACACAAAAGCAGTTACAGTTACACAGACCAGCTTACTTAATGGACGCAGTACAGCCTGCAGCATGTCTGTTTGCACATCACATTAATTTTAGCACTGAAATTTAAAACATTTTCTTTCATGATTTTTGGAGAGCAAAGTCTTTGATGTCCTCAAATGATAAGCTATGGAGTTTGTCACTTTCGGTGCACAGAATGTTTAGGGTAGATAGCTTTTCTTGCAGCATTTTCTAGGCAGACATCTCTCTTTGCATTTGCTTCTTTATCCTCTGTCTCCTACAGGACCACTCAGTAACCTCAAGTAAACACCTTGGACTAACAGAGTGACAACAAGCTGTATGCGTGAAAGAGAAAAAAAGAAGTTACCAGAAAAAAGACTGGTAATCTCTAGACAGACTTTGAGAAAGTGAGGAAAAACTAGTCTATAGTCAAGCAAATATGATGAATATTATAGAATTAATAGCCTATAAAACATATATGCACATAGTTGAAATAACTTGCTCACCAACTACTCTGAATATCTATATCTATATATATCTTCCTTCACTTCTCTCAAAACCCTTTATTTATCCTTTCCTCAGCACTCTCTGATATTTACAGTGAAGGTTCCTGAAACTGACAGAAGAAAGCCAGCACAAATTTATCCTCCTCAAGATCCACTCGACCCAAGTCCATAAGACGGTCACCTGCAAACTCAATCATGTGAAGTATGGATAGTGCACAAAGCAGAAAGCAGTGTGCGCACTAAAATACACAATTGTACATATGTACAGATCAAAAGAAGGAAACATATGAACACTTAAGAAAATGAAGAAAAGCAGGAGCGAAGATACTATAGGACTGAGTGTGCTAGACCGTAAACAAAAGATAGTGGCCTTCTGGCTATTACCTGTTGTAGCTACCCTCTGGAAGTTCTGCTGCTTTAGCGGTAGATTGTGCCGTTAGAAGTAGCCCTGTGATCACGGTCACCTTTCTGTGTCACAGTTCCTCCTTTGCACCCCTCCTTATGTGGGGGTGTGTGTAGCAATTTGCTAGTGGCCTATACCACCAGCAAATTGTCTGGAGTGGCTTACGACCATGAGTGCCAGCCTCAGGGCAGACTGTTATGAACCAGGGCACAAACCCCAAACTGGCTGTGGTTTCTAGCTATGCATTTGTCAGTGTACAGTAAGGCTTAGGGGCCTTGGCATGAGCTGGCACCTGGTCTGCCAGCATCACAGGGTAAAGCTAAGCTTCCGCCCTTTCTCCATCTGATCCCTGCCCACCTGCTCTGGTGAGGGGGGCACATATCCCCACTTAGTCCTGCATAGCCAGCCTCAAGGCACAGGGAAGTCTTGCAGATAAAGGGGTGGGAGTGGTTCTTATTTCTCTACCTGGGCACAACTTTGAGTTGGTTGTGTGACATTACACCCCATATGCTTTATGGAATATGCTTATGATAACTGAGATATATTTTATGCAAGATGGGTCATATGAGGTATCATTGGAAAGGTTATGATTTACTAAATGTGATTATCCAATTTGTATGCATGTACCATTTCTGTATCTAAAGTTAAGAGTATTGACTATGTAACAATTACAACTGGGTGTGCACTTGGGAAACACCCACCGGACAACAGGCCATCAGCCTTGATGGGCAATTAGGAAGAAACAATAAGACTGTGAAGATACTAATCTCTCTCCTTCCTGAGAAGAACATCCTGGGATGTTGCTTTGATACTGCTAGGTCAGATGGTCATGTCACCAGGTATTAAACACCATCTTGGACTTCTAGTAACTTTCCACTAAAAGGAGAGGGAGGTCAGGACTGGGAAACAAACGATTCCCATCTTATGTAAATCTTATTTAAGGCTGGGGAGTAAGTTGATCTGGGTTCACTCTTCACTGAATCCCAACCTAGGATGACAGCTGGGAACACCTAAGGTCAAAGAAAAAGCGGGAGGAGTACTGAACCCAAGCTGGAAAAGGGATCTAGTCTGTGAATAAGATACTTGAAGAGTTAAGTCGCAAGCAGGGAAGCTGACCTTCAAGAATTTCTGCAACCTGCCCAAAGTCAACATTTAGGGTGAGAAATTACTTCTTGAAACCAGTCTTTCTAAGATCTTAAGATTAGTATGCGTCTTTTGTTTTATTTGCTTAGTAATCTGCTTTGTTCTGTTTGCTATCCCTTATAATCACTTAACATTTCCCTTTTATAGTTAATAAACTTATTTCTTCTTTATAACAACCCAGTTTGTGCAATTCATATCGGGGGTGGGCAAGAAGCTGTGCATATCTCTCTCCACATTGAGGGAGAGGGTGAATTTTTATGAACTTGGGCTGTGCAGACTTTTCTATACAGCACAAGACAATATTATTTTGGGTTTACACTCCCCAAAGGGTGTGGTGCAAAGCAGTGGCCTCTCTCGCAGGGCCTCCAGCAGCAGTTGGGCCCTGCCTCCCTCCAGAGTCACAAACTCTGGAGGTGCAGGCAGCTGGTGAATTCCCCACTTTCCCAGGGATTGGGGAGGCAGGCTTTGGACATGGAGCATCGGGTTCCATCCACACAGTGGCAGGCTCTGGTTCCAGGCTCCGGCCTCAGGCTTATCAACCCCGTCATTGTCCTGGGCTCCTCTGCCTTCGTGCCCACTTCCCCATTCAGGGCTTAATTTGTCCTAGGGCTTGCCAGGGCTGAGTAAGTCTGCTGTGAAAAGTGATATTTACAAACATACAAATATCATTTTTCACAGCAGAAGACTTACCAGCTAGCAAGTCTTATTACTGAGTCTGAAAAAACCCTACAAAAATAAATTACAATGATTTGGACATGTATATGTGCATGTTTATTTGTTTTTTCCTAAAGTTAATTAAGTGTTTTAGGAAAAATTGTCAGTGCAGCTGGCAGCAAGATTCTAGTCATGTCCCATTAGCCATGGGTGGAGAAGGGACAGCAGGCCACAAGTACAGGAAACTCTTTGTGATTCTCTTTTACGAATGCAACTCTCTCAGCCTGCTTGGAGCAAGGCTTTTCAAGTGCAGCTGTAATCTCCTGCTGACTGTGCGTAAGGATCCAAACACCTTTTCCATGTGTTCAAAATGCAAATAAAACAGAGCGCCAGGCTGCAGCCAGCAGTGGTCTTTTACTTCTAGCTCTCTTTGGCTCATCACGAGGGAGCGGAAGATGTTTCCTGAGTCCTACTTTAGATCTTTTTATTATTATTTTTAATCGGAAATTGTGAGAGCATGAGGTCAACAGAGCCGTGGAGAGAGGGAAGGTCTGGACTGGAGTATGTCTCTTGGGTGGAATGTTAATAGTTACACCTGAGTAGAGAATGTGTTCAAAATGGGTATGCTAGCCATTATGTTTCACATTAACATTCACCACCCAAAGGATCATGCATTGGGAGCACCGGGGAAGCGGCGCACTGGAAAAGCTTTACAATAATGCAACTTCCATGTAGAATCCACTCACACTGGGACAAAGCCTGACACCAGTGTACATCCAGAGCAAGACCACTGAGGTCATTCAGGATTTGCACTAGTGTAAATTAACACAGAATCTGTTTCTCTCTCTATCTCTCCATGTTGGCCTTGGAATGAGGTTTGGTGCTGCAAGGCAGAATGGAAAGGAGTGATCTGAAGGGCCAGAACATAGTCAAAAACAGGGTGGTGAAGATATGACCATTGACTGGGCTAAAGAGCTCAGCTGGTGCAAACTGGCATAGCTCCACTGACTGCAGCAAAACTGCACCAGTTTTCACCCGCCGAGGTTCTGTCCCATTGGCTTCTCTGTTGTAAAAAGTGAATTACTCACGTGTTGTGTTGGAAAAGGCTTGTGGATCTGCTGAGGGAGGAACGAAGAGAAGCACTGATGGTATCAGATAATAATACCTAGCTCTTCATAGCACTTTTCATCAGTAGATCTCTTTAGCCTCATTTAACAGATGGGAAACCTGAGGTTTAAAGAGGTGAAGCCACTTGTCCAAGGTCACCCGCCAGGCCAATGGCAGCGCTAGGTGTAGAACCCAGGTCTTCTGAAGCCAAAGCTGTATCCACTAAGCCCATTGCCTCTTAACTCCATATTGTAACTGGGATACCTCACTGAGATACTGTAGCCCAGATGAAAGCTTCACAAAGCTAGGGCTAACAGGGGGGAAGTGTGCCCATATCGTGGTAGAAATGGTTAATCCAGGGGTAGGCAACCTATGGCACGCATGCCGAAGGCAGCAGGCGAGCTGATTTTCAGTGGCAGTCACCCTGCCCAGGTCCTGGCCACCGGTCTGAGGGGCTCCGCATTTTAATTTAATTTTAAATGAAGCTTTTAAAATATTTTAAAAACCTTATTTGCTTTGCATACAACAATAGTTTAGTTATATATTATTGACTTATAAAAAGAGACCTTCTAAAAATGTTAAAATGTCTGACTGGCACACAAAACCTTAAATTCGAGTGAATAAATGAAGATTCGGCACACCACATCTGAAAGGTTGCCGACCCCTGGGTTAATCCCTTAACGCACTCCTCAAACCACATCTGCCATTCAGAAACCCTTCAGAGAGGAATGACGGACACCTTTGGCCTTTGGCTTCCGGCCAATGTGTGGTGGTTTCCGTGCTGAGTAACGTGTGTAATCAGAAGATGGCTCATGCACCTATGATACAGGCCAAAGTGTGGGTATTGGCCTAACCTCTGCAGTGGTTTTCCTCTAAGACATCACTACCGAGTCCATGGGCAAGAACAGTAAGGGGATGTTCCCATGTCACCTTTGTAATAGCTCCCAGGCTGGTTTGCTGCAGCACATGGCACTAGGGAGCGATAGACCCTTCTCACAGTGGGCAAGAAGCCTCGGAGTGGGTTGACCTGGAAAGCCGGATTCTTTACCTCCATCCACCATCCCCAGAAGGGAGAATTCCGTAAGTGTTAAGAATTTATTTATCATCTTCAAGGCAAGTCCCAAGGGGTCTCCTCGTTGGATATCGAGCCCATCAGATCGATCTCCAGCTAGGTTCTTAAGATGGTCTGACTCACTGGTCAGTTTTGTCCATCATGAGCGGTCTTACTACGCCACCTGAGCTTTTGGCAACCACATGATTGCCAGCTATGTAAGGGCATTCCTTGGTGAACACACTTCTACCTTGCTGGTAATTTACCATTTATGTATGTTCCTTCCACCCTCACCTTCACACTTCTGTGCAGCAAGCATCCCTAGTGCTTCTGGCCCTTTCCCAGGGCCTGAGAGGAGCAGAGGTCTCCCTTTGTGAAAGCTCTGTGAGGCTGAGCTCAGCTAGTCCCAGTCCTCTCTCCTTTGCTTCCTTCCTGTGCCCTTCTTATTAGTTACTCTTGGGGGAATTCTGCACCAAAAAAATTAAAAATTCTGCACACAATATTTTAAAATTCTGCAAAATTCTGCACACTTTATTGGTCAAAATGACACTACATAACCACACTAGTTTCAATTATTTTGTTAATTTATTTCGAAATACCTGTTAGCAAGTATGTCTGTAACAATACACACACACACACACACAAAAATTCCCCTAGGAGCAGAGAGTTAAAGAAACCCCAATGACAACCCAGTTCCTGTCTCTCTGCCCCCTTCCCCAGCCAGGGGGTTCGAACACCCACAACCTCTCTCCCCCTCAGAGCCCACCTGCAGGACCTCCCCCCAGCCAATACACCCAGACCCCCTCCTCCCCAGATCCCAACAGTGCCGCCCCTGCCCAGATAACTGTCCCCTTCACCCCCAGCCATAGGGCCCCCATAGGGCCCCCAACCCAGACACCCACCCCCCTACCCCTCAGAGCCCAGGGATCCAGAGGGAGAAACAACTTGATGCTTGGTCCCACGCTTGCGTGGAGATTCCTGCCTGCCACAGTCTCCTTCCCTCAGGACATGCTGGGAACTGCAGCTGCCAGGAACCCTCCAGTTCTTTTCCCTTCCCTCCGCCCTTGTCTTCTAGTTATGAGCTGGGCTCTGGGTCTAGCAGCTCTTAGAGGCAGCCAGCAGCACTGCAGCCCATTTCTGTGGGGAAAGGAATTTCTGCACGCACAACATTAATTTCTGCAAAATTCTGCATTCGCAGTGGCACAGAATTTCCCCAGGAGTGATCAGTCTTGAGCTGATGGGATAATTTAGCTCACCCAGCCTCCACCATAAGATAAAGCACTTCAATTACCCCAATCAGCCTTCTCCCCAGGAATGAATTGGTGTCAGAATGACCAGAGTACAGGCTCATCTGTTAACTCCCTGCACTCCATGACAAGGGCTATTTGTAAGGTAAAGCACTGCACCATATGAGTAGAGTTTATCGTAATCTGGCCCTTATTTCCCTGCCCCAGTTGAAAACATTTCTAGCACAAGCCCAGATCCCCAAGCACAATCTGGTCTTTTCTAGTCAGCACTGTGCCCCACGCCATCTAACCGGTGTTTCATTCTGAGATTGTCTCATTGTTCCTACTTGTTGGTACACCTCTACCCCGATATAACGCTCTCCAGAGGAGCCAAAAAATCTTACCACGTTACAGGTGAAACCGCGTTATATCGAACTTGCTTTGATCTGCCGAAGTGTGCAACCCTGCCCCCTGGAGCACTGCTTTACCACATTATATCCATATTAGTGCTACATCGGGGTAGAGGTGTATATAATTATCTTCCAAAAGTAGTCCCATCCCGAGCTTCCAGGACTGGCTCTCACACAAAGCTAATAATAATAATTAATTAATAAATAAAAATTCAGAAGTCGTTTTAAGAACAATGTCAAGAGTTTGAACTTGTTTTCATTTTGAAGGGTTCCACATGGAACTGTGTTTCAATTTCTCGATTTTTTTGGGGATCTTAACAAAGAAACAGGACTCCTCTCCCCCCAACACCTCCACATTTTTATCAGAAAACATTATCAAAACCTTTTGTTTACCAACAACCAAGTTTTTTTGGACATTTGCCCAAACCTTTGTTTTGCTGGTAAATAGAAAATTACTCGAAGCATTTGGATAATGTTCTGATAAAAATTGTGTTTGTGTCTGTGTGTGGGGAAATAAAAATAGGTATGGATTTTTTTTTACCAAAAACATGTAAAATTGTCAGCAATTTTTCATTAAAAATCATTTTAGGCAAACGACTTTTTTAAAAATGAAAAATCTTTTTGGAAAAACATTAATCTGCTCTACCCTGCAGCAGATGGAGGACAGACCAGTCTCAGGAAGGGTTGGTCTAAGTTACTTTGCTATAACTATGCCAGTCAATTTCCCATTGTAGACAAGCCCCAGAGCTCTAACACAGTGGCTGAGCCCAGATGCAGAAATCTGGAATGCATTTTTCTAGGTGTCGCTCTGGGCTTCTTGGCTACCTCCCTTGGATTTCTAGGATATTTTACTGTAGAATTGCTTATGGGAATAACATAGGGATGGGCTATCTTGCATTTTTAGGGACTGATTCATTGAAATCAGTGAGCAACTAGCCATTGATTCAAATGGTCTTTTGACCAAGCCTCCTATGACTGGCTTGGTTTCTTTTATATAAACAATATAAATATATATATGCCAGTTCCATATAAATCATATCCTTATATGGGGGAAAGAAAGTAGTCTGTGGTTTTTTAAAAAAGAGGTGGTATTTCTTGCTAGTTGTCCCTGATTCACATGTAGCCAGACACCAACTGCGATCATTCCTCTAGGCTACCTAAAAGTCTTCATAGTTTTTGGACAGTTAAAAACAAACTTGCATTCTCAAGTGGTTGCATTCGATTTCTAGTTCCGTAGGGTAAATGGCTTTTTCCTCACTCCGCCTGCAATTTGAAACCAGCCCAGTTCATCTTAGGGCTGTTGTATTGCATTGACCTTTTTGCTTTTAGGATAAAGATTGCAGTGTCTTCCTGAACTTGCAGTGTTCTGTCTGTGTACATCTGACCCACAGCAAGACATATACCTGGCATGCTCTGCCTAGGTAGATGCCATGCTCAGTGTCTTAGTACTGGGTCACCTTGACAGCTTGGTGAGAAGTACAACTAGCTGTGTTTTGATAACTGAATGTTGTTGTTCGTCCTTCGAACTGGAAGATGACCACGACATCACTGATTGATTTGGTTTCTGTGAACATGTGAGGCCAATTTGAGCTTTGAACAGTTTGTGGCATACTGAACAAGAGATGCCGCTATGGGTGACTTGATTAACAGTTTTCAGTGTTAGTCTGTATCAGCAAAAAACAAACAAACAAGGAGTCTTGTGGCACCTTAGAGACTAACAAATTTATTTGGGCATAAGCTTTTGTGGGCTAGACCAGTGGTTCTCAAACTAGGGCTGCTGCTTGTTCAGAGAAAGCCCCTGGCAGTCTGGGCTGGTTTGTTTACTTGCTGCATCTGTAGGTTTGGCCGATCGCGGCTCCCACTGGCCGTGGTTCGCTGCTCCAGGCCAATGGGAGCTGCAGGAAGTGGCGCGGGCTGAGGTATGTGCTGGCCACCGCCTCCAGCAGCCCCCATTGGCTTGGAGCAGCGAACCACGGCCAGTGGGAGTCGCAATCGGCCAAACCTGTGGATGCGGCAGGTAAACATACTGGCCCAGCCCACCAGGGGCTTTCCCTGAACAAGTAAAAGATACAGGAGCAGGTATAAATACATGAAAGGATGGGAGTTGCTTTACCAAGTGTGTGAAGTGAAGAAACAGATTGACAGAGCCAGAAGGGTACTAAGAAGTCACCAATTACAAGACAAGCCCAACAAAGAAAGTAACAGAACGCCACTAGCCGTCACCTACAGCTCCCAGCTAAAACCTCTCCAAAGCATCATCAAGGATCTACAACCTATCCTGAAGGATGGTCCCTCACTGTCACAGTCCTTGGGAGACAGGCCAGTCCTCGCCTACAGACAGCCCCCCAACCTGAAGCAAATACTCACCAGCAACAACACACCACACAACAAAAACACAACCAACCCAGGAACCAAACCCAGCTGCAAAGCCCTTTGCCAACTCTGTCCACATATCTATTCAAGGGACACCATCATAGGACCTAACCACATCAGCCATGCCATCTGGGCTCGTTCACCTGCACATCTACCAATGTGATATATGCCATCATGTGCCAGCAATGCCCCTCTGCCATGAACATTAGCCAAACTGGACAGTCTCTACGCAAAAGAATAAATGAACACAAAATGGACATCAGGAATCATAACATTCAAAAACCAATTGAAGAACACTTCAACCTCCCTGGTCACTCAGTAACAGACCTCAAAGTGGCAATTCTTCAACAAAAAAACTTCAAAAACAGACTCCAACGTGAAGCTGCAGAACTGGAATTAATTTGCAAACTAGATACCATCAGATTAGGCCTGAATAAAGATTGGGAGTGATTGGGACATTGCAAAACCTAAACTTAATTTCTCCAATACTACTTTCTTCCTACTGTTACTCACACCTTCTTGTCAACTGTCTGTAATGGGTCACTCTCTTACCACTTCAGAAGTTATTTCTCCTCCCTTGGTATCCTGCTGATTTATCTCATTAGACTGACCTAACACTTAGTAAAGCAACCCACATCCTTTCATGTATTTATACCTGCTCCTGTATCTTTTACTTCATACATCTGATGAAGTGGATTCTAGCCCACAAAAGCTTATGCCCAAATAAATTTGTTAGTCTCTAAGGTGCCACAAGGACTTCTTCTTTTTTTATTAACAGTGGACATGCTGCTGCTGAGAGATTTATACTGTTTCTCCTCAGCAGTTCTCCTCCCATCACAAACTGTAGCTCCAGTAGGGATGAGACTTCACCAGGGAGAACAATCATGAGTGAGATCTTCCCAAAACTTTAGGTCTATGTTGAAACACACCAAGGATAACTTGAGGAAAACGTTTCTTCTGGCCTCCCTGAGAGCACTTTGTCTCCATTAGCTCATCATAAAAGATCATCTTCTGCAGTCATTCATCCAACATTCTGGTGACATGGCCATCTCACCTGTGATTTCATCAACAGAGCATGGATGAGTCGAATACCCGCCTATAGGAGAACCTTAGTATCTGGAATCTTGCCTTGCCATCTTACCCTCATCAGTTTCCTCAGACAGCCTATGGAAAGGTGATTTAGCTTCATAGCATGGCGTCTTTACACTGTCCAGATTTTGCATACATACATCAGAGTTGGCAACGTGGTGGCTTTGTAGACCTTCAGTTTTTTCTATTGACTAGTGCCTCTGTGCTCCCACACATTTGCACGTAGCCTACCACAGATCACACTTGCTTTGGCAATTCTGGCATTGGTTTCATCGTCGCCGTGAACTGCACATGACCATGTACTGCCGAGGCAGGTGAACTTCTCCACAGGCTGGAGGATTTGGCCATTCACTGTCATACCAGGCTCTACGTAAGTCTTTTCTGGTGCAGGCTGGTGCATCACTTCTGTCTTCTAGATGTTGATTGTGAGACCAAAATTGTCACAAGCTGAAGAGAAATGGTTTGTACTCTGCTGCATGTCAGACTCAGATGTGGCATTCAGGGAACAGTCATCAGCAAACAGAAGATCACAAACAATCACTTCCTGTACCTTTATCTTCACCTGTAGTCTCTTCAGATTGAAGTTTGCCATCAGTCCTGATGTCTGATGCCAATCCCAGTGTCACAGTCATTAAAAACATCTGTAAGCATGGCAGAAAACATCATACTGTAGAGGGTTGGGACCAATACACAGCCCTGCTTGACTCCATTGGTGACTGGGAATGGTTCAGATGACTCACCCTTGTCCATAACACAAGCGAGTGTGCCATCACGGAATTGCCAAGTTATTGCAATGAATTACTGAATACTGACAATGCTATTGGCAGTATCATGATGCTGGATCAGTTAGGAAGGAGACAATGACACCTTGATACAAGCCTGGAGCACTGCTCCGGAAATCCAGCCCCAGAGAGATCTCGCCAGGCACCTCATCCGTCCTGATTGTTTTTCTTGGACCGTCTGTAATGAAAGGGATAAAAAAATTTATTAGATTTGGCATTCTGAGCACCCCTAGCTTGGAATCTGGCTCAGTGATTGAAAATCATTACCATCCATAGCAGTGCAGTGGCCTGTGTGAAATGAATGAAGGACACTTGTCCATTAGGAACTGGGCTGTGACCACCATGGTTGGCAGATGCAAAGGAGAAGACAAAGAGCAGTGAAATTAAACTAACCCATCAGTCCTAGAGACGGGTGCTCCTAGTCAGGGTTGAGGCACATTTGGTGAGGTGGGCCGGTTGTCCTGCACCTGTTCTGTGGCTGTGAATGGGAGGCTTCTTTCTCCAGGGCCGTCAATCTGGCACTGGATCTGCTAGGACCTACGTTTTCAAAAGTGACTAGTGATTTTGGGTGTCTCCCCTTCCGAGTGCACAACCTAGAAGATCTTAAAGGGAGCTGTTTGTGAGAAATGCTGAGCACTGACATTCCTGATAATCGGGCCCCTTTGAGGTGCTTCAAACTAGACACCCCAAAATTGAGACACCCCAAATCACTAGTTGCTTTGGGAAATGTAGGCCATTTCTTTTTAAAAAAAAAGAAGAGTTATGGTGGGTTTTTTCCCCTCCTTGGCTCTTTCAATGATCCTCATTTTAAACAAGTGGAGTAATTGTCAAGAGAGGAGAAAATCTGACCTTATAATGGGCAGTCCAGGAAGCGGCTATATATTCAGCAGATAAGGGGACATCTCTGATTGCATGTTTGTCTTTGGGAAACATCCTAGCAGCTGCCCCTGCCAGCTCTTCCTTTGCCTGCAAAAGGACGGAGGGACAAAATCCACAAGGTTGGCTTCAGCATCACTGAGCCGGCAGTTACTGAAAAGATAATCCCCGAAAGACTGGACCTGGAAAACGATGCCTTAATCTGCTAGGTTGGTTGCAGAAGGGGATGCATCACGGGGGGGCATGCAGTTTTCCACCACTGTGCTCAAATTATAAACGCAGTCCCCCATGTTTCCAAAGAGAAGAAGGATGGTGCAGTCTGAGGATCAGTGTATTAAAGATCATAAGGTGTTCAGATAGATACTATAGTGATGGGGCCATATACATACTTAAAATAAGATATTACAGAATAGCTATGCTGGTCAATTTATCCATGTAGACAAGGCCTTATTCTACAGAGAGGAGATTCAAACCTCTCTTTTGTAAACTATTAGGTGCTTGTCTGCTGGCTATATTGCAATTTCCTGCTCTTGCATTTTTTCTCGCATTTTGTCTCTAGCATTGGGGCAGTCAGTGTATTTAGGCTGGTTTACCTCAGTGTACGCTCAAGGGGTTTTGTCTATTTATTTCCTTGGCAATTCTGAAGCAAAAGACAAAAATAACCAAGTGCAATCAGTACTCCGAGCTCGGCTGTCTTGTGCACAATCTGCCTTTGCAAACAGGATGCGGAAAGCCACTGGCCTAGCAGAGAGATGTTTGCACATTGGGCTTTTCCAAAACAAACACACAGAATTACTGTACTTTGTGTGCTGAGGAGAAAGCGAAGCACAAAAAGAATCCAAGTCCAAGGGAGAAGACTTCACACAGCTCGCTTCCAAGCCAGAAAAAATCTCCTGCATATGTTTTGAATGTAGGGCGCAGATTCAGGCCTGAACTGTTTATTCAGAATGCTAAGAAACCGTAAGGAATTACAACTTGACCAAGAAGTATTAAAGGAACATCCACCCAGTGATTCAGGGAAATGAGTTAGTCGAGGTGTCTTTATTAAAATGGTCATTTACCAGGGCAAAAAGAATGAAGTCAGAAGGAATTTAGCCCTAAGAAATTAACTCTTTAGGTGCTGCAGACATATGTGACTCAGTTACAGCTGCTCTGGAAACTACCCCCTGAGAATACCGCCAGCACAGAGGCCTCCCTTGCTGACATATATCTGACATTAAGGTTCTACGTGAGTAGGGTTGCCAGGTGTCTGGTTTTCAACCAGAACGCCTGCTCAAAAAGGGACGCTGGCAGCTTGGTTAGCACTGCTGTCTGGGCCATTAAAAGTCCAGTCGGTGGCACATCTGGGCTAAGGCAGGCTCCCTGCCTGCCATGGCTCTGTGCAGCTCTTGGAAGCAGTGGCATGTCCCCCCCTCCAGCTCCTAGGTGTACGGGAAGCCAGCCTGGGGATCTGCACGCTGACCCTGCCCCAAGCGCCAGCTCCACAGCTCCCATTGGCCAGCAACCATGGCCAATGGGAGCTGTGGGGGCGGCGCCTGTGGATGGGGCAGTGCACAGAGCCGCCTGGTTGCACCTCCGCGTAGGAGCTGGAGGTTGGGAAAGTGCTGCTGTTGCTTCCGGGAGCCACCTGAGGTAAGCGCTGCCCAGAGCCTGCACCCCTCACCACCTCCTGCACCCCAAACCCCTGCCCAGCCCTGATCCCCCTCCCATACTCCAAACCTCTCAGCCCTAGCCTGGATCCCCCTCCTGTACCCCAAATCCCTTATCCCCAGGCCCACCCCAGAGCCCATATCCCCAGCCAGAGCCCTCACCCCACCTCCACACTCGAACCCTCTGCCCCAGCCCAGAACCCTCTCCTGCACCCTGAACCCCTCATTTCTGGCTCCACCCCAGAGTCCTCATCCTCTCCTGCAGCCCTCACCCACTCCCACTTCCCAACCCTAATTTTGTGAGTATCCATGGCTTGCCATACAATTTCCATACCCAGATATGGCCCTCAGGCCAAAAAGTTTCCCCACCTCTGGCTTAGTTGCTCAGAGTTTTGCAGGAAGTGAAAATAAATCTGAGCAAATACTGACACTCTTTCTGCAGTATTCACCCAGCTGTAAAAAGCACCATAAGTTGTCTGTCTGGAAAATAAATTTTGTACTGTTCTTGTATAAGCACCAGTTTAATCATCGAGGCCTAAATTTACAAAAGTGACTGGAGAAGACACATTAGCAAATGAGGACAGCTGGTTAAGCCAGTGACCTAGTCCTCGGAAGATTGTGGGTCAGTTCTCAGCTTTATCCCAGTGTGAGTTTGTATGCAGCTTGATGCCTCAGTTTCCAGTCTATGATATGGGGGTCGCAATCCATCCTTCATGTATTTAGACTGTAAACTCTTTGGCACAGATATTGTCTCTTACTCTATGTTTGCGCATTGCATAGCACACGTAATCCCATTCCTTTTTAGGCACTAATACGCTGCTACCTCGATATAACGCCACCTGATATAACACGGATTCGGATATAACGCAGTAAAGCAGTGCTCTGGGGGGGCGGGGCTGCGCACTCTGGGGGATCAAAGCAAGTTCAATATAACATGGTTTCACCTATAAAGCGATAAGATTTTTTTGGCTGCCAAGGACAGCGTTATATCGGGGTAGAGGTGTTATAATACAAATAATTAATAATACTTAAAAATAATTAATGATTTTTTTTTGCTGCCAGTTTGTGACACCTTAAATCAGGGGTAGGCAACCTATGGCACGCGTGCCTAAGGCGGCACCCAAGCTGATTTTCAGTGGCACTCACACTGTCCGGGTCCTGGCCACCCGTCCGGGAGGCTCTGCATTTTAATCTAATTTTAAATGAAGCTTCTTAAACTTTTTAAAAATCTTATTTACTTTACATACAACAATAGTTTAGTTATATATTATAGACTTATAGAAAGAGACCTTCTAAAAACGTTAAAATGTATTACCAGCACACAAAACCTTAAATCAGAGTGAATAAATGAAGACTCGGCACAGCACTTCTGAAAGGTTCCCGACCCCTGCCTTAAAGGGAGGTGGCTTTCTTAGGACGGGTGCTGAGTGCTTTCTGAAAATCAGGTCCCAGCAAAGTGACCTGAGTTGGGAACCTACAAATTGAGGCATCCAAAAAGCACAAGCCACTTTTGAAAATATAGGCCTTGACCTGGAGACAAACAGCTTCCAAAGTTTCTCTTTGAGAGCCCAACTCCCCTGGAGAGCGAGCGAGCAGAGTGATGTTGGGACTTTAAGAAAGCAGCTAGTGAAGGGAGAAGTGGGTGCAGATAGCTGGCTGAAATGGTAATACCTGTTTGGCAAATGCAGCAAGTCTAGCAAATGCAATCTGGGAAAGTCGTCCGTTTATTTGGCATCTGGGTTTCACATTGTTTTACTGAAACGCTGCAGCTTTGATTGTCAGCCTGCAAGCAGCCTGACGGTATATGAGACAGCTCTTTCCATGTGTCTGGCTATTTTGACTTCTAGGCTTCCTGAAAGGATAGGTCAGATCTTCTGCCTGGTTATTGTGAGCTATAAAATGTAAGCGTGTTGTAAAAAGCCATATTTAATGGAATAAATAATTAGAAATGACATTTCTGAGTGGCAATATACCACTTACTATCCAGGACAATTGCTCTCCTGAAATGGCAGCTTTTTATAGCATGCAGTCTTTCAAATTTTGCCTGAATTAGACTTTATTGTTGGGCTTCTAAAGATTCAGGCCAAGATTTTTTCAAAAGCGACTAGTGAATTTGGTGCCCCAGTTTTTGGGTGGCTGAATCTGAGACACTTCAGGGGCTTGATTCTCCAAGGGCCAGGACTCAGCACTTTCTGAAAATCAGACTTCTTTTAAAGCGTCTCAAGTTGGGCATCCAAAAAACACGTCCAACATCATGAGTCTCTTTTGAAAATGTACGACCTGGCGCCTGTTAAGTAACACAAGTCCCAGGAAATAGCCATGTTTCTCTGTCCCTCCTTGGCAACTCTATGTGACTGCCAGCTGTAGTGAGATGGATTGTACAATCCCTAATTATCTTTCCCCCGAGGCAGTCTGTTGTAGCAAGTCCTTTGATTTTCTCAGCCTGGAATGCAGGTGTTGATTAATGAATACAGCTTTATGAGTCCTGCCTGAATCATCTCCAAACTAGTGTTAGAGCGGGAAGGACTCCGGAAGTCCTTAGTCTATTATTTACAGTAAATCTCTCCTAATCTATAGATTTGTTAAACAGTTTTCTTTTCCTTTCGGTCTGGCTCAATTATCCTATTGGTGGAGGCTCTTTATTCCCGTATGAGAGGGCTAATACCATCCAGGAACGACATAAACTCACTGCCATGTGGGAAAAGACTAGAGTTTAGTTTCTAGTCTCACATTCTAGCTTCTCAGACAAGCAGGAGAGATAGTCCTGTTATGTTTAGACAGTTAACTTAACTGTGAGATCCAGCCCTTTGCTTCCCCATGGAAAATCCCACATACTGCACAAGAAGTCCGATTTTCAATCACAGTTAAGTAGTTCCTGCAAAATATGCACACGCGTGTGGACACAAAGATGGCTGCACATAGACCTGTGCAAAAAGGCTGTTTTCCGGTTCAATGGGCAAACCGAAAAAATAGAAGAATACATTGTTTCTGGTTAACCTAAAATGAAAAACTTCCAACATTTTCAGGAAACTGGAAAAGTTTGAAAAAAGTAGTTTTGAGTCAAACAAAATAGTTCATTCAGCCTGAAATGAAATGTTTCCTTTCATTTTTGAGGCTTTTTTTTTTTTTTTTTTACCTTTCAAAAAAAATTGAAGTAAAACTCAAAACAAAAAGTCAGTTTGAATCGCAAGGTTGAAAGGAAACATTGTGCCTTTTCCAAACAATTTTGAGATGAATCTATGAAATATTTCGTTCGACCTGACACTACATTTTTTTGTTTGTTTCATCCTAAAAATGTTCCCCAGCTCTAATTGCACATACATCGCTTCCACTGGTGAACATAAGGGGCATAAGTCCCCGGGTGAACCTGCATAGCCACTGTAGATACAAAATTAATTACCCATTTTGTGTATGTAAATGTATGATTTGCGCACACAATTTTTTCTGCACGTACAAGTGCATAATGTGGGATAGCACTAGTGGCTCTTTAGGACATTATCTCTTTAAGATCCTTTCCTGGACTGGAAGTTAAGGCAGTGATAGGCGTTTGCTGTGCACAGCAGGAACATTCGGAGCCAGTGCGAAGCAGATATCTGATGGTAGGTCTATGAATGCCATGTTCAGTGTTGGACTTTATTTCACAAAGCAATGGCCCAAATGCTCTATGGAGTAAAACAGTGCCGTTCTGTTGACTGTAACGGAGCTAAGCTAATTTACACCTGCTAAGGATCTGACCCATAGTTTTATGATGCGTTTCCAGGCTGAAAGCTGTTGTTAATATTCTAAATTAGGCCCTCTTTGTTCTGAAGGTTTATAAATGTCTAATTCTTTTCCAAAGCACACTAATATAGCTAGGTACGTACACAACCCCCAGCAGTGTATTATCTGAACACCTCATAATCTTTAATGTATTTACCTTTACAACACGCCCTATGAGCTAGGAAGTGCTATTTTCCACTTAAGGCACAGGATACATATAGGATTACCAGATAGCAATTGTGAAAAAACGTGACGGGGTAGGAGGTAATAGGCGCCTATATAAGAAAAAGTCCCCAAAAACACGACTGTCCCGTTAAAAATGGGACATCTGGTCACCCTAGAGACACAGGACTGGAATCTGGCTGTTCTGAGCACTAGGACAGTCCCTTAATCACAAGATTATCTTTCCTCTTTATTGCCAACTTGTTGCAATTTTATCATGAGACTTATATGTGCTGTTTTACTTAAAGCCCTAGCTCCTGGAGTCATGTGAATATGTGAGATTTTCTGCTTTTCATTAAAAAATTTAGTTTCTAGCCTGCCGGCTGTGGAGGAAATCTGGGGGGCTGTGGCTCAAACACCAGAAGGCAAATAAAAAGAAGCCAACATTTATTATTTTCAGGATTTTTAAGCCTGTCTCATGATTTTGAGGGCCTAACTTGTTATTGAATGTTTGGGGCTGGCTGGAAAACAACATTTCTGGTTTGTAAAAAAAAATGGAGATTTCCAAATTTGTTACACTTTCAAGGGGAAAAAATAGCCACTACTCCAGTGTTTAGGGCACTCAGTTGGGATGTGGGAGAGGCAGGTTCAAGCCACTGCTCTGAGTGACAGTGCCTTCACCAGCAGGGTATAGAATCAGTCTCTCTCTTTTTCTCTGGTTTAGGGGACACTTAATGATTTATGCGCAAAAGGAGGACTTCACTTTATAGCTTTGTGGTTAGGGCACTCACCTGGGATGTCTGAGGCCTAGCTTCAAGCTCCTGGGGCAGAGTACGGGTGTGAACACATGTCCTCTACTGCTCAGGCAAGTGTTCTGTTTTCTTTGATTTGGCCAGACATTTTAACCTGGACCCGAGAAAACTTCTTTGTTGACGAATACCCAGCTGACTGTAGTTGACAGTTCTGCTTCCTATACTATTCTCTATGAGCTTCGCAGGTTAATTATATGTGATATAACTAGGCTTGGCAGATTTTCATTTTTTAAATAATTTTGATGCATAATATTGATTATTTGTAAGCATTGATTATTTAGTGGAAATAGACACAAATTCAAAAAGTTAAAGCTTTATAGCCATCAAAATACAAACCGTCAACATCACATCTCAAAATATACAGAGTAAATAGCTTTAATTCAAACTCTAATGAGTTCTCAAGCAAACTTTTCTTGGCCTATCTGTTAATTTCGACTATGATCAATGGAAATATTTGCCACTGGTTTATGTGTGTATGGTGAAATTGACATTGACTGACGATTGATAAAAATCTAATCCCTTCAAGCCTATGTATAAAAAAAAACCTAAATCACTTCATGGTTTTATACTGAAGTTCTAATGCTCAGGGGGTGTAACCAGTAGAGGTCCCACTGACTTTAATGGAGCTGTACTGCCGTTTATATTAACATAGAATTTGGCTCTATATGTTCATACAGCTCTCTCTCATTGGAATACGCACATTTGGGTGTTACTGTGATCATGTTATTGTCAGATCAGAGCTTAAAATGAGGTGCCGGTCACACAGGCGGCTGATATCTTACAAAATAAGTTGCAGGCCTGTCTGCCAGTCACTCTCAACTATTGTTTCGGCAGGTCATTGTGTGGGAAACAACAACAGACGGCAACCTGCGTTGCACTGAGAAATGGTTTTCCTTTTGCATTTGGAGTTATTAGCCCTCCCGCCAGGACCTCGGCCCTGCCTGCACACAACCAGATCTACTGGAGTTTTGTCAGTCGGCATTGTTTGCTCTTGGTTTCCAGGGAGTATGTAAGCATAAAAGGCCCCTGCCCCCGAACCATTCAGGCTCACTCACAGCATGTCATGGTGTTTCCTGAGCGATGTCAAGATGACCGTGTTTCTCCCCCCGCCTTTCGCTTATTCAATCTGCTGTTATTTTTAAAGAATTTGTCATATGCCCCAAAATGTTTCCTTTTGCCAGGGCAATCACACACCAAAAGTCAGCTTGGATTGGAATTACAGAGACATATTGTCAAAACCTTCCAGCTCTTCGTCCCTAAAACCAGTGTTCTCAGAAGGTGAGTGTGTTGAGTTCCCAGGCAGGGCACTTATCAAAGGTGCTGCTTGCAAGCATATTGCGTTGCATGAAGGCATTTAGCAGGTCAAATAAAACCCATGTTATCTGTCTTAGTTCAGAAGGACGTCCAAGCTCAGCTATTACTGTGTTTATTAAGGTAGCACACAGGAGCCAGCCGAGATCAGGTCCCCACTGCGCTAGGTCCTGTACAAATACATACTAAGAGATAGCCTCTGCCCCGAAGAGGCTACAACCTGACTAGACAAGACAGACATGGGGCAGCGTAGCACACAAGCAAAGTAATGATTTGCAAGTGTCATGTTAGTGCCATGAGTTTTTGTTTGCCTGTTTTTTGTTTCAATCCATTTAGTCCCTATGGCTGAGAAGTGAGTATGGTGAAATTTGCCTTGGAGTAATTTCACGAGTGCTGCTTCGGACCTGTGCCTGCTTTATTGTCTTCCTGTTTTCTGCTGCCTTTAAAAAGACTGGGCCAGAGCCTCAACTGGTGTAAATTGGCCTAGCTCCATTCTCCTTAATGGAGCTATACCAATATACATCATCAGCTGAGACTCTGGCTCATGGAATATAAAATGAAACATAACAGATTATTGGGGATGTGGGGCCGACAGTTCAAATAAAGCAAGGCCACTTTCTTCTTCTCTGTTAAACAAACAATATCCCCCCTCCTAGTTCACCCAATAAAAACCTAAATGTTCTGAGGTTCAAAAAACCATTTTTCTGTCATTATTTTTCATTTCTGTAAAGCTGTAGCATTGTAAGTAGCCTGAGAATAGTTAAAGCAGGACCAGCTCCCTCTCCAAGTCAGGGTGGGCTAGAGGACTGGGACTCAGGAGATCTGAGTTCTGTTGCTGGATCTGCCATGGGTCACCTGGGGCAAGTCACTTCCTCTCCCCATACCTCAGTTTCCCCAGTGGTAAAATGGGGATAATAATGAAGTGCTGTGTCACCTACTGATAACTGAGCAGGCCTAGAATGATTTCTTTAGAAGCATGTTGTTTGCTCTTCCAACTTCTCCTCGCTAGGGATCGCCGGCGGCAGGAGAGACTCTCAGATGATAATTGCAGTGTGCTGGGTTTGATTAACGGTTATAACTAAATATCTAAAAACAAATTAGACTTCCTGATTCCTAGTGTCTCCCAGTAAGACATTATCTCTGTTTGCAGCTGCTGAGTCTAGCTTTCCCCCTTTGCTTTCATTGTACAAAGAAAATCCTCCTTCAAATCTTTCCCTTCCCTTTCTGGATCGTCTCCCAGAAATTTAGTAGCAGTCCCTCCAATCTTCACAGCCTGTCCACAGGGAGATCGTCTGCTCCCCCCGAGATTGCAGGCAAATATTGTCCTAATGAAACATTTGACTAGTTGCATCTTTCAAATCTGCAATTCAGTCCCTATGGAATAATGAAAATGAATCAGAATGCCTTACATCTACTTAGTGACGCTCTGTTCCCTACTCTGTCTGCCCCTCCAGACGTGGCAATGGCAACCGGCAGCAACAGGCGGTGTAAGTTACAAAGAACAATGATTTTGCAGAGGGCAGGGGTGCTGGAACCAGGCAGGGGTGGAGAAAGGACCATGGCTCCATCACTTTTAAATGTGGGGGTGGGGTCTTGGGGGAGAGATAGTGTAGGGACAGGGCCTCGGGGGAAGGGGAGGTGTGACAGCAGGGGCTCGGGGAGAAGGGGTGGTATAGGGGCGGGGTCTTGGGGGAAGGGGCAGGGCGGCACATGAGGAGGGGCGGGGCCACGGTTTGGGCACTGGTGGCCCTGCACGTTTAGGGGGCTTACGGTGCTCCTGGCTGAGAAGCATCTTTCAAATCATCCTCAGCGCTTTGGTTGCAAAGTTTTCAAAGGGGAAGTGCAGAGTAGCTGTTAGGAGGTCATACTGTACCAACGCATGTGGAGATACTTTTTCAAAAGGGGAAAGTGCCGTGGCTGAATCGCAGTAATTCCTGCTATTTTCTTTCTCCCAGACACTGCTGGAGTATAAAGTTCCTTGGGACAGAGTGAGAATCATGCTTTTTATTCATATACTCGGCGCAGCCCATGTCAGTGCCTGAGACAGCTGACAAGGAAATCTGCTTTTTAGTACAGGATGTTTAGAGTGACATCCATATTAGACCCATAAGAAATGTGGGGCTGGAAGGGACCTTACGAGGTCATCTAGTCCACCCCCCCCATGCAGAGGCAGGATTTAGAATACCTTAGACCCAATCCCTGATGGGTGATTGTCTAACCTGTCCTTAAAAACTTCTAAGGATGAGGATCCCACAACCTCCCTTAGTAACCTATTCCAGACCTTCTCTCTCCGTATGGTTATGTAAGCAGGGGAATGGTCCTGCTATTGTGGGGAACTTTCCTGGCTTCTGCACTACCCCGGTGAAGTGGGCTGGCGAAAGGATCTGAGTCCTCGCTCCCACTTCCTTTACCCAGAGGCCTCCCTGCCCTTGAGGACTCCCCTTCCACTCTCCTGTCTGGCAGAGTCCTTGTAATCCCAACAAGGCTGGGCCCAGGATTCCTGGGGGGCTCAACCCCCAACCCTGCTATGGTTACCCAGGACAGGGGCTAGGGTGTCCCCACTCTGGGGTACTCTCTTTGCACTGCGCACCTCCCTGACCCACTGATCACATCATACAGTTTAAAGCAAATACAAGTTATTTAATTAATAATTAATTTAAAAAAAAAGAATAAAGGGAAAAGGTTAAAGGAAAACACATCACCCTGCTCTGTGGCAGGGACCATCACAAACAGTGTCTCTGGACATCAAGGCAGTTAACAGTCTGTTCCTTGTAGGTCCCAGGCCTCCTTCTCAGGCCTGGCTGTGCTGCAGGGACGCTGCGGGTTGGACATTTGCTCTGGCGGTGGCCACACGCTCTCAGGCTCTGGGTGGCAGGACCCTTCTCCCCAGTGTCACCCCCGCTCTGTCAGGGTTACGATCCCCCTCCAAGTCTGGCCTGCACAGCCTCTTGGCTGAGGCGTCTCCCTGTGCTGGGCCCACTGCCCAGGGTCCCCCTCGCTCTCCCCAGCTGCTCACCGCACCCAGCTCCGGACTGCTCCAGCCCCAGCTCCACACTGCCTGAGCACGACTGCTGCTGCTGCTCTGCCTTCAGCTCCCTGGGCTGCTTGTCTGGCCTCTCTGGCTCCAGTTGCTACAGCTCTGCTCCCAGGGCAGGTCTGCTCTGCAGGCTGCTTCTGTGACTCTCTCTCAGCTCTCACCTGCTTCCTGGGCTGCTTGTCTGGCCCCTCTGGCTCTGGTTGCTGCAGCTCCCCTCCCAGGGCAGGTCTGCTCTCTCTGGGCCGTGCTCTGGCTTTTTGGCCAGCAGCTCTGCTCCTCGCAGCTTAGCTTAGACCCCTGCTCTCACCTTAGCTCGGCCTCACTCTGTCTGACCCAGGCAATTTCAGCTCAAACGGAGGATGGGACCCACCCTGGCCTTCTGTCTCTTTGATTAGCCTGCCCGCCCTGTCAATCAGGCTGACCTGGAGCACAGGCCTCTCGCCATTGTTCCTGGGGACTGTCAGTCTAAGGGTCCTGATTTGCCATCAATCTCTCCCCTTTTAGTGCTGGGAGCTAGGAACCAAACACCCCCACTGAATGTTTAGTAAGGGGATAATAGTCCTCTTACAATTAGAAAGTTTCTCCTAATATCGAAACTAAATCTCTCCTGCTGCAGATAAAGCCGATTGCTTCTTGTCCTACCTTCAGTGGGCATGGAGAACAATTCATCTTCAGCCTCTCTATAACAGCCCTTAATATATTGGAAGACTGTAATCAGGCCCGCTCTCCCCAGCCTGCTCTTCCTGCACTAAAACTCTTTCAGCATTTCCTCACAGATCAGGTTTTTCTAAAACTCTTACCATTGTTGTTGCTCTCCTCTGGACTCTCTCCAATTTGTTCACATCGTTCTTAAAGCGCAGTGCTCGAAACTGGACACAATATTCCAGGTGAGGCCTCACCAGTGCTGAGTAGAGCAGGACAGTTACCTCCTGTATCTTTCTTACAACACTCCTGTTCATACATCCCAGGATGACATTTGTCTTACTCGCCCTAGCCCGGCTGACTCCTTTTCAGCTTGCAATCCACTATAACCCCCAATCTTTTTCTGCCATAGGGCTGCCGAGCCAGTTATTCCCCATTTTGTAGTTGTGTGTGAGATATCGCACTCCGAAAATGTGCTTGTGATGTGAAAATGACATAACTGAGATATACTTGATGCAAGATGGCTCATGTGAGATATCATTGGAAAAGTTATGACTTACTGAATGCGATTATCCAACTTGTATGCCTGTGTCATGTCTGTATGTGAAGTTAGGAATATTGACCATGTATCTGTATTTCAGCTATGCTATTGTGGGCGATCCCCTCCCTCCCGCTGGCTAACACTTCAGGTACAACAACGAAAAAGCTGGACAGTGCTGATGGCCCATCAGCAAGAGAAAATGGAGTGTAAAAGAGCTTAGTCTTCCTGTGAACGTGTGATTCAGCCTGTGAAGAATGGCAACGGGGCCCTACAGAGGCTGGTGACCATATCACTTGATACTGGAACCTGGATAGCTCAGTGGTTTGAGCATTGGCCTGCTAAATGCAAGGTTGTGAGCTCAATCCTTGTGGAGGGCATGGGGGTAAAAATTTGTCTGCGGATTGGCCCTGCTTTGAGCATGAAGTTGGAGTAGATGACTTCCTGAGGTCCCTTCCAGCCCTGATATTCTACAATCTTGAATTCTGTACTTTTCCACGAGAAGCTGAGGGATGTGTTTCAAACGCGGGAAACAAAGGACTCCCACCTTACACAAATCCTATTGAAGGGTGGGGACTGAGGTTATCCCGGCCATCAGTTCTCCTCAGCTACCCTACCCAAGATGACTGCTGGAAACAATTAAGACTGAACTGGGGGAAAGAACTGGACCCAGGCTGGAAAGACTTCTGGCCTGTGAAGAAGATTATTAGAACCACATTTAGGGTGAGAACTTACATGCAACCAGTTTCTTTAGTGTATTAAGTTTCATTTATGTGCTCTGTTTTATTTTCTTAGTAATCTGCCTTGTTCTGTCTGCTACCTCCTTAACTACTTAAAATACACCTGTTCTAGTTAATACATTTATTTCTGGTTTATAATATAACCCAGTCTATGTGATTTCTACCTGGGGGAGTGAGAAGTTGTACCCTCCTCTACACTGAGGGAAGAGGCGAATTTCATATACTTTGGGGTTTGTACTCCTAAGGGGGATGGATATCTGGGTGCTGTGGCAAGCCCCATAAGCTGAGCCTTCCCAGAGTGGATGTGTGTCTCTCTGTGCAGCTGGGTGTGTCCCTGCCTGTGTGCTTGGCTGGAAAAAGCCAGGGAGCCTGGCCCAACAAGACCAGGTAAAAGGGGGCCCAGGCTGGCAGAAAAGTCTGGCTCAGTGGTGGCCCGACATCCCAGGGGGTCCAGCCCATCACAGTGCATTTGATTTTTTCCTTCCCAAGTGTAGTACTTTGCACTTGTCTGTGCAGAATTTCATCTTCTTGATTGCAGATCAATTCTCCAATTTTTCAAATTTTTGAATTCTAATCCTGAGCTCTGAAGGGCTTGAAACCCCACCCAGCTGGTGGCAGCTGCAGGTTTTATAAGCATCCACTCCACTCTGTTATCCAAGTCATTAATGAAATACTAGACCCAAAACAGGCCACTGCAGGACCCCACCAGATATATCCTCGCAGCAAACCATTTGGAGAGCAAACACTCGATAAGTATTCTTTGAGAATGGTCTTATGACCAGCTGTGAATCCGCCTTACAGTAAGTTCATCGAGATCACATTTTCTTTGTTTGTGTATGAAAGTGTCACATGGGACTATGTTACAAGCCTTATTAATGTATTAAATTGCAGCAAGGGCAGTTTAGGTTGGACATTAGGAAAACCTTCCTAACTGTCAGAATGGTTAAGCATTGGAATAAATTACCTAGGGAGATTGTGGCATCTTCCTCATTGGGGATTTTTAAGAGCAGGTTGGACAAACACCTGGGATGTCAGGGTTGGTCTAGGTAATACTTAGTATTGCCACAAGTGCAGGAAACTGTACTAGATGACCTCTCGAGGTCCCTTCCAGTTCTATGATTCTATATGCAGATGCATCAGATCTACTGCTCCTCCTGCATCCATTAGGCTGGTTACCCTGGCAAAGAAGAAAATAAGGTTGATTTGCCCTGATTTGTTCTTGACAAATCCACTTTAGCTGTTACTTATCAGATTATTATCCTCTAGGTTTGAACAAATTGATGTCTGATATTAAGCCAAGAGTGTGAGTTCAATCCTTGAGGGGGCTATTTAGGGATCTGGTGCAAAAATCTGTCTGGAGATTGGTCCTGCTTTGAGCAGGGGCTTAGAGTAGATGACCTCCTGAGGTCTTTTCCAACCCTGATATTCTATGGTGATATCTTCAGCGGGCTAGGGAGATATACAGAAGAAAGAGCTTGGCCTCTGTGCGGGGCAGAGGGTTTTCTGAGGAAGGGAAGATGGACCTTGTCGGATTTCTCCCCCTTTGCAACACTGGAGATGCAGAATTGGAATTCAGCCTGCCACTTTAACTGGAATGTGACCCTGGAAGTCTGACACCTACATACAAATAGCACCTTCATTCTCAGCTAATCTGCTCCTTGCATCTAGTCAGAATCCCATCTGCTGACTTCAGTGACACAAATAATATTTTCACTGCTTTTTCCTCGTGCGAGCTAGGTCAAGCGTATTCATCTTCCAGGAAAGGAGCTGCAGTCTGTTGCTTCTTGTGCATCCTCATCAGAACTGGTTATTAGTTTCTAATCTAGGACACCTGTGCTAGCCCACAGGTGTCACAGACTCTGTTCTCGCCCATCACCACGAACAGGAAATAACCCAGCTCAGCTCGGAGCCCTGGCTGAGTTTGCAGGGCTGGAAAAACCCAGCCCATCCTTTTATATGTAAAGCGAGCACCTTTGAACTGCCCTCATGGGCACCATAAACATGGAATTTCACTAGCTTTTTTTTTATGGAGCTTTTCCAGCACAAGCAAAACTTTGCACCAGGAAGTGAAGCAACAGAAGAATCCTGCATCAGAACGCCAAGCAAACCAGCATGGGGAAGGTCAGCAGGGAGAGGCAGAGCACCTCAGATTATATCAGTGGAGCAGAGGTGCAGGAACTAGGGGTGCAGCAGGTGCTGCAGCACCCCCAGTTTTTGTGTGGGGTTCCACCACCCTGCACCCAAGGTCCTGCCCTCACCTGGGGTCCCAACTCTCGGCTGCCTGACCTGCATGCAGGGCTCTGTTCTCGGCTCCACACGTAGAGTCCCAGATGCCGCAGGATTTGTGCGCAAGGCTCTTTTCTCAGCCCCGCAAATGGGGTCTCAGCCCCCTTATCCCTGTCCATGTTCCTTCCCCCCGAGCGATGACCCAGCCCCTGGCCCCAGGTCTGGAGGGTGGGAGACCAGGGACTGGAGTTAAGCAGAGGGTGTGAGGTAAAGTTTGGGGTGGGGACCAGTGGCTTTCAGCACCCTCACTGTAAAAAAATGTTCCAGCACCACTGCAGTGGGAATATGCATATGAAAGGCCAAAAGGGGACAGAGGGCCCAAGAATCTCGGGGGGAACTCTTCTGCCCTCCCTTTTACTCGGAGGTGGCACAGCCTAGCAGACAAAGTAGGCTTTAAGACACCTCTGCACCTCCCAAATTCTGGGTGCATCTACTGTCAACCAGAGCTGCTCTAGATTATAGCAGCTTCCCCAGCCACAGCTCTGCCAGCCTGGGCTAGCTGGGACAGCATGCTCAGGCTAGTAGACGTGTGCCCCTGGCAGCCCTAGACATGGAGCAGCGGAGGGTCATTGTTGTGCCAAGGAAATCCAGCTTCTTTATGCCATTCCAGCAGCATCAGGGCCAGGGTGTCTGTGTGTGCTTCCACTGTGTTTATGTGAAGAGCTCATGTTGCTTTACAAATATCAGTATGAACACAGCCTCCCTTAGAGGTCGGGAAGTGGGTTACCTGCTTTTACAGAGCAGGAATAAGTTAGGGCCCCTTTCCAGGGCGGTCACTGAGACATTTGCTGAGAATCTGCTGCTGAGGAGCATTCAGTCTACAGGTAGCCCAGCGACCCTAGTCGGGCCATTCCTGGGGTCAGCGTTGGAGAACGTGCTTTTCTAACTTGCTGAGCCTGGATCTGAGAGAACAGCTTGGTTAAGAGTGAGAAGTTCTAGGTTGCCCCATGGGTAAGGGGTAGTTGGGTCAGACTCTCAGTGAATTCAGTGGGGTAGCTCAGGGATAACGAAGGACAGAATTTGACCCACTTAATCACCCTGCACAAGAACATACAACAGTTCGTATTGGGGGGCAATAGAGACTCTGTTCATCTAAGAAGACGACATTGAGGCTGGAGAGTTCAAGGCAGGAGAGACTTTATTGCAGGCTGCAGAACACACCATGAGGGCTGAGCAGCCAGCTCCCTAGAGGAAAGCGTAGCACCAGTCCATTAGACAGGAGGCACACTGCTGAGCCTGGCTCGGACTGGCTCCATATGACCCTTTCAGCCACCTTTGGAAAACCGCATGGTCCTTTTTTAACAGGAGGAACTGGCCCAGAAGGATGTATGCCTAGGGGGAGGAACAGAATGAGTTAGCACTGCTAACGAGTTTCCCCCGCCCACTCATTTGACTCCATACCCTGGAGGGGCTGGTTAATTTGAAACCTGGGCCACTTTATAGTCTAAGCTTTGCCAGACAAGTAACTGCTTCCCATCCTCCGATTACTTCATTAGCGGCGCTCTGCCAGGATAAGGAACTCTGCCTGTTTTTAGCCTGGTGCTCAGCTCTCCAGAACAAAGGGAAGCCAGGTTTGCTCTGACACAAAGGGGTGATAGGCTCCTCTTCTAATGGTGCTAGGAGCCTCTCTTCATTTCCTTTCTCCGGGGTAGTAACATCGCTACTACGTGTGCAGTGCAGCCTCGGGCCTTGTCTGACCGGCTCCTTCGAAAGAGGCTGTTTTCATGACACGAGGCCGTTGCAGGTTAACTAGGGTGACCAGATGTTCCGATTTTATAGGGACAGTCCCAATATTTGGGGCTTTTTCTTATATAGGCTCCTATTACCCCCACCCCCTGTCCTGATTTCTCAGGCTAACTCCACCCCATATCCACTGGAACAGTGTCTGTCCTAACTTTTGTGCCGGGGGTGAATCAGCCAGGAACTGGTCCCCACTTCGCTCCACTCTTACCCGTTTTGATTGCAGCCTGAAAGGTTAGCTATTGTAAAAGACAAGGACAGGCTCAGGGTTGTTGGGCCTAAACACTGAACTGCCTTGACAGTCACTGTCTGCTAAAGGAGTTAGCTCACGGGTTCTGCAGTTGTCCCATTAGAACTCCAGCAGGAAATGGACCAGGCAGTACGAGGTGCCCATTACCTGATCAGCAGCACAGCTCAAACCCTGCTGTCACCTGGTTACTACAGTTCAACAAAAGAAGGTGGCATCATATATCTGTTGCGGTCTGACTTGCTTCCTTTGCATCCCATGGTAACAAGGTGATGCACATGTACTAGGAGGAGAGAAGGCCACGCATCCAGTGACCATAGCGGTTTGTTCTGCCCTAACTACTTGACTTGGTAGTGATGCTACAGGTGCAGATGGGATCCAGTAGTTACACAGAACTGATCCCCAACACAGACAGGTGGAGCAGGGTTTGCTCTTCTTGAAATCTACACAGATCTTCCCACAGCCCTTCTGTTCATTTCCTTTCAACCAACATGCACAAAAGGTTAACTGGCCTAGAAGTGGAAAAACGTTTTCCCTATGGGGGAGATGGCTAACCAGCATTCAAGAAAGGTAGTAAGAAAGCAGAGGCGTCTGTTTCCCCAGTGATGGAATTTCCCAAGCCAGCACTACAAACTTAATAGCTCAAACTTCTTTAGCTTAGCTGCTGCCAGACTCACCATAACAAATGCATGACATATTTTTAATTCTGTACTCCCACTCTCCCATGGGAAGTCCTTATGGCTTTCTTACAAACAAATTCTGCAACAGGGGGAAAAATGGGTTTAAAAACCCCAAAGGCATGGTTTGAAAATTTCCGGTTGGACTGTAAAGAACTCTCATGATGCATTCAGTTTAAGATTGAAGAGATTGGAGTTTGCCCCTTTGAACAACATTCAGTCTTGCTCCTTTGAATAATTCAGCACAACTACCCTGCAGAGTTTAGAGCAAGTGATGGTAATGAAGTGCCTTTAAGACCATAATAGCAGGAGAAACTGTCATAAGAGCAAAATCACCAGAACAGTCTTCTTAAAATCAAGTCCTTTCATAGTCCCCATAAATAGAACAGAGGTTGGGAAGGAGTGGGAGGAAAAGATGGTTACCTTGTCAAAACCCTTTGTGGCTAATTTTAGTCCAAGCTCGTCGTTAATGCCATCCACTGCTGTAACGTCCTTATCGCCCATTGGCTCAGACACAAACGCTTTGAACTTCTGAGTTCTGGTCACCATGATCTGCAACAGTGGCAGCGCGACGGTGGGAAGGAGGCAAAGAACAATCAAAGGCCAATGCTGATATCACACCTCTCAGAGTCCCCCTGGAAGACCAGCAGTCCCTCAGAGCAAATGTCCCCCTAAGCATCCCTCCCTTGTCTTAATCCCAATGTGATCCACGTTCCGTACAAAGCCGACTCCCACCTCCCTGCTTTGATGGCTGAAGCTTATTAACATCAGGAGTAAATAAGCATGAACCTGTGGTTAGAGAGGTGGATACTAAAGGTGCATCATTGCATGAATAGTTGGCGTGTCCCTCATTTGGGTTCTTTAGCACCCTGCATTTGGGCACCAGCGGTGCACCAGGAATGCCTCAGACACCTCCCAGATAAGGCCCTTGCTCCCTGTTGACTGAGCAATTTCTGTCCTGTATAAACTTCATTTTCTATCCCATTAAAAAAAACAAAGACTCTAAGTTACACTTAACTTGTAATAATGTTTTGCTGCCTCTTCCGGCTCAGCAGCATGTCTGAAAAGTCAGGCTGATGTCTAAGCATCAAGGCATCCAAACTCAGGGGCCACTGTTGACACTTTTTGTTTCAATCAAGACGCATCCTTCTGTATCTACACTGGGAAAACCAGCGCCTGTTTTCCAGCCCCGGTGCAGTTGCATTGTTGCCACCAACAGCATATGCATTTATACTGCCCAGTCGTGACAAGCTGCTCAGAGGCTGGTAGCATCAGCACCGCTGCTGATAAACCGGGCACTGATTTCCCCTGTGTGCAGGCGAGCTCAGCATCTAATGAGCTGCATGAACCCACAGAGAAGAGTAGCAGAGTCCTGGCCCATCCCGCACTACAGGGCAAAACCCAGGGCTCAGCTGGCTAGCTAGTTCCTGCTGCCAATTCTAGCATAGCACCATCATCCCTGCCTGTCAGTCCCCTTCACCTGCCCAGCTGGTCTGATGGAGAGAAGCCATCCGCAGAAAGGGGACGGTGGCGAAAGCAAGCCAGAGAGACTGGGGCCACTTCTCTACCTTCTCACACATCTTGGGCTTTAGAGGCCTTGATGGAGAAGCAGCAGCAGTGGGTGCTTCCCAGGCCCAAACTTGAGGTTTGTGAGTACACCTCCCTCCCCACCATGGCCTGGGCTGGATATGCTCTGGCAGACTTCAACTGCCACAGGCTTCTGGAACCCCTGTCCCTATGACATCACTGCCCCGTGCCACAGGAACAGGCCTCTTGCTCGGCCCGGGTTTTAGCTGTCTGCAGTTTCTCCACTGAGAGAGTCCTGATTGCAGCCGCTGGGCGTTTAGCAGGAAAAGTGCCCGCGGGCCCCAGGGCGAGCACTCAGCGGCTAGGAACACTCCTGCAGTTATAAATATCGCACAGTGCAGTGCAATAGAAATCAAACCCATAAATACAGCTAATGCAGGTTACACCGCGTCCCTACCCACAGAAGGGGGATATTTTCAAGTAACAAGTAGAGGGTTTTAGCCCAACCCCCCCATTCATTCATGCATCAGGGCCTGACTTGCAGAATCACTAAACATTGATGACAGCAGGTGCTGAGCATTTCAGAAACTCAGGCACAGTTTCCAGCTGGGCTCAGCAGCTGCAGGCTGGGCTGATTGTTGAGAGGTTACCATTTGGGCACCTCAGTCAGTGCTCAGCTCCCAATGCCACGCCTCCCTCTCTTCAGAGCTGTGGGAACCTGAGCTCTTTGGGGAGTTGGGCCTTGGCTATGCCAGTCAAGGGCTCACTCCTGCACTGAGTCACTCCCATTGACTTCACATGCAAGGCCAGGCCCAAACACCACCTACCTTAGGATTGCCTGGGGCACGTGGCAGCGAGGGGATAGCTCTGGTGGGAAATAAGGGAGAAAGAAGGTTGCCGTTTCTCCTTTGCAGATGAGCACCCTGCCCTTGGGCTTCTCCAACACATTCTTGATTTAAATGCTGGGAGGTAGAAGCTCAAGGACTTGTGTGGAGTGGAGGGGACTCACGGGAAGGCAAAGAGAAGGGTGTTGGACTGTCCCCGGCATGGGGTGCGGAGGATCTGGAGGGACTTGTGGACAGGTGGGGATGATATTATGGAGGTGACATCTCCTTCCACCTAAGGCTGCCTGTGTGGGAAGGGACCCCGGAGCGATCTGTTCACAGCCCTCAGCAGGAAATCTGCTGCAAAGGCAACAGAGGTCCCAGCTGTGTTAACCTGCTACTCACTGAAACCCTTTCCCCACTACATGGAGGGGTGTCTCTTCATGTCTACACTATGGTTGCCCTGGCAGGGAGCTGGGGGAGCAGAGACATCTCCAGAGCCCCCGGATTTGGAGGTTGGATCCCCAGTTGGTTCCATGCAGAGCAAGACAGCCCCCTCCAGACACAGAGTCAGAGGATGATTTACAAGGGAGAATTCACATGGTTTCGTCTCCCAGGCCCCACACCAGATTGTGCCAGAGGAGGACATGATCTGCCCCATGATTGTTGCCCGGCACAGTTTCAGCACAACAGACATGGTGCATTTTCTAAAGATGGGAGCCACATAGACATTCAAGGTTATAATTAAACCAATAGTCCTAAAAACCCTAGATAGGTGCACCACCCACCAGCATGACTAGACACAAGCAGCCAGTTATCTGATACAACAGTTGTTTATCTACCCCTCCTAATACTCCATCACAACACCCTATGCCACACTAAACTGCAACCAGTAGCAGAAGTTTCCACTGCCCTTATAAACCAGTCATTTCTTAAACCAAAAAGCAGAACCCACTTGCAAAACACACCAAGAGCCAGGGAGCAGAAGGAACAGCCAGCAAGCAAGGAAATAGCAAAATGCCAAGGCTCCTGCTTTTATAAGGGGTAGGGGGCGGTAGCTGGCTACAGGAGCTCAAAAGGGACAAACTAGAGAAGTTAAGTGCACTAGACTATACCTCTTAACTCTTTGTGCATTGTGCCTATAGCATTATATAGCCTCCTAGGTAATGTATCTGTCTTTCTCTGGCTAAAATAGCGTATTCAAATCCTACAAGAGTTGTTTGTATTAAAATTTCTGCTAAGTTTTATTAATTATTATTTATTTTATTTGTGTATTTCTATAGCAGCCAAATCATGGTCAGTGCTATATAATCCTACCAAAAGAGCCCATGCCCTGAACAGGTCACATTCTAAAACCTTTATTCCATGACTGCCCCTAGAGATTTTTCCCATAGCAAAACACAAGGCTTGTAAGACACGCTCCAGTGTTAGAAAAGAAATGCCGAGTGGCTAGATTGGACGGAAATGCTGCTTTGGGTGTGACTACTGTGAGGCAGGCGTGAGGATCGTGGCCCTTATCCCACAACAAAATCTACATGAGCAAAAACCCTGCCTCCCCACGGAGCCTTGCTCATTGCAAGCGCAGGCCTAAAAGTACCTCCCTGAGACATGCATGATTTTAAGTAAACTAATAAATCAAGTGGCGAGATCTGGAAATGCACCAGCACTATGCAACAGGGTTTGCCAAAGCCTCCCTAGCTAGCAGCCAGAGGCTTGAGGCTATAAAATAACTTATCCTGTTTTAACCTCATCATTGTACAAAGCTTTATTATTTACTCACCTGATTCTATTCTGTCTTACTTCTCCCCTAGCTGGGTGGCTTGGTTGGAAACACAGAGCAACAGCCGCCTCCAGTGCAGATGTTGATCAGTCACCAGGGGCCGCTTTGAGCATAGAGGTGGAATTGTGTGGCTGACTATGCTATGCTGATGGAATAATCTCTGGTGTCTGTCGGGGGTGTGGGGGGGGGGAGTTCATTCCCTGGTGTGTCTTCCTGAATGACACCTGGATCAAAGTTATAGGGTGAACTTTTAGCTGCTCGCTTGCTCATTAATTAAGGGGACTCCAGAAGCCCACCGTGCAGGGCAGCATTCAAGGGAGTGTAGCCCCCGCTCCTTCTTGCCGCAGTTATCAGACAGCTGGGGGCAGCAGTGGGAGTTCAGTCCCATCCTGCATGGATACTTCATCTGCAAGATGGATCCGCTTGTCTGTTCAAAAGACAACTACGAACAGCCCATAGGACTGAGATGGAAAGAAAGCTGAGTCAGTGTCCCTGGAGCCCTGTGGGCATAGGAAGATTTCTAGTCACTCAATCACTGAGGCCATGATCCTGCCATGATCCAATGCGTTGCCCCCAGAGGTTCACGCAGGTGCAGGGATCTGCTTGCAACTTTCGTTGTCTTCTCACGCAGCGTCTGATGCTGTCAGCTTAGGTGCATTTGTTCTAATATTGGATCTGAAATCCCTGCAAGACGGTTTATTTCTACCGTTTGCGTCTCCTAATTAACAAGGTGCGTCCAGCTCCGACTCCTTTCATTTCCCCCTCAGATGCAGCAAACCTTCCCTTCGTGCCATCACCTTGGGCAGCTGTTGCCGGGTCGCTGCGACATGGCATCGAACAGTTGCTTGGTTACGTACCAGGATTGGTACCTGTGCCCACTCTTTCAGGGGTCTGGCTGTGAACCGTCAGCACAGCTTTTACCACGCTCCCTTTCACTCTTCTTCTCTTTTGATTAAGCTTCGGCGCTGCATGACTTCACAGATCAGGACTGGTCTCTGGTCGGCTAGGTCTGTTTTCACAGGCACAGCACTGAATTCCCTTCACTTGACGTTGCTTTCTTGGCTACATGAGGACAGGAACAAACATTGCAGGTTGGCAGCAGAGCCTTAAACACCATGGGCCCCTCAGGCCCAGATCTTCACAGAGATTTAGGCACCTTGGTTCTGATGGGAAGATCTGGGCCTGACTCCTTGGGGCCAGCACAGATTCATAATTGATCAGATTTCCTCCTCTGGCTGGACCAGAGGGGAGGGAGCTCACCATCAGTTTACCCCATCAGCAGGAAGGCTGGTGAGGCACAGATATCCCCTCCAACTCTCTAGCTTGCAGCACCAAAGTTTGTATTGTGCGCCCTGGTCCAGCTTGTCCCAGTTAAATCTTCTCTAGGAATAACTTTGGGGGTAGTTAAGATGAGTGTCACTGGAGGAATAGAGCCATATAAAGAGAATCTTCCCCCTCTCCCTACCAGGGCCGGCTTTAGGCCAATTCCACCAATTCCCCCGAATCGGGCCCCGCGCCAAAGAGGACACCGCGCCCAGTGGCAGAGCCGCTGGGGGGTGGGGCAAGTGGTCAAGAATCCCTTCCCTGGCTAGAGGCTCCTTTTTAATTTTTACTCACCCGGCAGCGCTCTGGGTCTTTGCCGGTGGGTCCTTCACTTGCTCCGGGTCTTCAGCAGCACTTCAGCAGCTGGTCCTTCAGTGCCACCGAAGACCCGGGGCAAGTGAAGGATCCGCTGCCGAAGACTAGGAGTGCTGCCTGGTGAGTACAAGCCCCATGTGGTTTTTTTACGTTTTTTTTTTTTTTAAGTCATCCCTGCCGGGGCCCCATCAAACCTGTTTGAATTGGGCCCCGCACTTCCTAAAGCCGGCCCTGCTCCCTACTCCCTCAAAAGGTGTTATGCTGAAGCGGCTTGGGATAGGGACCATCTTTTTGTTCTGTGTGTGCACAGCACAATGGGGTCTTGGTTCATGACTGGGGCTCCCAGGTGCTACCATAATACAAATGAATAACAATAATAATAATAATCATTAATAGCTGCCGCACAGTATCAACCCAGGGGCCATCTACTACAAATTGCTTCAAGGAAGGTACAAGAAAAAATGCAGGAGACAGTAATGGGATAATCTGCTTCCAAAGAAAGTTTCCTCCTGACTCCCATTAGTTAAAGGTTGGTTTAAGCCCTGAAGCATGTGGGTTTATAGTCCTGCCAAAACTCTTGAGTTTTTTTGGTTATGTATTATTATAACCCTAGATATTCTTTTTAATCATATAATAATAATTAATATAGCTTATCAAGTGCTTTTCACCCACAGATCTCAAAGTGTTTCACGAAAGAGGTCAGTAACATTATCACCATTTTACAGATGGGGAAACTGAGGCACAGGGTGGGGAAGTGACTTGCCTAAGGTCACCTAGAAAGCCAGCGTTAGAGCTGGAAACAGAACCCAGCTCTTCTGAGTCCCCTTCCAGTGCTCTATCCACTAGTCAACACCGTCTCTCCAATTCCTTTTCTGTCCCCTACTATGCTCTTGGTTTCAGTGATATCTTGTGGCAATGAGTTCCACAGGCTAGTTGTGTATTGTGTGAAAAAGTATTTCCTTCTGGGGACCAATCAATGTTTGGTGGGACTGCCCACTGTTGGGAAAAATGTTATCACTGTTATGGGTGACTAGTCTGATAACAGAGAGTGATGAGAAACACTTGGTAGGATGTATTTGTCCAAACCAATAAAGAAAGTAAAAAATCAAATGAAAATTCAGTTCATACAAGTTACCATCCTAGGGTGGCTGATGGGATGGATCACAAGTGCCAAGAGAGCAGGGGAAAGGTTCCTGCAGGACTAGCAAGCAGCAGGTGGGCTCAGTTAAACTTGTGGCCAGGGGCATGGGCATTAAATTAAATCTGGGAATTCCTGTGTCAGAGGGGTAGCTGTGTTAGTCTGGATCAGTAAAAGCAGCAAAGAATCCTGTGGCACCTTATAGACTAACAGACGTATTGGAGCATGAGCTTTCGTGGATGAATACCCACTTTGTCGGATACATGTCATGTCATGTCAATATGTCTTTTAGTCTATAAGGTGCCACAGGACTCTTTGCTGCTTTTTCTGGGAATTCCTGTAGTTGAGAGATGAACCAGTTGTGAACCATAAAGAGAGAAAATCAATCTCACCTTGTGCCCCCCCAGCAAAGGCATTTCTTAAAGGGACAGCATCCAGTGGTGAGAGTCTTCCACAAGATGCAGCTTTCCCTGCAGTGTCCTTGAGGCAATGGGCCTGATCCTCCCCGCTGGTATAAATCAGCTAGCTCCCTTGACACTCCACTGGAGCTGCCCTGATTTACTCCAGCTGAGGACCTGACAGGTCTCCATGAGACCAGCTTTGGAGCAGCCCTGACTGCAAGAGTTCTGTGGCTGTTGCAATCAATCAGTGGCTGCAGAGATTCAGGACAGATCATTTAGGGTCTGGCTTCAAGATAAATAAAGTGCAAGGTAATAGGAACTAATGTGCCAAAGACAGTTAATATAATCAAGTAAGAGTGCTGTGCTCCAAGAGCAGGGAAATGTAATTGACAGGGGCAGCCAGAGGCTTAGGATGTGATTTCCCAGAATACCCCAGGAGATAAAGACCCCCAAGAAGAAAGGAAACAGAGATAAGAAGCAATACGGGGGCTAGACAAAAGCAGGGGAATGTTAAGTGTAACAATCTAAAAATAATCCCAGCCTGCTACAGATCAAAAGCCATGTGACAATGGGAAACCTTCTGCCCACGCCACTGCAAGAAGCGGATTGAGGGGTGGTTCAATGGGGTGGTTCAGCTCTGCCATGCTGTGAGTGTTGTTTTATAGACGAGGTGTCAATCAGAGGCCTTGAGGACTTGTTGCTAATATAGAGCTCCGGGGCATTTTTGTTATGCAAAATCAGGAGGCGTCCTGGCAGAATGCTAGGGGAGTATATGCTACCCATATACGGTGCCTCTTCTGGAGTCTGCTGACCAAGGTATTCTTTACTTTCTTCTGTGCACAGTTGTACAGTGTTGCTGCTCGGTACTGAAGGGGACATTGCTTTGCAGTGTTGAGTGACAAGATGTTTATGCACAGAGGTCCCCTTACATCTGTGACATCAATGGGCTGCACAGGTGTAGTTTAATAATAATAATTTGAGATATACCTATCTCATAGAACTAGAAGGGACCCCAAAAGGTCCTTGAGTCTAGCCCCCAGCCTTCACTAGCAGGGCCAAGTACTGATTTTGCCCTAGATCCCTAAGCAGTCCCCTCAAGGATTGAACTCATAACCCTGGGTTTAGTAGGCTAATACTCAAATCACTGAGCTAGCTCTCCTCTAAGTTGGGTTTAGAATGTGACCCACGGTTTGGAAATCAATTTGCAGAGCAATTTTGGTAGCTGAAGGGCACTAGATAAATTCTAGGGTTGCCACCCGTCCAGTTTTCATTTGGACAGTCTGGGTTTCGGCTTGTATGTCCGGGTACCATTTGACAAGTCTTGATGTCCAGTTTTTTTGATCTGGAGGGGAAGAGACAGAGAAGGGGGTGGGGCCCCAAGGGAAGAGGCAAAGCAGGGGGAAGAGGCGGAGTGGGGTGGGGCCTTGGGGGAAGAGGGTGGAGCCTTGTGGGTCCAGTTACCACCAATTAGAAAGGTGGCAACTCTAATAAATTCACCCATTATTATTACTTTGCAAAACTGGGGGAATATTCAGGGCAGGGCAGAAGGATTTGACCATTTACAATCCACTAACATTAATGGGAGACAGGCAGCTAAATCACCTGACACTGTACTGGATGTGTGTTGTGATGAGTTTTATTAATATTTACATTATTGTGGCACCTAGGGGTACTAAACACTGTACAAAGTAAGAGGCAGCCCATGCTCCCAAGAGCTTATAGTCTGACCCGAAGTACCACGCCTGCTTCACGGGGGGGCAGTGAGGCACATGCAGATTAAGTGACTTGCCCAAGATCACACAGGAATTTTAAGAAGCAGAAATTGAATCCAGCTCACTTTCATTCCAATCCAATGGGCTAAACGTAAGACCTGCCTTTCTCTCCACCCTCTTTCTTTAGGGTCACAGCCTGTTCACATGATGCACTTGGAGTGCATTTTAGTTGATTCATTTAATCAGTGTGTTTAGATCAGTGCCCTTGTTGTGTGTTGGTGGGGAGTGGGGGGGAGGAGGGCAGAACAGCCCCAGTCCTATAAGACCCTGGCACCACGCCTGGCTGCAGTATCCAGGAAAAACATGAAAGCCCTGGAGTCTCTTGCAGGCGCTGAGAATAGAGTGACTATTCTGGGATGCCATGCAGAAGTAGCATTACCATAATTAGCAGAAAGTGCTCTTGATTAGCATATTTTTTTTCATTTCTTTCATCACATCTGTTTCCACAAAACAGTCACTCATTCTCATCTCCACTGTGGCGAGATGTACTAAGCAATCAGCGAGACCCATTGACCTTTGACAGCCCCTCTCCAATAGCAGGGCTTGTTTTCTGTGCACCAGGGGAAAGACATCTGGCCATATCCTCCGTGGGTGTAAATCAGCGTAACTCCACTGCAGATTTACATCAACTGAGGACTTAGCCCCAAAAATTCAACAACATTTTAAAAGTATTTTGCTTCCCTCCGCGCTTCCTTGCCATCTTGACGTTGATGCCACGAAAATATTGAATTTTAATCTCTCTGGGGCAGGGCAAGTCTCTCATGATGTGTCTGAACTGGAGCCTCACTTCTAATTGCTCCTGTAAAACAAATGATAGTAATAGAACACTTATGGATGTAGCCGTCAGCTACCCATTTTCCTCTTCTTCCTTCTATTATCAAAATCGCTTTCTCTCTCTTTGATCTCAGACAGTAAAAGCCTTCAGGAGTGAATCCAGTTATGAGACTGTACACTAACAGTTCTGTCTCTGACCTTACATAAGTAAGATGCGACAGCACTGACTGGAGAGGTGTGTCACGGTCCTTAGACCAGGCTGGTTCCTGCCTGAAGGTTTAATTGAACATTTAGTCAGAAGTGCAGTTTTTCAGTCCCGTCACTCGCTAAGTACCTGATCCAATGCACTGGTGCTATTGCTGCTGGAGTATTGTGTCCAGTTCTGGTGCCCGCAATTCAAGAAGGGTGTTGATAAATTGAAGAGAGTTCAGAGAAGAGCCACGAGAATGATTAAAGGATTAGAAAACCTGCTGCATAGTGATAGACTCCAGGAGCTCAATCTACCTTAACAAAGAGAAGGTTCATGATGACTTGATCACAGCCTGTAAGTATCTACATGGGGAACAGATATTTGATAATGGGCTCTTCAGCCTAGCAGCGAAAGATCTAACACCATCCAATGGCTGGAAGCTGACGCTAGACAAATTCAGGCTGGAAATAACAACAAAGTTTTAAAAGTCGGGGTAATTAACCACTGGAACAATTTACCAAGCGTCGTGGTGGATTCTCCATCACTGATCACTTTTAAAACAGGATTGGATGTTCTTCTACATGATCTGTTCTAGAAATTATTTTGGGGCAGTTCTCTGGCTTGTGCTATACAGGAGGTCAGACTGTGATCACAATGGTCCCTTCTGGCATTGGAATCTGTGAATCTATGAATGCCTATTGGAGTCACTTACTGGCTCCAGCGGGCTTTGGATCAGGCCCTAAAGCAGTAGTTGCTAGTGGTTCCTGTCCTGCAATCGAGGTGGCACAGGAGCCAGCTATGCCATGACTGCAGCCATGCCAACTGGAGACTCCCACGCACCAGGGGAATCCTCAGCTGGCCGGATCTGCCTGCTGTCCGCTGCCTTTCGCAGCAGCACAAAGGGGCTGGAGTGAGGCTCAGGACTCAGCCCTGCAAATCACATTTGTACAAATGTTTTTAGTAGGAAGTAGGGCAGTGAAATCCTAGATACTTTCACCCCAAACATACCCTCTCTGGCCCCCACACCTTGAAATCAGACTCACTAGTGGTGACTTTATCCCTAGCTGATAAAGATGCTTCTGAAAGGACAATGTTTTTTGCCAGTTAGAAGGCACCAGTGGGAGGGTGTTTCTCAAGGGAAGATATTCCCAGACCCCTCCAGCAGGGTGCCATGCTTACAACCGGCTCACTGCACATTACTGGCTTTGAACACAGGGGCAGAGTCAGAGAGAAAGGATTATGAAAGGATGGGGCGTCATTGACATCACATGTGGAACTAGTGATGAGGGGTAATGTGACCGTTAGCAGTGCTAGACCGGAATCCGCTCCTGGGACAAAGGTTAGGGGCTACCCCTGGTATGAGAAAAGACTGAGGGGTAGCAGGGACTTGTAGTCCCTTAAGAGGTGACCTAGAGAAAAGCAGAGAAGAATCACACAGGTTTGACAGACTGCGGCCAGTGCTCCTGATGACGCTCAGATATTTGGCTGCTCCTCTCACTTTGGCAGCACCTTTGGGTGCTCCTCATTACCTTGGTCACGTTGCAATCTGCTTTTGCTTCAGGGAATCGTGACCGCCTGGGAATGGAGCTGGGCTGGCAGGAGACTCTGACTCGCTGACTTTGGGATGGTGCTACATCTTTGGGAGGCAGGACCTAGGAGGGCATCTGATTAATGCCAGGTCTATGCAAGACAGTTAGGCTGACCCAGCTATGTCGCTCAGGGGGGGTGAAAAATCCACCCCTGAGCAATGTAGTTAAAGAGACCCAACCCCCGGCAGAGACAGCGCTAGGTTGACAGAAGAATTCTCCCATTGCCCTAGTGCTGCCTCTCCTGGAGGTGGATTAACTCCAGCAATGGGGGAACGCCTCCTGTGAGCAGCTGCAGTGTTTCTAGTGAAGACATAGCCTGAGAATCAGGAGACTGACAAGGTTCTATCCCCAGTTCTACCACTGACCTGGGTGTGATATTGGGCCAGCCGTTCATTTGCTTCATCTCTTTAGATGGGGAGATCTCTGGGGCAGGGGATCTCTTCCTCTGTGTTTGGAGGGGTTCTCATCTTAGATGAGTCCTCTGGGTGCTTCTAGCATATAAATAGTCCAGTGGGTGTGTGGTCCTTATAGGAATGGTGCATGTAGTTACTACAGGTATCATCAATGGCACATTTAATTGGTACTCTAAGTGGGATATATTTGCACAAAGGCTATGACCCTGCTAAGCACTGTCTGTGAAATGTAAAAACCATCAGAGTGACCCTAGTTGTTTCTGACTGTCACCAGCACGAACGTAGAGAATTAAAACTGCATATGCCAAGTTGGAGGTGTTATTTAAAAGCGTATGGTGACATCAGCCTCACTTTTCATGGCCAATTGCTGCAGCTTTGCACCAATTCAAACAATTGCTTCTGGCCAGAACTGAAATACTTTTGATGGTCTCATCCCACTTTTTAGTTATCTACATATAAAAACCGCATCAGAATATGATGTGATTGACAGCATCTGCTCGGGACCAGAAAAGAAGTGGTTTAGGTCTGGGATAAGATCAGGAATGAATTTCTCATGAAAAAGCAGGGGGAGGATGGAAAGGGAGAAGAGCTGGACCCTTTCAAAGCTGCAGCCTAGTTGCAAGGTGCGATTTCAACCAGAAAAACCGTACAGCAGTTGGAAACATCTAAATAAAAAAGTCCAGTAAGCTATTTAACAGGACAAAATGCAAGAGCTAAAGGACACTTGAAGAAATGGAAATAATGCAAATTTGGAACTGATCAAAGGCAATACTTTTCATGCAATGCACAATTAGTCTGTGGAACTCATTGCCCCAAGATATCATGGAGCCCAAGAGTTTAGCGGGATTCAGAAAGGGATAGGACCTGGGTAACAGGAATATTCAGAGTTATCACAGGAAATAGGAAAAAAATAAGGACTTTTGGAAGGGATATAAACAGACTTGGAAAGATTAGATTTTTATCGGTAAATGTTGATAAACGTCAATTTCACTCTACACACATAAGCCAATGAAACAATACACCTCTAACTTGATATAACTCTGTCCTTGGGAGCCAAAAAATCTTACCACATTATAGATGAAACTGTGTTATATCAGACTTGATTTGACCCGCCAGAGCGCGCATCCCTGCCCCCTGGAGCGCTGCTTGACCGCGTTATATCCGAATTCATGTTATGTTGGGTGGTGTTATAATGGGGTAGAGGTGTATTTCCATCTATAATAATCAAAATATATGTACAGGTAAAGTAAGAAAACTGTTGCTTGTGAACTTATTGGAATTTGATTTAAGGATATTTACTTTGTCAACATTACATGCCAAAATAATCATCTGTGTTTGAACGGTTATAAAGCTTTAACTTTTGGAATCCCAGCATCTACTCTCATTAAATAATTATTGCCCGACAACCCTCTCCGCCCCATTGTCTAACCCAGCACAAGTTTGTGCAATTGTGAAAATGTAAATTGATAAAAACGGGGGCTGGAGAGAGCTTAAAAATAAACATTGATATTATCCATCAAAATGATAAAAGAGATGAATTGATCAAATTCTGGCCACGCTTAGACAGAAATGCCCTCTCATCAGAAACACTTAGGGTATGTCTACACTACCCGCCGGATCAGCGGGTAGCGATTGGTTTATCGGGGATCGATGTATTGCATCTCATCTAGATGTGATATATTGATCCCCGAATGTCCTCCTGTCAACTCCGGAACTCCACCAGGGCGAGTGGCGGTAGCGGAGTTGACAGGGGAAGCCGTGGCCGTCGATCCAGCGCTGTGAGGATGGGAGGTAAGTTGAAATAAGATATGTTGACTTCAGCTATGTAATTCCTGTAGCTGAGGTTGCCTATCTTACATCGACCCCCGCCCCCTAGTGTAGACGAGGCCTAAGGGTACATCTACCCTGGTGCTGGAGGGTTGAATTGCTGCCTGGGTGGATGTACTCATGCTACTTTGAATTGAGTTAGTGAACGAAAATGGAGCAGTGTAGCCATGAGGTGTGAGTTGTAGGAGGGTAGCTGCTGAGTTAGTGTCTAGGGTCCCGGCTGGGATTGTGCTCAGGGTGGCTAACCCATTCTGCTGCCTATTTATAGCAGCTAGTGTGATCCCAGCTAGCATGCATGTGTCTACTGGAGCTCCAGCTCGAGTGTCGAAGTAGCCTGAGAGATTAGCAGACAATGGAAGGAGAAAGGGTAACGGAGGACATGGGATAACGCAGGGGAGCGGTAGGGTGTGGGAAAGTGGGGAACATTGCAGGGGCAAAGGAGGGTACAACGGTGAAAACAGTAATTTCGGGGCTCACAATCATTTGTTGTCCCACACTGAAGTGCTGGGAGACTGAATGTTATGAAAGACACCTCAGGGATCATGTAAGCTGGGTCCCCTCGCCCAATGTTCCTTTTGGGCGCTGCATAGGATTGTTTCCTAATGTTCCTTATGAGGAAAATGCCTTTTCTAGCCTTATGGTGCAGCCCAGGGCATGCTCAACGCCAAGTCAGTCGCATTATCAGAATTGTTTAGGGGCGTGCCTACGTCTGTCTGCCAATTTCATTTAGTAAATGCTTTGCCATCTGCCTTGAGCATGGTTCTTTTACATCGCTTTCAGTCAAGTAATGGAAAACACAGTGTGCTGCTGGGAAGCAAAAAATGGCAGTGCTTCCTAGATAAGCCAGTGGGCCACAAAGCCATTGGCACCGTGAATGGTGGGCAGGAAAGGAGAGGGGGGCCTTTTATACCATGCTCCACACAGCATGGCCAAGATCGAGAATGACTTTTGCAAAGGAATTTCCTGAGGTATCCCACTGCATCCGCACAGCTGTTGCAGGAGGGCTGCTAACTTTCCGGATGCGCACAGCGGAGTGCAAGCCACATAGGAAGCACAGCTGCGGACAGCACCTGCTGTCCCTCAGGGAGCGGGAGAGCAGTGCTGAGTTGAGACCAGAAGCTCTCTCTCACTGCAGGAGGTTTTATGTCCAGCTGAGCATGTCAGAGGGAGAGCGGGAGTGAAGCTGCAGGAGAAGAGCACTCTCCAGTGCCAGGCTAGGGATTCAAAACCTTCAGCAAATTCAGTTTTTCCACTTGGCGTCTCTGCTTCCCCTGTCTCTTCTCCCAGTGTGAACAGGCTGCCGGGGCAGTGATGCGATCCAGCTACAGTAACCCCATGCCCTTCCATTACTGCGCTGAACTGCTTTGCTTGTTTTGTACCTGTGCAACTAATCAGTGCCACTGCTAGCCAGCTCCTCTCCACCATGGCTTTGCCACCAGGCCCCACTAGGGATGTAAGCAGTCTTCGACGGTCCTGATTAAACACCCCCCAAAATCAGTGGATGGACATCTTCCCATTGACGTCAATGGACCCTTACTCAGGCTAACATTTCGCTCCTCCTAGGTATTAAAGCTTATGGGGCAGACAGTCCACTCTGCTTCCGTCCGAGGAAGGGACCCAGATATCGTGGATCCGCTGGTGGGGTGTGACATGTGGGGAACTCTGGCTTTTGGGTGTTACCCGTCTTCACCTCAGCCAACAGAAGCATGTCTGTGGATCCGCTCAAGCTTTTTGATACCAGGGACCAGCTTGCTGCCTTCCCAAACTGTGTCAGTGAGATCTCAATGACCTGCACCAGTCCCTGTACCGGTCGTTGAGAAACACTACCCTAGAGGAACAGAGATGTACACGTGCGTGTGCATGAGGGATGGGGCAGGAGCACCAGCAGCCACTTTCCATGGCATCAGGACACCAGACCCATGAAGAATCCCTAAACTAAATCATGCTGCTTTCGTCACTATTACCATACACACTGTCCCCCTGAGCTGTGTGGACTTCCCTGGCTCTGAATAAAAGGTGTTGGACTCCAAGGAGCTCCTGGGATACATGCAGATCTCAGGGTACAATAAAATGGAGATATAACTATCTCATAGAGCTGGAAAGGACCTTGAAAGGTCATCAAGTCCAGCCCCCTACCTTCACTAGCAGGACCAAGTACTGATTTTGCCCCAGGTCCCAAAGTGGCCCTTTCAAAAATTGAACTCACAACCCTGGGTTTAAGCAGGCCAGTGCTCAAACCACTAAGCTACCCTGAGAGGCCTCACTCCTATGGTGGGAGAGAGGAAGGGGAAACTCCCACCATCTGATGGATTAATGCAATCGAAACTCACTGAATTTCCTGTCTATTTGTAGTCTCCCCCAACTCCTTTCCTCCCCCTGGTGGAGGACAGTCCAGTCTTATAGCAGAGCTGGTTGGGAATTTTTTAACAAAACATTTTTTTCCCTGAAAAAAGCTGATTTGTCAAAACTGAAACTGTTCGCGGCAAAGAGCCTGTTTCCACACCTTTCCTGTCTCGAAAAATGTTGGAAAAAAGTTTCCAAATTGCCAAGATGTCCTCCTTTGACATTGTCAAAACGAAAAGTCACAGGAGTTTTGGTTCAAAACAACTTTTTGTTTAGAACGTGCACTGAATTTATGCCAAGAAATTGGTTTAAAAAAGAAAAGAAAGTAAAAAAGGGTCAGATTTGTATTGAAAGGTTCCAAAATGATCAAAACCAAACACGTCACAAGACCTGAACTGAAATTTGGTTTGGTTTGTTGCCTTTGTGAACATTTTGAGATTTCAACTTTTCGTCCTGTTGTGTGATGGGAAATTTTTTCAAAATCTCAGAATTCTCCTGGGACAGAAAAATCATTTCCCGCCCACTCCTAGTTTATAGGATTATACTAATTAGAGATGATGTATATGAAAAGTAAATACATCCAACCTCCTGGATGCACCATAGAAATCCTCACAACTTGGATTGCATAGTGTTGAAACTAGATGTATCCATTGTGTTAAATCAGCCCCTGGTCCTAATTCTAAGAGGCTAATGCTGTACTATCTCTCACCATATCCCACTTGAAATTAAGTCCAACAAAGGAGTCTTTCTTCCCAGGGAATGACAAGGAGCAGGTTTGCAGTGTTTCACCAGCACTGAGAATGCTAGATATATTAAATAATGACTTAGGATCTTTTATTTCTTAGTTAGAATTAGGCTTCCACACCTGTTTGTGCAGGCAGTAATTTAAGCCTTGAAGGATCCTCTTCCAAACAAGCTTTAAAGTTGCGATGGTAACTCGAATGGGGAAGATTTTGAAAAATAACGAATGACATTTATGTGTCTCATTGAAGCACACACACAAAAATCCTACACCAGCCTTGGCGTTTTAGCTAGTGCCTGCCAAAAAATTTTTCACTCTCCCACTCCCAGAAAGTGATCACGCAGGACTGAGCTGAAGACACCATGGAGGGCCAGCAGTCTGAATGTCACTACAGGGCACTTAACCGGTTCATTTTATATAAGAAGGCGATGGGATGGCCAGAGGTCTGAATGTCACACCAGCTTCCTGCTCTACGAGGCAGGATTACATGTGTGCTGGTGTCCTTCCACAGCTGCCTGCATTTCCAAAAGTTGTGTTAGGGACAGCTGTCCGAACAAGCCACTAGCGTGATGGTTGGTACTTAGGCGCAGATCCTCAGGAGGTATGTAGGCACCTCTCTCCCTTTGGCCCTGACTCAGCAAGGTTCTTAAGCATATGCATAACTTTAATCACGTGAGGAGTCCCATTGGCTTCTGTAGAAAAACTCATGTGCTTAAAGTTACACAGCTGCTCAAGTGCCTTGCTAAATCAGGCCCATGCGCCCCGATCCCAAAGCTCATGCAGAGTTCATTGCAGGATCAAGGGTTTTACAGGGTTAATATTGGGAGGTCTCACTGTATTTGAAATCACAACAGCTGGAGGGCTATGGGGGAATTTTAACACTTTACACAGTGTTTTGCAAACATTAATTAATTGTGACAACTCTTGGGAAGGGGCGAGTTATGGGGCTGGGAAGAGTATCCCCATTTTTACAGATAGGGAAATTAAAGCAGAAAGGCCAAGGCCAAATTTTAAAGTGTCCAATAATTTTGATTGACAGACTTGGGACACCAGGGCCTGATCTTTCAGGTCAGCTGGGTCTAACCAGAAAGCCCTTAAAATTGATCCTACATGAACCAATCTCCTTGTGAATAGATATGACTTGTGGGCAGGTCTGACAAGTCTACTTATTAAGCTAATCGGGAATGTTCCACTATTTACCTTGCTCTCCCTCCATTTGTTTGTTTTATCCATCTGCTCTCTTGGTATATACAAGACTGTAAACACTTAGAGGCAAGGCCTATCTTTTTATGATATGTGTGCACTGTGCCTCATACAAAAGTGATCCCCAAACAGGACCTAAAGGTGCTTCTGAAATAATGTCCCAGTAGTATTTGACTAAAATGAACACGCCACAACATAATGCTTGTGATCCCAAACCTTCAGTCCTTTCTAAGAGCCCAGTTCTGCCATGATTTAAGCATGTGCTTATCTTGCTTAAGCACTTGGACACAGCATGGTCTACTGGACAGAGCACTAGACTAAGACTAAGGAAACCTGGTTTCTATTCCCAGATGTGGGCAAGTCACGGTCCCACTATGCCTCAGTTTCCTCATCTGTAAAATGGCAATAATGATACTGACCTTCTTTGTAAAGCACTTTGATATCTACGGATGAAATATAGTATATAAAAGCTAGGGATTATTAATTTAACTCAGAATTAGGTCCATTTATGTCAATGGGATTATTTGTACAAGTAAAGAAAATCATATATTTAAATATTTGCAGGATCAAGGGCTTAGCTAATAGCCCCCTCCCCTCAATTTGAAGTTAAGGAGAGTTTTGCCTGAGTTAGGATGGCTGAATTTTGGGCTCCTGTAATCACTCCAGAGTATGAATTATATACTCATTTCATTTCTTTTGAGTGGAATAGCACTTAAGAACCCCAGCACAAAAAGCTCTTAGGTGCCCTAACATGTAACTGATTTTGCAATCATCAGCCATAACCAGATACCATTTGTAGTGCCTAGGACACTCCAGCCAGGATCGAGGCCCCCACTGCATCAGATGCTGTACAATTGCATAGTGAGAGACAATCCCTGCCCCTCAAGTGCTGACAATCTTTTATTTTCACTCCTGTCACTCACCCAGTTGACACAGAAGGTCAGAGCCTGGAGAGGCCGTGTGCAGCGCAGAGGAGACTCCAGGATGCCCTAGTAAAGCGTGTGTAACTAGCAGGTGTAAAAGGGAATGCCCTTCCTTGGGGCTATTCTCCAGGTCAAAGCCTGCAGCTGGCAAACTACAACTCCCATCATTCCACTCGCCTTCAGCTGCCCCATTGGCCTCCCTGCTCGTCCACTCGCACGAGTCCTGGAGCCCTCCCTCCAGCTGTCTTCTTGCTCACTGGGCCGCCGCAGGCTTGACTGGCGGGGCTGGCACCAACCGCAGCAGGCTCATGCTGAGCGGCGGGGGCGTGGTGGAGGGAAGCCTTGGGAAAGGCTCCGTGCCAGCGTAGAGGAAAAAGTGCCACGACTCCACAGAGGCGGCGAGCGGCGGAGGGGTGTTGGGGGGCTACGGACGGGACAAGGGCAGCAGGGCGCATCACCCAGCCAGAGGCGCTGTCTCTTGCAGCCTGGGTGTTGCATTGGCAGCTGCAGAGCTTGCAACGGGGCGTCTCGTTGCCGGGGCGAGAGAGCGAAGTCTGAGGCTCCAGTCAGGTAGGAAAGTGGAACCCCCAACGCCATCCTCCCCCCATTGCCCCCGCTTGCAGCTAGGCCGGTCGCAGGGAAGCGGAGCCCGCGATCTGAGCCTGCCAGCGCCAGCCGTCCGAACTCGGGGGCGCTCCGCGTTCCATGAGCCCGGATGAGCGTTCCATAGGGTCCCCCCAGCGTTCCATAGGGTCCCCCCAGCGTTCCATAGGGTTCCCCCAGCGTTCCAAAGCACGCGGGGCCGGGACACCCCACGGCGGTGGCTGAAGCGAAGTGGGACAGAATCAGAAGCGGTGGGGGTGTGTGTGTGGTGGCGCAGAGGGTAGCGATACCTCTCCCCCCATAGATCTAATGGGGGAACCCCCCGGCTAACACTACGCGCCTACTCAGCAGCATCCTCTCTCCCCCCTGGTAGCTAGTGGTCCGTTTCCCCTTGGAAGCGCCGGGTGAAGTTGTGTGGCTCCGGCCCGTTCACAGCTGGAGCAGGAAAGGGTTATATGGCAGGAGCGCTCACAGCTGACGTTGCTTGACTGGAAGTCTCCAGGGGATTTAAATGCCTCCTGGAAGCCTTAAGCCAGGGCTGGATCATTGCGTGGAGCCAGGGACCGGCTTGGCGTGAGAGCCGAGGTAAGGCGGCCCCTGGACTGCGATCCTCTTGGAGGAGGGGGCTAGAAAGGTGGGCACTGGGGCGGCTTCAGGCGTTGCAGAGACGTCACGAATTGTGGCTTCGTGCCCCAAATCCCTGTGCCCGCCTCTCCCTGGCCGGGGGGCAGGCTGCACGGGGGAGAAGGGGATTAAAACGTGGCGGCGGAGTTTGCAGAACAATTTAAGGCGGAGTTTTCCTCTCCCCGTCCTGTCCCGGGGCGATCCGTGCCCTGTCTGCGGAGCCGCCGCTCGCTCCGCTTTCATAAGCGGATGGGTTTGCAGGGGGGCCGGTCCCTTCCGGATGAATGGGACCGCGCTGTGCCAGAGGCGGTGCGGAGTGACGACGTGTTCAGTCGGGGAGGAGGAGCGCTCCCACTGCCCCGGACCCAGGGCATAGCGGACGGAGCCCGCTCCATCGCCAGTGCTTGTTTCCTCCTCTGCTGTTCAGAAGCCGCGTCCCCAGGCCCTTCGCTTCAGCGCTTGCAAAGCGGGGGTGGCTAGCCAGGAGCTCTGCCAGCTCCTTGGAAGTGCTCGGGGAGTCCCCGATCGTCCCCCCGCGTGTCCCTCGCCTGCAGCCGGTGGCAGCCCCTTCCCCGATCGCTCGTGGGCCGCTGGCTCTGGCTGCTGCCGGCTTCCGGATGGATTAGTGGCCGAGCCCTGGCCGCTGCTGTCCCTTGGTGCAATCACAAGGCTGCCCCAAATAAAGACCGAAGTGTTACCTTCGGGGAAACTGAGGAATGTCTGCATTTCCCTCCGCCAGAAGCTTAACGGAGAGGCCGGGGGGTGGGGTATACCAGGGTAAGGGTTTCACAACCCAGGGAGAAGGATTCACCTCAAAGGCAATATTTGCTTAACAAATGGGTTAGCTACAGATGTGCATTGTGCTTCTGTTGTAGCTGGTCTTATGAAATCCTGGAGGGGTGAAAGTTTTCTCTTTATCTTGCATAACCGACAAGGAGTTACCCCTGGACAGGGAGCTGTAGTCGCTGAGAGGCAGTCTCTGAAATAGATTGTCCTCAGAGCTAACCTCTCCCCACTGAAACAGTCATGGCAAACTTTTAACAATCCCATCTGCTGCAAATATTTGAAACAAATTCCTTTGACCATAGTTGGAGCTGATCTGGTGAAATCCTGTAATCTGATTAAATACAGTTACAAGAGGTCACAACCATGACAGGATTTCTTTTTTAAGGGAGCAAAGGCTTTCAGCTGTGTTAACCCATAAAATGAGCCATTGACTGGTGCAGAATTAAATGAGGATAGCAGTACAGTACAGAGAGGATGCTAGAGATGCGAAAACCAGGAAGAACAGATTTCAGAATAGCAGCCGTGTTAGTCTGTATCCGCAAAAAAAACAGGAGTACTTGTAAATTTGTTAGTCTCTAAGGTGCCACAAGTACTCCTGTTTTTTTGTAAGAACAGAGAAATTATATAGAGTGAAATAGCAAGTAGGGCTCTGATTCTGTAATTGACTGTATGACCAGTCAGGCTTGCCTGCGTGTTGTCAGTTGAATGACTGGGACCTAGAGGACAGGCACTGAGACTGGGATGTAGAGGACTGGACTGAGACTCAGATCTGTGTTCTATTCTTGCTCTACTAGTGGCCTGCTGGGTGACCTTGCGCAAGCTGTGTCACTTTTCTGCCTCAGTTTCCCCATCTGTAAAATGGGGATACTGATACTGACTTCCTTTTTAAAGTGCTTTGAGAAAAGTGCAATAGAAAAGCTAGGTACTATATGCAACCAATGCATCTGGGGTTGTGTGGAAGAAGAACCAGATATCTACAGGAAGGAACAAAGTTCTAATGATGGCCTTAAGAGAGAGAATGAATATAGGAAAGTACCCATGAGCTTGCAGTGAGAGGTCTCTTTGGGTTGGGTATACATAATGTAGAAGCAGAATAATAGTCTTGTGCCAGGTAGCTCTAATGTGACTGCCTCTGGAGTATGGCATTCTTCTTGAATAAGGTGACCAGAACTGATGTCCGATCACATCAGAACAACAAAATAAATAAGACAGGTAGAAGAGACACAAGGGTAGCATAAATCTTTCATAACACCTTCTTACTTGAAATAGTCTGTAGTCACCTGAAGCTACAAATGCTAGAAGGCCCTAGCCATGAAGAAGGGAGATGTATATTGGAAGACTAAAGCAGACTATTGCAAACTTTTTAACAATAGCTACTGGAGGATTCCTTCCAAGGGAAGATGTGAAAGTTCCACTGTTTGGAATCCTTAAGACTAGATCAGTGTCTTTCAACCTGTGGATCCCTGAGAATCTGCAGACTATGCCTAAGATTTCCAAAGTGCTCCACATCTTCATTGAAAATGTTTTAGGGACCTGCAAATGAAAAAGGTGGAAAACCATTGCACTAGACCAAGCACAGCACTGCTAGATGTGTAGTAAGAGAAGTATCCTGCTTTGACAGAGAGGAATCTAGAGATCTGATTCTCTTTGTGAACCTCAACTTCCATAGTCCTCCTAAGTCTAAACTTACTTGGTAACATGATTTATATTGATAGTAGTTTTACAGAGGCCATAGCTCTTCAAAGAGAACAATCAGGAAAAGCTACTGTCATTGTAACATCTAGAAAATAACGAGTACATCTTGCTGGAGCAAACACAGTGAAGAGAATGAAGGGAGCGATCATCTTTTTTTACAAAAATAACCCTTTGGAAATTGAATTCCAGACTGTTTCCTTGCCAAAAATCATTTACTTATGAGAGCGAAGGGGCCGCTTCTGAGGTCTGACATTGAATCGCTGCCTTTTTTGGGGGTGTGGGATAAAATTTCAAGGACTTTAAAAATGTGATTTTAAAAATAGGCAACGTTTTAAGCCCCAAACAGGGGCCTGTTCGACTCCTTTTAGTAAAAACTGCAAAAATATACCGGGGGGAAAAATAAAGTGTAAAGCTACCACTACGCAGCTGCCTAGCTTTTGCGGTGGCTCATTAAAAGTGCCTACGCAAGCTTAAGTAACTTATAACTGTAATACGTGGGTGGGGTCTCTTGTCTGAAAGGTCACTGCATCTCATTGTCAGTACTGAACAATATTAAATGCCTCTTTGGAATGTTAATATGTAAAAATGGAGCAGATCTGAGAGAGGCGTATACTTCTCTCCTCCTTAAGCCATGGCAGAATCTTCCTTCCAGAAGTGTGTGCAATGGGGTAAGGCTCTGTCGGAGGTATCATCTGTGCATTAACAAACCACTCTGGCGTCCCTTTCTGGCTTATGATGTTGCCAGAATCCCTTGAAAGTTTCTGTGTGCAGGATCAGGATCACACACTCTCTGCAATGGCCCAGTGATCTTAATGGGACAATAAGAGTAAAGACTAGTGCTAAAGTAACTGACCTTTTGAATACTCCAGACTTGAGTTTTTTAAAGCATATTATTGCCTCCTGTGTTTGGAAGAATGTAACTGTCTCTTAGGATACCAAAGAAGCAGAACACTCAGTGTAAGGTTTGGATGGTCAGTCAGCATCCACCTCCATGGATTTGTGTGAAATGCGCTTTTTAACCTGTTTGAGGTGGCTCCGTCAGCCAAAGGCGGCTCTGTTGCCTGCAGTCATGCATGGCTGTGGAGCTGGACAGAGAGTGACTCCAGTTCACTTGGTAGCTCAAGTGTAACTTCTTTTTCCCTTTGTGTACTTTAACTTCAAAAGCTTTTGTGGGAAGGGAGGGGGGCCCTCTCTCGCAACTGATGGTGAGAATAAAGCAAAGTATGGAGGGTGTGATCAGTGAGATGTGACTCTCTGCAATAAATATCCTCCCTCCACCCATTGTGCAAGTTTTTAAATGTGGGTTTTTTTAATTGACAAGGTTAGGGGGCTTCCATTTTAAAAACTAGTGGTTGGAGTGGGGTTCCCCATTAGAGTGGGGTTGGAGTTCAGTAGCACTTTGAATTTCTACATCAGATGTAGCTGTTTTCTTGTCCCCGAGTTGTCGGCTTTCTTAATAACTGTTGTCCTGCTACGGCAAACTAATTTTAACAAAGAGTTTTTATGCACCTATTCTCCACAGGTATTAATTGAACTACTCATAAGTAACAACTACCAGTGTGAGTAAAGTTGTGCAGGATCAGGTCTTAGTTCGCCATGCTATTGGAATTTACTTCTTGATTTTTAAACTTTGACTTCTGTTCTGCTAAAATCATCCCTGGTTGTTATGCTGCTAAACACGGCAGTAAATCAGCTTGGAAGACTTCTCCTGGGATTCCTTTTGTGTCTTTCACTTTCTGGTGTCGCTAGAACTGTTTTGTGAGTTATGGCACCATCTTTGATATTACAAAATGGCTCCTTCATCTCTGGCATTATTGCATTAGTCCAAGTTTACCATGCTGTGATACCAGATACTCCATCCACTCACACTCTAACTACAGGAACTAGCTGCAATATCACAGATACTGCTCTGAGGTAGTTGGTGATCACTTACGAAAGTCAGTTACTCCTGGAAACCTACATCATTTGGTATTAAGGAGCCATCGAGCCTGAGTTTTTAATGATAACCACATTGCTGTAGGTATCTTTGGAAAGGCAAAGACAACTCTTCCAAATAATTTTATGCACAGTTCTTTAAAAGAGCTGGTGTTAGAGTAAGCACATGAAGTCACCATAGTCAGGTTGTTCCGAGTAAACTTCTGGTGCCTTTCCTTATGTCCTAAAAACTTGACGGTTCACTAGGGATGGCAGGATTCCTCCACTAAATTACATGGAGTCCTTCCTCTTTCAGAAACTCTTAAGGGCATAGTGCACATGTTTAACACTAACTCCTTTTATATTAAAATCATCTCCTTTTTCATAACTAAAAATCATACCTGTTCGTCTTGTTCTGTTTTAGTGGAAAGAAAAGCTTTGCCTGAACAAGAACCATTTTTGTGAGTATACTAGAACACACACACACGAACCATTTTTGTGGGTATACTAGAACACACGCACACACCCTTCCCAAAAAGAAAATCTCTTTTTGTGGCCGTGATCTTGGGCTGAATTTATAAGCATTTTTGGGAAAAAAGTTATATGTAGCTGTAATTTTGTGTGGCGAATGTGAAACTAACCCCTTAAAAATCCACAATCGGTTCTGCCCAGCTAAGCTACCTTGGTGACATGCGTTCTCCCTCTTCTCCAGACAAATACTTTAATATTAAACAAAGTAAACATGTCTCTTAAGGAGCTTAGAAGTCATCTTTATGGCTCAAATTGTTATGTGAAATAAAATAAGTTTATGCTGTTTGAGAGAATCTTAAGGTTGCCTGACTGAGCACAAGACAGGAAATAACATAGTACCCATGATTTTAACTCTGCCACTTGTTTATGCATTGCAGTACAGTCTTAATTATGCATTTTCATCCTAACTACTCAAATACACTATGATATCATGCAGTTTTGTTTAGATGCAGCTGTAACATCAACTTTAATGGTCATACTAACGCAGTATATCTGTACTGACTCAGGGCCAGGTCTTGCAAAGTCTTACCCCAAATTATCCTACACTGTTATGTCTACACTACAATAAAAACCCTGCAGCAATGAGTCTCGGAGCCCAGGCCAACTGACTCGGGTCATGTAGTCTGGTTGTGGGGCTATAAAATGGTAGTGTAGAAGTTTGGACTCAGCCTGGGCTCTGAGACTCTCCCTTCTTGTCCAAGTCTGAATGTCTACAGTATAACTTTACAGCCCCGCAGCATGAGCCAGAGTCAGCTGACCTGGTCTGGCTGTGTTTAATACAGGATAGACGTGCATTTGAGTTGCACTGAAGTCAATGCTGAACTCTCTGCAGGACTTAGGCCCTTTGACTTGATATGCTGGAGAGGACAAACCTTAAGGCTGGCTATTGCCTAGTGATTATTAAAAATGCCTTATTTCTGTCTTCTTGGTCTGCCCTCCTTTGAGTATAATTGAGGGGATGAGGCTCTCTATGAAGCTCAACAGCCAAGTGTAGTTGTCGTATATGTTGTTGTGGAGTTAGGGAGTAGCAGGTTCCTAATTAAGGTTGCCTATGATTAGCTGGAAGCAGGAGTAAAATGTCCGTTTTTTTTTTTTTTTCCCTTAAGCGCTACAGTAGGGGTTCTCAAACTGGGGTGGCCACGGCTGGCTGCTGGGGCCTAGGGCTGAGGCTGAAGACCGAGCCCCATCCACCAGGGCTAAAGCCCCTGGGAAGGGGGCCTAAGGTTGTGTCTCCTGCTTTGGGCTTCAGCTGTGGCCCCCAGGGTGGCAGGGCTGGGGTGGCTTTGGGCTTCGGTCCCTGCTCCTGGAGTTGGGTAGTAATATTTGTTGTCAGAAGGGGTTCATGGTGCAGTGGAGTTTGAGAACCGCTGCTCTACAGACTGTCTTTTGGGAACTCTTACAGCAAAAGTGTGTGGTGTTCTTTTTTTTTTGTTTTTGTTTTTGTTTTTTTTCCCTTCCTTTCAAACACCTTGGACCAGTCTCTCAAATTAGATGGTTCCCTCCTCCCAAGCCCATCTAGCAAATGTCTGTCTGTGTGCTTCAAAGTCCCTGGCTAAATCAAAATTAAAATATACGTGGCATGACACTAGATGACCCTTGTGGTCCTTTCTAACCGTATAATCCCATGGGAGACAGGGTGGGGCTGGAAACAGTAACATTTAGTATTGTGGTAACATCACAATAGAGCTTCCTCGTGTTAGCCCATGTTCGTACAGTGCCTATGTTCTTATGGCTGAAATGGGTGGATGGGGTTGTTTTTAAATAGCAAGATAACTAGTGCTTATTTATGGTGGGATGTACCAACCCCACACTGGGCCGGAGGGGGAGGGGGGGACTAATGAGAGCCCTGGCGGTTAAGTCAGCCTGGGCCTGCATGGGGTATGTGTCAAGCTGGGTGAGAGGAGTTCAAAGGGCTGACCAGGAAGGAGAGCAGCCCTGCCTCTCTCTCAGGGGAAGAAGCCAGCCAGGGTCAAGGAGCTGAGCTGGGCGAGAGCCTGGCTGGAGGAAGGTACCCAGGCAGTTGGGAAGCAAAGCGGCAGGAAGTGAGTCTGCCCGGGATCCATTGCTGAGTCAGAGACTGCCCTGGGAGAGGAGGAAACTCAGCAGAACCAGCTGGGTGGCAGACAGCTGTGAAGCGCTGCAGGGAGCCTGGGAAAGAGGCTTGGAGAGAGCTGGGCTGATGTGCTGGGAACCCAGGATGAGGCTGGAGCAAAGGCCCAAGGCAGAAAGTAATCCTGGGAAGGCAGCAGTAAGTCTGTAGCCAGGCCTTGGCTGCCCATCAAGGGTCCCTGGACTGCAACCCAGAGGAGAGGGAGGGCCTGGCTTCCCTTACAAGTCCTGGTGCGCACACTTTGGCAATGAAGACATTGCTGTAGTAAGATGCTCTTGCCTTCGAGAGTTTACAACCTAAATAGAAAAGGCAGAGGGTGGGAGGGAAAACTGAGGCATGGGGTGGGGAAGTGATTTGTCTGGGGTCACCCAGCAGGTCACTAGCAGAACTGGGGAAGGAATCCAAGTCTTCATAGTCTCAGGGCAGAGCCCTATCAACCTGTGTTGGAAGGCAGCGTCATTACTCCTAAACTTGTCACTGGCAAATCTAAATCTATCACTGGTGGCTGATAGATGTGGGAAGGTGATTTTAAAAAAAGGACTTTGTGAAATGGATTGGTGACCTACTCTTAAGAACCCAGCGTTCCTAGCCCTTATGAGTGAGAGAAGAGACCCTGTTTTCTTCTCAGCCACGAAGGTTAGAAATACACCTTTATACTGATTTCGGAGCATTCATTAGCCAACAAATTATAGATGCTGATGAAGTGGCAGTGCCAGTTGTGCTGAAGTTAGATGTGACTTGTAGTGTTTAATTTCACAACTCTCACACTAAATAACCTTAAATAATCTGTACTATGGACCTTGCTGCAACCTAGACTGATATTCCCAGAGGAGAATTCCTCCATCTGGCACTCTAAGGTCTTTGGGCTCTTCCAGCTTCATGTGAGATTTTCTGAGAACCAGGCAGAGGAAGCTGGAATATTGCTTTAAAGCTTTCTCCTCTGGGCATCCGTACCTCTCTAGAGGGAGCTCTGAACACTGATTCTGTAGCCCCCCTTCTGCCCCCCCATCATTTAATCCATCTCTCCAGCCTTGGATCCTCTGCCTCCATATTTGCCCATACACCTCTACCCCGATATAACGCAGTTCTTGGGAGCCAAAAAATCTCACAGCGTTATAGGTGAAACCGCGTTATATCAGGGTAGCAGCAGCAGGGCTCCAATGGAGATTAAGGGGCCTGGGGCTCCCTGCGGTGGCCAGAACTCCGAGCCCTTTAAAGCGCCACCTGAGTCCCAGGGTAGCGGCGGCAGGGCTCCAGGGATGATTTAAAGAGCCCCGGACTGCGGCCGCTGCTGGGAGCCCCAGGCCCTGTAAATCCCTCCCCCGAAAGACCTAAAACACAATGAATGTCTGGTGTCAATAGACAACTGCCCCTCACAGACCTCTCTGACTTTTTGTAACGTGCCAGTTTTGGTTCAGGACAGAACATCTTGGAGGTGCATAATGCATTCGATAGCCTCTACGGTAACCAGCCAACTGCATGAGACCTGACCAATCCACAGGATGGGAAAAGACTGCCAAGTTGACTAAAGTAAAGTTGAGTATTTTTAAAATCATAATGTAAATATCTAGTAAACATTATCTATGCAACACAGTACTAAACAATAGAGTGGATTGATTTTAAACCAGCAAGGAGGAAACCTTGACTGAAATAAGTGATTTTTCATCTTGTTTTGCCCTCTTTAGCTCTTTTCCTAAAAAGAGTCTCATTCTCATTGGTTTGTTTGATAAATATTTGGTCTCTTCACAACCAGATACATCCTTTACACTAAACTTGTTGCTACCGTTTGCTACATGTGTGATACACTGTTTCCATGCACATTTATTTAAGCAGTTTAACACACACACACTCAGATTTTTTGGTTAGAAATTGGTGAATGCTGCACTTCTTTACTAGTTTACTTGGTTTGAGTCAAGCTGTACTTGAATGGGAATTGGAATTCAATTAAAAATGTACCAACACATTTTAAAATTTGTTTTAAGGTAGTTTTTATTTAACTAGTAAAATGTGCTGGGTACAAACAAAGAAAGTGTGTGTATCAAAACATATTTTGCATTTAAAACTGACGTACTAAATACAGGAAATATTAACTGTGGTTAGTGAATTGATTGGTTTTCTTTTGGCGCATGAGCCAGATTTTTCTGCGCTATTTGGGCACCTAAAGATGTAGACGGATGCTTTAGGAGTGGTTTCAGAAGCTCCTATTTGCATCTTTAGGTGCCTGAATACTTTTTTGAAAATTCATGTCCTTCAAGGTTTTTAGGATTTTAGTAGATCTCATTGTGACGTTGCACTCCATAATGTGTTATGGAAATATGTGTACGAGTGTGAATATGATGTAACTGGAATATGCTTTATGCAAAAGGTCTCTTATAAGGTATCATTACAAAGCTTATGATCTACTGAGTGTGTTCATCCTATTTGTTTGCATGTATTATTTCGATGTCTGGAGTTAGAAGAATAAGATATAAACTTGTATCACTGACGTAAACATGTTAAGTGGAAGCCATTAAGAGTGCTTCAGAATCAATGACCTGTAAATGGCTCTGTTTACTTGCAAACCTTCTGGATATGTGCGGGCCAGCCCTGGAAGAATGGAGGCTGGGGGTCCCACAGGACATGTGAACATGTCACCTGATACTGGAATCCATCTTAAACCTGGTGCTTTTCCATTTAGAAGGAGGAGTGGGAACCCAGAGAGAGACAAGATTATCACTTTGTGCCAAGCCTATAAAAAGGGGTGGAACAGAATAAAGGGAGTGGCCACTCATGAGAGAACCCCTAGTTTCCACCTAAGATGACTGCTGGAACTAACAAGGACTGTACTGGGGGAAAGGATTGGGCCCAGACTAGGAAGGAGTCTAGTCTGTGAAAGAAGCTTATTGGAACATCTCTGAGGGTGACATTTTACCCGTAATCAGTTTCTTAGTGTATTAGGCTTAGACTTGCGTGTTTTTGCTTTATTTTGCTTGGTGACTCTACTTTGTTCTGTCGGTTATCACCTGAAACCACTTAAATCCTACTTTTTATTCTTAATAAAATCACTTTTGTTTGTTAATGTACTCTGAGTAAGTGATTCATACCCGGGGAAGCAAACAGCTGTGCATCTTTCTCCATCGGTGTTATAGAGGGTGGACAATTTGAGTTTACCCTGTGTAAGGTTTATACAGAGTAAAACCAATTTATTTGGGGTTTGGATCCCACTGGGAGCTGGGTTTCTGGGTGCTGGAGCTAGATGACCTACTGAGCAGCTTTTGGTTAAAGTCTGCAGCTTTAGGGGCATGGACCAGACCTGGGTCTGTGTTGCAGCAGGCTAGTGTGTCTGACCAACAAGGCAGGTTTCGGGAGACCCAAGCTGGCAGGGAAAATGGGCTCAGAGGTAATTCCAGCACATCAGGTAACAGTCCCAAGGGGGTCTCTGTGACCGAACCTGTCACACTCCTCTTCTAACTGTTCTTCCCCCCACTCGCTTTTACAGCTTGAAGAAAACAAGCTTTCCTGCTTCTTAAACTCACAATCGGTTTCTCAACTTAAAGAAAACATTCTCTGCATGTGCTTGTTGAACTGAAACCAAAAGCAATTAAGGCACAAGCTTTTCTGCACAACAAACTCCAAGTATTGACCCTTGGAAAAATGTAAATACTAGCATTCGCTCCATTGGAAAGACTGAAAATAATTACATCATGCAGGACAGGACATTGTGTCATATTTATAAAGCTTGAGTTGATGTCAAAAGTTAAAGGTGTCTTGTTGTCTCTCCACCCCAAGTCTTTATAAACTTAAACAGCAGCACCCTTTAGCTCATTAAAACGTGAGGAGTGCTCCTTGATGCAGCCTTTGTAAAATGTATTTAAATGCTTAGTAAGTTTAGACCTTAACATAGATTGTCAATTTCAAATTGAATTTGAAAATAAGATAGTTTTTAAAAATACGTAATTTAAATTTTTTTTTAAATTCCAATTTAAATAAAATTGAATTTTCATCCACATTGATAAAGAACCATATATCAACAGTAGGCTGGCCGTTTGACCAGTTTGAAGTTGTCCAGTCTTGTCTTTGGACAGGCTTTTCCCTGTCCGGTACTGGATGTCTGGTATTGTCACACTGCATGGAGAACGTCATTTTCTCTCTCTCTGGTGTGACCTTACATACACTGCGTGGACAAGGTCACGCAAGTGTGGGTGGAGCTGCAGGTTCTGAAAAAGGCATTGTCTGTGCGATGAAGCCTCACGTGGACTGTGTGCGTGACGTTACAGGGGCATGCAGGCAGGAGTGGGGCCATGCTGTTCCCAGACTTACTGGAATGTCCGTTATTCTGGGGTTGTGGCAGTGGCCACCCTAATCAGCGTAGCCTGTAGACATTCATAATGCTATATAGTGAATCAAACTGAAAGTGATTCAGGGACTGGAAAACTGTGTGGCCAGTTCTGTTGTGAGCGCTTCAGAAAGGATCTTGAAAAGAGCTGCAAGAATGACTCGTGGTCTGGAAAACATGACTCTTAACTGAGCTTCTGAAGTCTCACTAATCTGTAGCTGATCCCAGAGAGCGTTAAGAGGTGACTTGGTCATGGCCTGCAAGTACGGGGGAGGGAGGGGAAAGAGATTTCTGATAGCAGAGGGCTCTATAATCTACCAGAAAAAAGCACAGTGAGATCCAGTGGCTGGAAACTGAAGTTAGACATTTCTAACCTGAATTTAAGTTGCAAATTTTTAACAGTGAAGGTAATAACTTACTTAAGTAGGGTTGCCAGTTTTGGCTGGACATATTTCCTAGAGGTTTCATCACATGACATAATCTTTAAAGCAGTGGTGCCCAAACTTTTCCTGTCGTGCCACCCCCCTGCCCTTACCAGTAATGGAATCTGTCAGCACCGCCCCCCCATCCCTGCATTACTGTCCAGTTGGTTCAGCAGAGGAGCTTGGGCAGAACTGGGAATGCGAGAGGAACTGGGACTGAAAGTGGAGCTGGCCTGGGGGCAGAGAGGGAATGAGGGCTGGGGCTGAGGCTGGGGATAGAGCGGGGCTGGATGGTGCTGCCCTCCCGTCCCCCCCCACCCCTCCACGAGAGCTGGCCTGAGCTCTGCTGCATCCCCCCGAATGCTCCTCCAGTTTGGGGACCACTCCTTTAAAGATTAATCTTTAATTCCTAGAGACTCCAGGCCAATCTTGGAGGATGGGCGCCCCTGCAGTAGTGAATTCTCCATCGCTTGTAGTCTTTAAATCAAAGCTGGTAATTGTTCTGAGATACATGCCGTAGGCTAATCAGAAGCATGGTCTGGTTGCAAGAACTGGTGGGTAAGGTTAGGTGACCTGTGCTTTGCAGGGAAGTCTGACTAGACTATCCGAATGGTCCCTTCAGGCTTTAGTTGTGAGTTGCAGTGTGTGTCTTGGCTCTTGCTGTACACCTGAGGGCATGGCTGAATTGACAGCGAGTATGGGGTGACAGTTGTCACGTGTGATCATTGTCTTAATTTACCATTTATTGCCTTTCAGGGCTTATATCTTGAGAAATGCACTTGAGCAACCTTGACTCTGTGTCTGTGTAATTGCCACTGTGCTCAGGCAACACAATGTAGTGCAGGCTCCACATCATGCAGCTGTGAACGGCATGCTCTCCCTCTACCCAGGGTCTGGTGGGAGGTGGGGGAGGGAATCCCCCAGAGCCTAGGGGGCATCTGCAGAGACAGAATTGGCAGCTTTGCGTGAACTGGCCCTGGTTTCTGCTTTCGAATGTTGTAGCCTGATGGATCACAGCAGAGGGAGTCAGCCAGGAGGCTGCAACTCCTGGAGTAGGCAGGAAGCTGTCCTGCATGCTGCATAGGCGTAGCAGCTCTAACTTGTGTTTATAGCCCCAGTAACTGAAACACCTATTTGCTGCAATTGTAATAAGTGCTAGAGACATTGAATAAACTAGCACAGTGGGGCAAGGGGTGTTGATACGTCCCTTATTTAAAAAAAAGATTGGGCTGGGGAGAGGTGTACTTATGTCCTTACTCGCCACACTGATACTGACTCGGACTCTTAATACATTCCATGGGTGGTGTACTTGAGCCCACTTATCCACTGACATTTTAAAAACCCCCACATCCCAATCTGAGTCTGTGCTGGTTATGTGCTATATATGTATCTTGTGAACCTTGTAACTGATACCTGTAATCCCTCGTAACTCCAGCCTGACCCCAGATGTACGGTACTTTCCCTCTTAACTTGTGTATATTTAATTTTAAACATTTAACTTTAATAAAATCAAGAATACAGGCTGGGGTCTCTGCTTTGCACTGCTCGATTTGATTAGTTTAGCAGTAAAATATATATTTATCTTCGTGCAGTTTCATGCCTGCAGACTGGCTATGTACCCACACAGAAAACATGGGTTCAGATAACTGGGACTTGCACTTTGATTTTGTGTCTAATACAGGTCTTGAGCATCAGATCATAGTTAAAGGACTGACTCTAATGTGTATAGTGAGGATAACATACTGCTGCAGAGTAGAATAATTCTTGTTGTAGATTATTAATACACACTTGGCTGTAACAGGGAACATGCAAAGAAGTCTTGACGTTGGCTTGTTCTCTTGTAATGTAAATGTATTAAGGGCTGTAACAAAGAGGAAGCGATCAATTGTGCTCCATGCCCCCTGAAAGTAGGACAGGAAGAAAATGGCTTAAATTTAAGCAAGGGAGACTGAGGTTAGATAATAGAAAGTTTTCCCTCACTATAAAGATAGTTAAGCCTTGGACCAGGTTTCTAAGGGAGATTGTGGAATCTGTATCTTTGGAGGTTTTTTAAGAATTAGGCTGGACAAACCGCTGTCAGGGATAATCTGGGTATACTTGGTATTGCCTCAGCAGGTGCGTGTGCGTGCGTGTGTGTGTGGTGGAATGCGTTAGATGGTCTCCTGAGGTCCCTTCCAGCCATACACTTCTATGATTCTATATACCAATAAGGTAGCATTCTATTGCTAAAGGATGTGTGAAAAACTTTACCTGATTGCAAATGGGTATTTCCCTTTAGCATCTAAAATGCTGAACGTGTTTCTGGGTTCACTAGACCTGGAAGGGAAGGAGTACAAGACTCTTGATGATTCCATGTCCCAGTTACTATAGTCACGCTTGGACATTGTGTAATGAATGAGCTTATTTAAAACCTCTAGATCTGTTGGCTGACTGTAGCCTAAGAACTCAACTTGTTTAAGCTGTTCTTCACCGCATCTTTTCCAGTCTGACACGCACTTAGTTTTGTAGCTTGCGGGGATGTGGATTTTCTTCTGCATTTTGTACAGTGCTTAGAATAATGGGGCCTCACCCTTTGGTGGCTATGCAATAAAAAATAAGTGTTACTTATGCACACATGTACCCCCCCCCTCCACCTCCACCACAACAGATCTGGTGCTAGGAAGCAATATCTTAGCACTAACTCTAGTCCTTGTCTCTTGCAGGTAGAGAGAAGTAAGCCAGGATGGATTTGTACGATCCTCAGACGCTGGGTGTTATGGTCTTTGGTGGTTTCATGGTGATTTCAGCTATTGGGATCTTCCTGGTGTCTACCTTCTCCATGAAGGAGACCTCTTACGAGGAAGCCCTGGCTAAGCAACGCAAGGAGCTTGAGAAAACGCAGCAGCACAAAGTGGAGAAGAAAAAGAAAGAGAAACCTGTTGAGAAGAAAGGAAAGGCTAAGAAAAAAGAGGAGAAACCGAATGGGAAAATACCTGAGCAGGAGCTGGTTCCGGATGTGACTGATGCTCCCAAGGAAGTAGACCCTGAACCTGTTGCGGTGTCTGAGCCAGTGATCATTGAGTCTCCTATTCTGGCGGTTTCGGCTCCCCCTCAGGAGAAGGAGAAACCTGCCCCATCACCTAAAGACAAGAAAAAGAAGGAAAAGAAGGTGGCCAAGGTTGAGCCAGCTCCCCCTCTTGTTACTTCTCCATCAGTCTCTGTATCAAAATCTTCTCCAGTCTTGGAGGTAGCTGCCAAAGAAGTGCCTATTGTGGCAGTCCCACCGGTTGGCACGCTACAAAGTGCGCCTGTAGTTCACTCTGTTGCTGTCAAAAAAGCAGAAGCTCTGGTAACCCAAGAAGAGACAAAGCACGACGGAGCTGCCAGGAAGAAGGCAGTGGCCAAGAAGAAGAGTGAGTTGAGTAAGTATGTGACTCCTGCAAGCATCCTTACGGTATGTCACCAGAGGCGCTATGTGATGGGGAAGCTGAGCATTGGTATGTCAGGTGAGGAGCAGAGGGGGATTGCCCCCTTTCTCTGCTGTTAACTTGCCTAGAAATGGTGGTGTTGCCTCAGGAGGCTGTTTTTGAAGGGCTGATTACATGTGTGTGGCTCTTGTTAAACTTGAAAAGCCTCAGTGGCTTGGGTTCCTCTCTGTGAAACTCAACCGCAACCTTAATTTCTTGATTCAATGCCTCTTTTTTTTTTTAATGTAGCATCTTGTGCTGGGTGCTTCTGTGTGCTTGGAGCTGGCTTATCACTATGATTTTTTTTTTCCTATTTATTTGGGCACGTGAGGTTTTGCAGTTTGCAGGAGGTCAGACTAGATGATCATGATGGTCCCTTCTAGTCTTAAAGTCTATGAGTCTATTTCCTTGGTTCTGAATATCTGAGTCTCACTGCTTAAGTCATGGCAGTATTTGTAACGTGCTCATCACAGGTACCTGAACACTTTGCAAAACTGCACAGATGCAGAATGAGTGGTTGAGGGATAGATTTGTATTCTCTCTTTTACCTGCCCCAGGAAAGGGGGAGACCCCTGCTTAGACATCGTGCCATCTTGGAAGAAGCAAGCATGAAGTTAGAGAGCGTGCGTGGATTGCTGCTTACTGATCCTCATAAGGGAAAGGTGGCTGTTGAATTTTTATATTGAAGGTGATCGGGCTAGTTGGCTGTCAACCTCTGTAATGAAAAGAATCCCGCTAAGGTGGACCTGCCCATGCAAAGGCTGAGTACTGCTAGCAGACTGCTATACATAGCTGAAGAAGAAGCACCTTATGCATCTGTATCCAGAAAACAAGCTGATTGGGTTTAGTCTTGGAGGACTAATGTTTTGCATTTGATAACTGTTCAGAAACTGCTACAGTGCGCCGCAGGAACTCCTCCTCTAATTAAACTGTAACTAGAGGGAAGCAAAGCCTGAGTATGCTTTGGAGAGGCAGGAAGTTAGAACCTCTTTACGTTCTTATTGGCTGGCTTCTTTGTCTTTAGATTATTTTGCTGTCCACTGAGAGAATGGAGGATACTGCACATGCACAGCATAACAGTTTTGCTGTTGGAATCTTAATGTCCACGCTTCCCGACTTCCTCTTAAAATCATTCTGAACGTCTGCTAGTCTTACAGTAGTCTTATATGTAAATCCACTGGGAGGACAAAAAGCACTTTGTGTTTGAGAGCAGTGGTTTTGAAAATTTTAATACTATTACAAAGGTGTCTCTCTTTCTTACACTAGGCACCTTGACACAAGCTAGTACCATTTTATTCCTGTGTAATCAGTTAACTTTCCTGGCTTATGTAGGCTTTTTCGTCTCTTGCGGCAACGCAGTAGGGGATGCATTTCTCAGCTGATCTGCGGAGACTGTTTCCCCAAGATGGGCTAACAGGCTAACCCCACAAAAGCCTATGTTTCTAATGGCTACATCTGTGCCTTGTGCAAATGGAAACACCAAAGCACTCTCCTTAAATGGAAGCCCGAGATAGTTCAGATGGTGGCGGTGACCTCAAGATTTGTGATTCTTAGTGTCCATGTTGTTCTCCTACCTCAGCAAAGTAGCAGAGTGTCAGGTGCTTAAATCTCCTGCATATAAACTACTTGGACATCTGCAGCTAAGAGGGGCAACCTTGCGGGGCAGAAAGTACGCACCAGTGACACACGTTGTCACTCAACACCATGGCAGATGTCATAGACATCCTAGATTATTATGGTTGGCAGTGACCTCAGGAGGTCATCTAGTATGCAACCCCCTGCTCAAAGCAGGACCAATCCCCAGACAGATTTTTATCCCACTTCCTTAAATGGCCCCCCCGTAAGGATTGAACTCACAATCCTGGGTTTAGAAGGCCAGTGCTCAAACACCTGAGCTATCCCTGTCCACTGAGCAAACTCAAATGTGACCTTCACCTTCTACTTCCAGTACTTGAATTCCTCTCCTTTCTGGTCCACTGGACTGTCTTGCCGAGCATAATTTCTTCAGCTAGCTTTTGCTGTAACCCTATCATGTACAGATGTGGTAAGGCTGGACTACTTCCCATTCTCCTCCTCTTCTACTCCCCAAAAATCTTCCTGTGAAATGGATTTTGCCCAAAGCATATTTCCACCTCAGAATGCCAGGTACAGCTGAAGCATGGAGCCGTTCATCTCCAAAGACCAATGCTTCTGAAAGCTGGTTCCATATGAGAAGTGGTGGGCTACTACAAAGCCGGTGCCTGCTAAGAGGTCCCATTTTGGAGACCAGAATGTAGCTTGTGTGACCCACAATAAATATGGGACCTGATCCAAAGCCCACTAAAGTCAAGGGGGAAGACTCCCACTGACTTGCAAAACTGCCTCCTAAACCTAGCAGTCCTGTAGTTGGTATGCCATATAGTGGCACCTTGGTATAGAAGGAGCAGCTGTTTCACGACCTTTCCTCAAAGCTGAGAATGGTGCTCTGGTTACTATTAGCAGATGAGTGTGTTTACTTGGCGTAAATAGCTGCACTGAGCTGCCCATATCTGGACTAAGAGGCACTGTGTAACCTTCAAAGTGTACGTTGTGGATCTACCTCCTCTAGAGAAGAGAGAGCAAAACTGTCATGTGATAAATCAGGACTTTGGTGTTCGGAAGCAGGAAGTGCACTAGCTTTTGTACTGCCATCCCTTTGATCTCTTTAACTGTCGACAAAGACCCAGTGAATTGCTGTCTCCATTAACTCAATGGGAGTTTTGCCATTGACTTGAACTAGGGCCATGTGTGTAGTGCATTTCTGCCCCCTTCTTCCTTACCCATGAGTTCCAACCGAACCTGAGAATAAGTTAGCATGCATCTAGCTCCTTTATCGTTAGAACAGTGAGACAATGAAAGGTGCAACTTCCATCGACACCTGCAAACGTCAAACGTAGGGGGTAGGCCTAAAGCCAGCCCTGTCATCCTGGAGGAGAAGCAAACTCCTAAGTTTCAAACTCAGATTAACGTTACTGTGTGTTTGTGCTGCTGAATGTCCATGTGGGTTTGAAAAGTTCTTGGCTTCCTAGCAGAAAGTGTTTAATGCCTAAACAAAAACACAGTTCATCTGGTATTAAGCTTTTAGTCCACATTGCTCATTTTTGGAGGGCTGTAATGTTTCAGGAATTATAGACTATCAGGGTTGGAAGGCACCTCAGGAGATCATCTAGTCCAACCCCCTGCTCAAAGCAGGACCAATCCCCAGACAGATTTTTGCTGTAGATCCCTAAATGTCCCCCTCAAGGATTGAACTCACAACCCTGGGTTTAGCAGGCCAATGCTTAAACCACTGAGCTATCCCTCCCCCCATCTGGCTGTTTTGAAACCTCTCCACACCTCTCCATAGTGTCAGGGCCCCTACCTAAAAACAGACAGCTAGAATCCGTTTATTTGGGTGGGAGGCGGGGGGGACTACCAGTGACTGTCCATTCTCGTTCTCCCTATGCCCTAAGAAAATGCAGATTTTGGGTTGTGCTTTTCCCCTGCCTTAAAACTGAAAATGGAACAAAACCAATATTTGAAGCTCTGGCTGCTTGCTAGAAGTAGTAGCAACTAGTAAGAGGATCCAGACGAAGAGGAGATGGACACCTTTCTTCCCCATGCCTTGTTGAAGAAGAAGAATTCTGCCCGGTGTCAACTAGACATGACCCAGACAGTGAAAGAGAGTTGGAAGTGGCCATAGGCTCACTAACTGCTGCCTCTTTGGCTGTGAAGCAAAGTAGGGAGGATCGAGAACTGTCCCTTCTTTCGCTTCTCTCAGTGCAATGGTAAGACCAGGTGTTACGGGCTTTGGGGCTGTTCAGTCCGAGCCAGATGAGTTTTTGATTATATGTAGTTAAACTCAAAGCTGAGAGGGGGAAATGGAAGGAGGGTGGCCCAGTGGTAGTGTACTAGCCTAAGATTTAAGACTTGGGTTCAAATCTCTGCTCTGCCACAGTGTTCTTGTGTAACCTTGGGGAAATCACTTAATCCTGGTCTTGTTGCGGCTCTCCTAAAGATGGATGGCCTGCTGATTTCTCTGCTCCTGGTGGGGCTGGGTTCTCCTGAGCACTGCTCTCTGCCCCGAGGGGTGATCTCTGAGGCAGCCCTGCGTCTTGCCAGGATGCCCCTCTTGCCCCAGCTGTGCTGAACTCCGATGGGAGGGCTCACGGGGAAAGAGCATGGCCAGGATGGAGAAGATCAGCTCCTGACAGTGCTTGGGCAGCTCACGCTTCAGGAGCAAGAGGAGAGAAGTGCAGGGAACGGCTAGGCCAGACTGGCCTGGGTAATGCGCATTCTCTGGCTGCTTCCCATCCTCTGTCCCCACCATTGTCAACACTTGTCCCCTCCTGCTCACGTTCTGCCCCCATTGCCTGATCTCAATCCCGATCTGTTTAACCCTGCCCCTGTGGTAGGGCTGCCACCTCTGAAGTACCAACCAGGGGCATGATCTGAGCCCCTAAAGAGAGGCAGCTGGTAGCATGTACTGAGCACCGGGCAGATCTCAGGGTGTGAGGCCTTTGAGGTGCAGGAGGTCAGATCACAATGGTCCCTTCTGGCCTTTAAAGTCTGAGTCTGAGATTTCCCAGGACAGTGGTCTCAAAAAAGGGAAGAGTCTGGTGGCAGCCCTACCCTGCAGGCAGCTCTATGGCCTGCTTTGCCCTCCCCCACCCCCCTATTATCTATCTGGGCCCAACACTACTTTTTCATTGGGGTGGGTGGGGGAAGAAGAAAGCTCCTCCCCCATACACTGATCTGGGCTGGGACTCCCTGGGGCAGGGGGTCTCCTGGACTGGCTGGGGCTGATTTTGGGGGTTGTGGTGGGTTGTAGAGCCTGCTCCCAGACCAACAATCCCTTCCTTGTTCCTCCCTCTCCCACCCTCACTGCTGGGTGGAAGGGGAAGGGCAGGCTCCCTGCTCCCCCATCTTCTCGAGTCCTTGCTGGGCTGCAGGGTCTCCTGGGCGGCCTCGTGAGCCAGCTGGTGGCAGCCCAGCTTCTCCTCCCCTTCCCCGCCAGGAGAAACAGCGTCCCCTGAGGTGAATTAGTCCTCCGGCTTAAAGCACCAAGAAAGGCAGGGAAGGGAGTAAAGTTTGGAGCCTCTTGCGTCTAGGCCACCACTGGGGAGCTGTGCCTGGTGTCTGAGCGACCTCAGTGAAATGGTAGTTGGCCTCGTCCCACGAACATGTGTCCCTGTCGTACCAACTAGCATTCCTACTGGCGTGCTCACAGAAATCCTGTTACCCTCACTTAAATGCTGCTTACCTCTCAGCCCCAGAGTATGGTAACTGCATGTGCTTTGTTCTGGCCTGGCAAATATGTGGCTGAAGCTAACTTTCGCTTTTTGTGTCAGGTGCCTGGTTGATTTAGGTTATGAGACACCATGTTTGCATGACTTCAAACAGCCACTGTTCACCTTCTCTGTAGACTTGAGATGAGATTGTGCCTGGCATGAGGCTCACCCTTTGGCTAGCGTTCTCCAGAATTTCTTTTTAAAAAATCCCGAAGCTCTTGGCATGCAGTTACTGTAGTTCTGCAGTCCCTCTCTTATAAAAGGCTTCTGGGCTGTGACATAATTTTGCTGCTATTTAACACTTCGATCCCAAGCTGTTTGCTGCCATGCTCCTGTATAAAGAAACTGTCTCAAATCCTTTTCCAGCAAGGCTAGTGGTGGTGGTCTAATGCTTAGAGAAAGCGCTTAGTTTGATAAAATTACATAAACAAAATATCAAGCCAAAAACCCTTTGGTCTGTCTGCTAAAGCTTAAGGTCAGACTCAGCTTTGCTTGCCAGATGTGTTCAACACTTGCGCTTGCAGAATGAAGTGAATGCAGACAAAGTTCAACAAGTCAACTCTTTATCTGGGTGTGTGTTTGGTGGGGGCGCAGTACTGTACCAGCAAATTGAAGCAATAAACAGGGCCTCGTGTAGTCCGTGATGCTTCTTGTGGCACTAACCCTGCTTGAGTCAGCAGTGGGGCTTGAGTCAGCAGTGGGACTTGAACCCAGGAACTAAAACTGAAGGACCAATGCGGTTAATTGGAAGCTGTCTGAGACCCCACCATTTTAATGGGGAACAGGCGCTCTGTGGATGGACAGGAGCCATATTTCCCCTGGTGGCGATGACATACACTCCAGAATCTAGTCGTCCTGGTTGTAGTGAGCTATGGAAATGTGAATGAAGTCTCAGCCTGTGTTTACTACAGGCTCTTCTAAGTCGTCAATTGTAAGTAAAAACAGTAGCGGTTTATGGCTTTGTTTGGTTTTACTCTATTTTGCAATTGTGGATTCTGGTCTGTTGTTAATCTTTTATATGTGTAGTTGCTGGGAATATTTTGATTTTTATATTTCATCTTGGGAAGTTACAGAGATAATTCTTTTACTTTTTTCCTTTTTTTATTAATAGATTCTTTTGTAGAGTAACCTGATTGATTATTTTTGTTTTCCTGTTTCAATCCCAGGGATTGGTGATAACTCACCCATGGACTGGTGGGTGGAGACAAGAGAGGGGAGAGGTAGAATCTCTCTGTTTTCCTTGATCTGTTTGCCTCTTTGGTTGGAGGGAAGGGGACATGCTTTCTTGTATTGTGTTTTAAAAGAGTTTGGAATCGAGTATTCTTCTCAGGATAGCCACAGGGAGGCAAAGTACTGGGAGGTGAGATAAAGAAGGGGGAATTGGTTTATTCTACTGTTTTTAAGAACCCAATGGGATTTGGGTTCTTGGGTCCCCAGGGAAGGTTGGAGAGATCAGAGTGCCCAATAACACTATATTTTTGGGTGGTGCAGTCTATCAGGATCTAAGATGGTAATTTAAGCTTAGTAGGTAATCATCTCAAGTACCCAAATTTTGGTACGCTTAATGTTCAGATTATGGGATTTACCTATGACATTGGTGGTGTGGTGGGTAATAGATAAGTAATCGCAAAAGCCAGTAAGATTTATTATATTTGTTTCTCTGGCGCTCTGTGCATAATCAGTGAGGTGGAGGTCGGTTTTTATATTTTGTCTTAGCCTGACCTTAAAAACCTCTTAAGAAGGAGATTCCCACCACCTCCCTAGCGTAAACCCATTCCAGTGCTTCACACCCTCCTAGTGAAAAAAGTTTTTTCCTAATATCAACCTAAACCTCCCCCACTGCAACTTGAGACTCCATTACTCCTTGTTCTCTCATCTGTGACCACTTGAGAACAGTTCTAGGGATCCCATTCCTCTTTGGAACCCCCTTTCAGGTTAGTTGAAAGCAGCTATCAAATTTCCCCCCTCATTCTTCTCTTCTGCAGACTAATATCCAATCCTCGAGTTCCCTCAGCCTCTTCTCATGAGTCATGTACTCCAGCCCCCTAATCATTTTTCTTGCCCTGCATGCTGGACGTCTTTTTTTTTTTTGTTTTTTTTTTTTTTTTCCCCAATTTTTTCCACATCCTTCTTTGTTTTAGTGCTGGGCCAAAACTGGTACCACATGTACTCCAGATGATTGGCCTCACCAATGTCGAATAAGAGGGAATGATCACTTCCCTCAATTCTGTGCAAATTGCCCCTACTTATACAGCCCAAAAATGCCATTAGCCTTCTTGGCAACAAGGGCACACTGTTGCCTCATATCCAGCTTCTCATCCACTGTAACCTCTAGGTCCTTTTCTGCAGAACTGCTGCCTAGCCACTTGGTCCCTAGTCTGTAACAGTGCATGGGATTCTTCCATCCTAAGTGCAGGACTCTGCACTTGTCCTTGTTGACATGCTCCCCTGCTGCTAGTGTTTCTCAGTGGGCTCTCAAATCTAGCTGTCTGCCATGTAAAATTCTTCAGAGAGCTCAATTCTGGTGCGATGCTGATTCTGTACAAGGCACGTTTACGATCTGAACTGTGGTAGCACCTAGGGATCGTACTAGGTGTTGTATGAACAGAGAAGAAGAAGACAGTCTCTGTCCAAAAGAGCTCACCCATGGAAGTCTGTGTCACGCTCACAGGGCGGTGGCTATCCAGAAAAACACCTTCTGCAAAATTCCAACAACCTTTTTGCTTTCTTTGTTTGGGGGAAAATTCTGCACAGTTTAGTGGGTCCGAGGCAACTTCGCGCATGTTCAGTGTAAAACTATCGAGTACTTCCTTGCTCTCCTTCACTGGCAGGAGGATGATTTTTAAATCCAAATGAGTTGTACAGTGTAACCATAAGAATTCTGTTTCTGAGCCTCCCTCCAGAATCCAGCCAAGATCTAAAATCCTAGTGTTGACTTATAATGCAAATATTTTCTGCGGCTGTGCAGTCAATGGGAGCCAGAACAGGTCAAAACTAGTCACCTGTCCTAGGCTAACGGAATCACTGTGTAATAGCAAGGTGGGTTATTGGCCATAAGGGGGAGAAGAGTGGAAAGAACCAAACTCGTCTGTATCCACCCTAATCATAGAGATTCTTCTCCTCTCCTTGCAAATAGTGAATGTGAAAATTGCAGTGTAGTGTCTTCATTAGAGCCCGAGATGGGTACCCCTCTGACAACACGCTAGCCTCTCTACCTCCTTGCACTCTGGAATCAAACTTCAACTCCTCCTGCTCTAATTAAAGCTGAAAGCCAATAAGTAAGTCCTTACACCTCCTGTTCAGGCCAAGCCATGATCTGGACCTGATTTAATAAGTGGAGTGTGTGAGACTCCGGAAATTACACAGAGCAACAATTCTCTTCTCTTTTTATTGTCCTTCATTAGCCACCCACCCTGCAAATATTTTCTCTAACCCCATCCTAGCTGGTGTCACAAATCTGCTTGTGACCCGTGAGAGTTAATGGAGCAGAGTAGTGCAATGGGACAGCGAAACTAAAGAACAGTGGTGCCGCCTTCTGGTGTGGCTTTCTCACTTGGACACGTGTGTGTAATAGAAAGGTTATTGATCTGGAGAAACTCTAGGATGTCTTATTCCTTTCCCTTAGCTGACCTCATGTTGAACTAGAGTGGCTACAGCACTCAAAACAGCATTCAGAAACAAACAAACATAAGGCTTTGTTGGAGTTGAATAATTCAGATCACCGGTGCTGGCTAATGCTGTGTTAGCATGGGATTGGATGGATGTCCTCTGGCTATAAAATTGCTGAACGCTTAAATGTGTTAGATTGTGACGTGTCTGTTTTTTTTTTAAAGAAAAGTTGCTGAGAATTAAAAGCATCTCCTCTTCTTGAAGGAGCTTGCAGCTGAGAAGGCCAAGACCGTCGCTGTCGAAACCAAGTTGAAAGAGCAGCTGTTGGCACGTGAACAAGAGATTACCGCTGTGCAAGCTCGCATGCAGGCTAGTTACCAGGATCATGTGAACGAAACCCAGCAGTTGCAAGGAAAGGTAGGAGACGCATTCAAAACACAGACTCTCTGCTAGACTTAATCCTGCACTCTGGCAGCACTGCGAGCAGAGATTGGTTTGCAGGGCTTAGTTTCCTTGGAGAGATAAGGTAAACTTCATTCAAAACCCCAAAGGGACCCCCAACTCCACCTGCTTTGGCATGGCTGAAGCTATGACCACTGGTTTTAATATTTGAGTACTTCCCACAGCTGTCCTTCTAAGGAAATACCACTGGAGTTCCCTCTTGGAGTTTAGGATTAATGGATCTTAAGGCTAGAATGAAACAAAGTAACTTTATAAACACTTCTGAAGCTGGAGAAAGTGGCATCCCATTTCCCCCCAAACCCCCAAAATACCTTTCCAAACTTACTTAATTGGGGTAGGGTTAGGTGAGGAGGAGAGGTGAAAGAATCTCTCAGGAACTGCCTAAGATTTAGATCTTGTTACAGAAGTTCCCCCTACTTGATGACTTCTTGGTGTGTGTGTGTGTGTGGGGGGGGTGTAGATGTCCTCCCCCCTTTCTCACATGCTTTATTTTGGGCCCTGCATTTGGTTATAACCAATATGGTAAAAGATGTAATAGAAAGGGAGGACTCTTTAAGAGGGGAAGGGATTTGGGGGCAGAGGGGCCCATCTGTGGAAAGCCAGACTTTTGCTACAGTGTACAAGTGGGGGGGGGGAAATCATGGTTTCTGTGGGTGACTTTAAATAAAGGAAAATTATTGCTGTAGTTTGGGCCCAGAGTGGTGGGCTCCGGAGCCTGCGCGCCATGGGAGGCGTCCCCGTGTACTGACATCCTTGCTCTTCCAGATTCGGACTCTTCAAGAACAGCTTGAGAACGGCCCCAGTACGCAGCTAGCTCGCTTGCAGCAGGAGAACTCGATCCTGCGGGATGCTCTGAACCAAGCCACAAGCCAGACGGAGAGCAAGTAAGAAACTGTGTATTGGTGAATACAGGGACGTGAGCTGCAGACATGGGTCGTCTAGAGTAGCTTTACTACACTGTCTTCCTCCCTTCCAGAAGTCCAACCCGCCAACCACCATAGGGCACATCCAGTGTCCATGAAAGTTAGGCAGCTCCAAGCTTCCTCATCTCTGCCAGTTAGAGCTGGTTGCAAGCTTTCTGTTGAATCATCTGTCTTTTGAAATCAGTTTTGTTTTGTTTTTTTTGATGACTCAGTCTTCTTGAGGAAAAGTGTCTGTGTTGTCTGAAGAAAACATTGGGTTTTTTTGGGGGCGGGGCACTTGGGGAGTGTTAAGTCAATGTTTTCAGCTGGAAAAGCACATGGTCACTATGGTGCTTTGTGGGAGTTGTAGTTCAGGTGCCCCTATTCATGCACAGCCCTCCCTTGATAGGAAGTGAAATTGACACCCAGGCAATATAGTCTGACTGTGGAGCATGGCTGATAGAAGACAGTATGAGCATGAGGTACCCAAACTACAACTCCCAGGAGGCACCAGGGCAGCTCTCCTAGTTTGTTTGTTTTTTTTTCTTCTTCCTGTTAAACTCCTTCATTCTTCTGTGGGTGGGAACCCATTTTCCAGCCAGCATTATTACCGATGTATTGCAAAATGCTGGCCTTCCCCCTCCCCATCAATCTAGTTCTGGAGCAGACTGCTAATTCACACTGAATTATGGGGCAGTTAAACTGTGATGTAAATGATAGACTCCTTCACCCCATCTAACCAGGGCTGGAATTAAGTCCAACTCTGTAACACTCAGCACTGAAATATCATTTTCTGAAGTACAGTAAAATTCAAAATTCATGTAGCTGCCACCTGTGAAGACTAACACACTCCTGGCTCATGCATTGTGATGGGGCTCTTTGTATTTGAGGGGGTCAGAATATTTGGTGATTAAACTTGGATCATTTTTCTAGCTTTATAGTTTCATAGAGTTCACGTCCGGAAGGGACCACTAGATTGGTAAACCATAGGTGTCTTGGTTAATGCAGGTAAATTATAGTGTTCAGTTTCACTCTTCTCAGTGTCTATCTAACCTAGATCTAAAACACCCTAGTTAATTGTCCACCTTGATTTAAAATAACCTTGCATAAGTGATTGATGGAAAATATTGTACTTCCTAATTGGGTTTAAAAAAAAACTCCAATTTTTTTTGGCTGTAGAATAAGAGAAAAGGAAGAGTAACAATAGGGAAACAAGAACTAGCCAGTGCATATTAAACAAATCTCTTTAAAATAAGAGGTCATAGACTATTTAGTTTTTATATAAAAGCTTTAAAGTAATTGTTGACTCAACTCCAAATGCTTAGAGAACTTCCTTTTTATGTCCAGAAGCATAAATCGCCAGATTTTTACATCCTAAGAATGAAACTCCATCTTTTGTAAAGGGGATTTAACTTCATTGTGACTTTTCTTGCTGAAGAGGTTCTCTCCCATGAAGGAGATTACACATTTGGGGAAGCAGGAAAACGACCCATCTCTCAATAGTTGCATCTTAAGTAATGCATTAAAAATATGTTTCAAGTGTACAGGGGCACTGGAACAATTTGTATAGTGGGGGTGCTGAGAGCCATTGAACCAATGTATAAACTCTGTCTAGAATGGAAACCACTTCAAGCCAGGGGGTGTGGCCGCAGCTCTACTTCCAGTACCTATGCAAGTGTAGGATTGAGGCTGAGCTGGAATTATGAGTCTATACAGAAATGTAACTGATCTGTCTGTCGGTCCAGGCAAAATGCAGAACTAGCCAAGCTGCGGCAGGAGTGCAGTAAACTAATGAAAGAGCTGTCTGAAAAATCGGAGACACTTCATCAGGAGGAGCAACAGAAAAAGAACCTGGAGATAAAGGCTGCTGCATATGAAAAACAAATCAACCAACTCCAGGTCAGCACTGTGCCAACAAACCACTGGTTTGTTTTTCTGCTAGTCATGTGGCTTTCTTCTCCGAAGTATCTACCTTTATTGTGGCCACTGCTCAAACAGGGGAAGGGTGGTCTTGTAGTTAGGCATCGGACTGGGACTCTGGAGATCTGGCTGTTTGACCTTGAGCAAGTCATGTAAAGCTTGGTGCCTCAGTTTCCCCTCTATAGAATGGGGATAAAATACAGGTGAATGATGGCATTGTCTGTTTCGAACCAAAGCTGTTTCTTGCTGTCTGTGCAGCATGCGGCACAACAGGGTCCTAATTAAGCTGTGGAGCAGTGGGTGCTATTCCAGTTAGAGCTAGGGGGGAGTTTTTTGATGAAATGTCTTTCTGTCAAAATACTGATTAGCCAAAATGGAAGCTTTACGGGAAAGGATGTTGAGCTTGATGAATTGTTTCCACTGTGGGGGAAGAGACAGTCCAAACGTTGTTCCATTTTGACCTTTTAGAAATGAAATATTTCTGGTTCAAAGCAGCGAGTTTGAAATTTTAAGCTAATTGGTTTAAAAAAAAATTGGCCAAAAGCAAAACAAAAATACTTCTCTGAAATGATGATTCTGGATTTTCAGCTCATGAAAATTGCTACCTTTTTTTTCTTTTCTTCCTCCTGGTCACAGTTCTGGACCGAAACATTTTTTCCCCTACAGCAAGTTTGTGTGGGGCTGGGAACAGTTTCCTGCCCAGCTGTAATGGCCAAACAAGCAGCTAATAATGTGGAATATTTAGACTGTGAATTGGTAAAGGCTTCTTGATAAGGAAGAGTATTGTCTCAGGCCTATTTCTTGCTGAAAAATCCAACCTCTTCACATCCCTTCCCTTCCCCCTCATAGTAGCCTGTACACCATAGACCTACAAGGTGGGCCTATTGCATTACTGATAGAAACTCAAAGGGTGGTACAAAGCATAAAATGGGGGGAGGGGATCTCCATTTAAAAACAAATTCCTCGGGACACCAAAAATGCGGTTGATGATAAACCTAGGGTTGATTTGATCGGCCTTAACACCACGCAGCCGGGCCCGTTTCTATTCTGATGGAAACTAGTGGTCAAACTGACCGTTGGCCGCATTCACCCCCTGCAGCTTCTTCCCTGTCCCAGAGAGTGTCAGTTGCCACCAGAAAGACAAGCCTAGCCTGACATGAGGTCAAACCAACTAAAAACACTATTTGTGTAATGGGGGGTTAACACTGAGTGCTGCTGAAGATACCTGACGCTGGTCAGAAGTCATCTGGCACATTAGTGCTGTCCTCACATTAAACTGCCATACCCGTGATTCTCTTATTCCTGTATCCTACTTCAGACGGGGGCTGCCACAAGATGTCTCAGGGGAAGATTGAAGAATCCTGCATAAGCAATTGGGAGATAATCTGCCCCCAGGGAAAATTCCCTCCTGACCCCAGTACTCCAAGGGCTGGTGCTCGCCCTGGAGCATGAGAGTTTACAACCCTGCCTAAGCTCTTGTTTGACTTTTAAAATAACTCTGCGTATTCTCAGCCATATAAATGTCCAACCCAACTGTGTCACTGCAGCACAGAGCGGTTCAAAGTGACGCATGACTTGGGCGCCCTAGAACAATGATTGCCATCCGCTTGATAACAGGAGCATCATAAAAATAGTTCCACTGTGAAACTTACTGGCAATGTGCCTCTCGTGTGAGGGGGTTCATGATACGAAATGTACCAGAATGCTCTCACACCAGGGACTTTGCACTCTGTCTATCTCAACCTCTGCTCTATCTGAGCTTGTTTACCTGCAGATAAGTGAGAAAACTGGTTTTGCATTACTGATGAGGAATGTTTTCCTGTAGACTGGATTTTTAGTTTTTGGTAGCTTTTGTGACCACTTGGGAGGCGCTTAAACACTATAGGGCTGGGTGTCAATATAAGCCGTGGATACGTGGCATGTCGCGTATGGACCGAGTAACCTACAACCTTAATATCGCTCTGCTATAAACTCCCTCCTCTCTACTGAGATATGATTTGATGTCTTTGATAGCTCCCAATTCAGAACAGGCTCCTCCCAATATGCATTAGTACATGTACAAAGCATGCGCACTTCTGTTGAACTGTGCGCTTACCCAGCTGGAGAAAGATTGAATGGAACTGGGGAATGGGTCAAGTCTCAGGAGGGAGCTCCTTTGTAGTGGCCACAGGGGCTCAGGCATGCAAGCTTGAGGGCCACATGGCTACCAGACAAACACAGGTCTCTTGACACGTAACACTGGCCTCTCTGCATGATCTGCAACTCAGCCTACCTGCTGCATCCTTTAATGTTAACAAAACAATGACAACCTGGCTGAAATATTTCCAAGTGAATCATCTCCGTATCACCATGTTGCCTTAAATTAGGGTATCTTTATAGGGAAAGAGAGCTAGTTGTGACCATGGCTGGCATGTAGATATGTTGTGTGTATGTAGATCCTGTCTTGGAGATTGAGTCAGTCTCAAGTGACTTAGGCTCTCAAGTGACTTAAGAACTTTTAAGTGTTGCCCACTATCTGAGCTAAGTTTGTGTGGTTGCACCATGTTGTCATCCCTCTGAAAAGCTTTCAGTTTCAGATATGTACTTTTAAAATCTGCCTCCCTGCTGGCAGCTGGAGGAACAGGACAGATGGAAGGGAGTGTTGGCCACAGATCGCCATAACTTTATCCTCCCTGGGGTTTCTCATCGGAAAGTGGGTAGGGGAGGAGAAATGAAGAGAGTTTCTCTTTTAGCATGATCATCGCATTGTTTGCTCTTGTGCCTCCACGAAGGGCCGGCCAGTGCGTGCTCTTCTCTTGCCACTTCTTGATGTGGAAGGATTGTATCAAACCACACAGAAAAATCCACTGAGCCGAACACACTCAACCGTAATAACGTATCGAGTACCTCTGTTCCTAGCTGGCTGAATTCTATAGCTGCGTGTGCCATTGGCAAGCAAAATAAGCAGGACCTCCTTACCATGGGGAGCAAATGCCCTTCCCCTGGGAACCCTGCCCCCTGAAGGGGTGAGAACGGGCAGCAAAAACACAGTAACTGCGGGGCCGGGGTAAAGCATGAGACATTGGTACCAAAATAGACAGATCCTAGGCTAGGAAGGCTCTGGCCAGTCCCTCGAATTGTTCCCAGCACAGGAATGCAGGGCGGAGATTTCAGCATGGACCATGCTCCCTACCCCGCTGGCTAGGTAAGCAGCAGTGTCCTGTGCCAGCTGGAGCTTTGGGCTTGACTTTAAAGGAGTGAAGCCCCCAGAGAGACACACTGCTTCAGAATGAGAATTCCCCTCACTGCAAAAAACGCTCATTCAAAAGAAGCAAACATTTCTGATCACTCCATCGAGAATCTTCCCAACAGGAAACATTTTTCAATAAGACTTTTTTTGGACCAGCCCTAAATATCAGATGCACAAACTCTGCATACCTGACATTCATGTGGAATTTCCCTGGTCGTGCATGAATAGCTGGATGCACTTGCATCCCTAGCTATCCGGCTTGTGACATGCTGGAAATCGTAGGTCTGCTTCAAAAATCTCATCCTAGGAATATACAGTAACAAGCATGGTCCAAAACTGAGGAATAGGGTGGGGGCAGTGTACACAGAATGACGTTGCCATCAGCTTAGGGAAGAAGGAGGCTGCTGACATATTCGTGTTCCTCCAATCCAAGCACCGTGCCTGTGGACACTTCCTGCCTGGAGAATGCTGCGGGAAGACTGGGTTTCAAACCCTGGATTACAGACCGGGCTGGAACTGGCAGACGTGCAGTGGGGCTGCTCTCTCTAGCACTGTCTCACTTTTGATTTTCTCTTCTTCATGCAGACTTCTCAAAAAGAAACTGAGGCGACGCTGCAGAAGAGGCTGGATGAAGTAAGCGAGGAGCTCCGCAAATCCCAGACCAGCTACAAGAACCTGCTGGCGGAGATGGAGAAGGCGAAGGACCAGCAGCAGAGCATTGCTGGTGAGAGGACGCTGCATGGACGCCCAGGGTGTGCGCATGCTCTGACCTGGGCTCGATGGGGCCCTTAAGTGCGGTCTTAGCCTCGCAAATGCTATCGCGTTTGTTTCTGAAGCTGAACAGGGCAGGCCTCTGTGTCTGAGTTTCGGCAGCTGGTCCAGCGGAGTGGGGAAAATCCAAGGGTGATCATTTGGTGGCCTGTGGGTGCTGCTGGTGAAGTGCTGAGAACAGGAGTGGGGACAATTGGGCTCTTGTGGGGAGCTTGGGAAGGGTGGTCCAGAGAGGGGCAGCTGCACTAGCGATGTTGAATACGTGAGAAGATGGGAAGTTCCCAATTTTAGCCTCTCTGAGGCTCCATCCTGCCTGGTCGAGGGTGTTGTGCTAAGGGTCTGACTCTCAGAGCTGAAGCGCTGGTGAAGTCGCTGCTTTGTATGAAGTGCTGTGGCGCAGTCACAGTTATACTCCTGCCTCGGGGTGGCAGTTGGGTGACTCAGCTGCCTGCATGTTGAAGTCTGCGTGTAAGTCCGGATAGGAGCGGCACCAGGGTTTTGGCGCCCTAGGCGGGAGTCCTTCCACGCTCCCGGTCCTTGGTGGCAATTCTGTGGCGGGGGGGGTCCTTCCACGCTCCTGGTCTTTGGGGCACTTCAGCGGGGGGTCCCAGAGCAAGTGAAGGACCCACCGCAGAATTGCTGATGATGACCCAGAGCGCATGAAGGACCCCCTGCCGTTGAATTGCCGCTGAGGGCAGCAAAATGCTGCCCTCCCAAATCCTGGTGCCCTAGACGACCACCTAGGTTGCCTAAATGGAAGCGTCGGCCCTGAGTCTGGATCTCCGACATGCCTCTCCTCTACCTGCAGCCTGTGCCATTCAGCTGGCACAGGTTTTGGTATGGTAGATCCTCCACTCCCCCTTGCACTAGAGGACAACAAGTGCGTGCTCCCTGCTGTATCGCGCACAAGGACCTGAACGTTAAAGCCAATACTTGGGGTGTGTTTTTTGGCCAACCATATTGTCGAAAATCCATCACTCTCTCACTGAAATGAGAGCTACAATCAAACACGAGCATTCTTCTGGGTGAGCCTGCAAATAACCGTCCGTGGTGCCTGATCTCTCTGCACGTGTTCTTTCCCTGTCTGCCCTGGACCTTGCTGTCTGAGACATGCTCACGATCCAAAGCCCTGTCATCTGTAGGGCTAACTTTAGCTCCAGGCGCCTGTGTTCTCTCTCCCTCTTTGAATTTGTACACAGCTATCTTGTCTCTTTCTCCTCTACCCACTGTCCTCTGGCAGAGTCTGAAGCCAAGCTGCTGTCCTATGAAGCAGAGGTGAAAAGTAAATCAGAGGAGCTGAGCAGCCTGAAAGTGAAGCTGCTAGAAGCCAGCTCTGAAAACAAGCAACTCGCGGAGAGGATCAAATCCATTGAAGCTCTCCTGGAGGCAGGCCGTGCGAAGGAAGTGGAGAAAGATGCAGACTTGCAGGTCAGAGGCTTTGCTAACATCCTAGCACCATGGTGGTGGTCCCTACATCTGATGGGGAGAGCAGGCCTGGGATGAAGGGTGACTTATAGCATTGCATGCACCATAAGCGTACTGGAGATAGGGCTGGGGGGCTGTCCTGTCTTGTGTTTCTAATGCATGTAGTAAAGGCAACCTCTGTCTAACTTTCAGGCAGCTAATCAAGCAGAAATGAGCCAGCTGCAGCTAAGGTAAGACTAATGAATATACCGATCTCTGTCTGTGCTAAAAGGCTGCAACAAAGGCATATGGGCTGGGTCACGTGAGCTGTTCATGTGCTGACATTGCTGGGGCACGGTCTCCGGTCTGCTGCCACTAGAAGGCACAGTTACATCTAACTGACTTCTGGCAGGTATAGACCATGGAAATGTTGCATCAAACACTGGCCTATAACAACGGCTAGTCTATTTTGAAGTGACGCTTTTTGCAAATGCACATACAACTGAAGACCTCCGGTGCCTTTTTAGAGCTGACTGCATTGTAGTTCCGTAAAAGCTTCCTGTTCTTGAGAGATGCTGAAGTAGAGGCCAATTTTGCGTCGATCAAAATGAAGTTTGCCCGCCAATCAGAGCAACTTCTCAATACCCTTTTTAAAAACATCCAACAAACGGATTGCAGACTTCCGAAAATAAATAGATGGGCCTGACTTTTCAGACTGGCTTTATGTCCACAAACACCATTGACCGACCGAGAACACCAATCGCTTACCTGAGTGTCTCCATACAGCTCTAAGAGCCTTGGCCCAAAACTTTCAGAAGGAACTAGTGATTTTGAGTGCTTCAGTTTTTGGGTGGCTCCTTAAAAGGGACCTATAGGTGGGTGCCCGATGCTGCTGGGAAAACCAGGCTCCCTTTAAGGTCCCAAGCTGATGGACAGAAACTATGGCACCCAAGTAACTAGTCGTTTCTGAAGATTTGGGCCCTTTGCTCTCAGTAGCCATTTTTGAAAACTCTTTGTCTAGTTTAATTTCACACACAGGTGAGCTAAGAGCAGTTTCAAGTCCTGTATCTCCCCCTACAGAGTTCATGGCTTGACAAATTGCACTCTTGTTTTGAATGCTTGTTTTCCTTTCCTGGTGCCGTTTTGAAGACCCACCTAGCCAGTTTCTCCTGTCTAATTAGCTGATGTCACAGGGGGAAATGGTACAGGTAACTGTAGTCAGCAAACTAGTTCTAACTTGAGCAATGGTATTCTGTTCTCCCCAAAAAATCTGCATGCCATTTGCTTTGGGGAAAGATTTTTGTTTTGTTTTTATTTTAAAATAAAGAGAGCCCCAAAACACATTGGTGCATATTTGGTGGAATCTCCATCATTGGGGATTTGTAGGAGCAGGTTGAACAAACACCTGTCGGGGTGGTCTAGATAATACTTTGCCCTGCCATGAGTGCAGGGGACTGGACTAGATGACCTTTCGAGGTCCCTTCCAGTCCTGTGGTTCTCTGTTGCTGCTGGCACAGTCTAGCTGCATGTCACTGGGGTCTGCAGGGACTTCTGGCGCTACATTGCTGTTCTGTTAGCACTCTGGGGTGTGTGCGGGAATTGGATCATGACTGCTGAGAGCCTCAGAGATGAGCACCACTCCAGACACACCCTCTTGTTTCATTGCAGACTTCAAGCGAAGGCTGACCAGGTCTCCTCGCTCGAAAAGGAAGCTCTGGAGCTGAGAGAGATAATCGAACAGCAGAAAACAAAAAACAACGTGAGCGACTGGATGAGCTGAACTCTCGTTCTGCCAGCGCAAACCTGAACAAACCCCTGGCTTGCACTTGACCAGCAATTGGGTTTTAAAAGTTGCCCGATAAAATTTTAAAATGTAGCGCTGGGCAAGTCAAAGGCCTAATTTCTGTGTGCCCTGAGGGACGCTCATCTCTATCCTAGGCGCCTAGGCTACTGTTACTCTTGCTAGGAGAGAAACTGACTGACTTCCGAGTAGCAGAAAGTGAAGTCTTCGGTGGGGGAGTCTGACAGAGGAACGAACGAAGTTGCGGTCTGGCTCTGGCAGCCCTCTGGCTGAGTGGGGGTGGAGAAGGGATTCCAGCTAGCCAAGCGGCGTCTGTAGGCTTAGTGTCTCCATCCCATGAAGGAACACTAGGAACAAGGGCTGGAGTTCACCGTGGGAGTGGGTGAACCACTGAGGCAGCCTCCCGCCCCCCTTTGATGTGGATCCATAACTTCCAATAGTGGCAAGTAACATCATGCTAAACAAACCTTGTGGTGGTCTCCATGGCAGTGTGTGGCTTATTCCTGCATGCGTCTGTCCCAACAGGATCTTCGCGAGAAGAACTGGAAAGCAATGGAGGCTTTGGCCTCAGCTGAGAGAGCACATGAAGAAAAACAGCTTTCTTCCACAAAAGCAAAGGTGAGTCTTGCTTCAATCACTAACAAAGTGGGGCTGTTCTTTGGAGCTGTATTCTGCTGCCAGGGAGCAGCTACGGAATTAGGACCCTGTTCAGTTTCTAAACTGAATTTTAGCAACTCTCTGTTTGCACAGATTCTATTTAAAACCCATGATTAACCTCTGTGCATGTTGACCCCTTAGAGCTCTTCTAAAAAAAAGTTTGCCACAATTGTTTTTCCTTGGGGCTTGATCCTGCAGCCTCCACACATGGTGAAGGAACAGGGCAGAGAGACTATTGAGCGCTGCAGTGAAATGATCTTTTCGACGGTAGTCTCCTGTAACTTACCCGCCTGAACTCTTTGAAAACAAACTTTGTACAGAGCTGTTGGTGTTTTCCCCTCTCAATATTTATGGGGTTAATGTCCCTGGGGAAGGTGGCGATGTTACAACATTCTGTAAATGTTATGATGAAAGGAAGATGACTCAAATGGCTCGTCAATATTTCCGCATTTCTGACTCCTCCAAAGATGTGCAGCGTCACTGCCCAGGATGCTGACATACTCAGATGTACATACAGGCATCTCAGAATGGGAACTTGCCTCCTCCGTTCTTGCATAATTAGCCTCGTGGAGATTTGTGCAAGTTTTGTTGTTTTTGGCTCTTTTCCCCTCCCCTCTTCCACAGTGACGTATTGACTACAAAACAAAGGCCAGGCCCTCAGCTTTGTGTAAATCAGCATCATGCTGTTGACATCTGTGAAATTAGAACAGCTGGGATCTGTCCTCAGCTGAAAGGTGCTGGCGTAAGTTTAGTTCATGAAAAACCTATGTTCTCTCTTTCAGGAAGATTTGGAGCAGCAGCTTAATGCAATTCAGACGCAAACAAAGCAGACGCTGCTTTCTCTCTTCCCACAGATCACTCTAGTTCCACAGCAGGTAGGCACTGACCTTCCCATACTTTTGGAAGGTGATCAGACAGCTGTGCCAGTGAAGGAATGGGATAGACCAACTGATGCTCTATTTTTATTTGTTTAATCAGGCTTATGAGGAGTGGCTACAGGAATTTAAAAAGAAGAGTCTGGGAATTTTAAAGCAGCAGACAGCTAAAACAGAATCTCTTGTAAGTGATTTCTTCAGGACTGGACAGCCACGCCCCAAACATCTTGCTTTCTGTGGACATTGGGTGTAAGGCTTAGCAGCTACAAACAAACATCAAATCTAGCAGCTGCTATTGGGGGGGGGTGTGGTGCGGTGAGAAGGGGGAACCTATAAAACTCCTTTTTCTTTCAGGATTCAGCACTTAAATTAAAAGAAGCAGAAGAGGCGCAGAGCACTTTACAAGCAGAATGTGAGCAGTACAGAACTATTCTTGCTGAGACGGTAGGTTAAGCCATTCAGGCCATTTCTCTTTTTCACTGAAAGTATCACTCCACCTTTCTTGCCACTGACTTGGTAACTGCCAATCCGTGCCTGTAGTCTCTCAAGACATTGTACAGATGTGATGCATGTGAATCTTGCAGCCTTTGTTTGGAGGCTTTCACAGAGATTGGTTAAAAATATTTCTCTCCGTTTCACTGTCCGATTACATCTAACATTCTTATTTCTGAGTATTCACAATAGAACTGCCCTTGTAAATTCTACGGCTCTGGTACCGTGTGGTCTGAGAACATCCTGTGAAAGGGGTGGTCTGGAGCAAGTAGAGGCAGGATGGTGGTGTGACGTTGCACTCCATATGATTTTAGAAAAATTTGATAATGAGTGAATATAATATAACTGGAATATGCTTCATGCTAAAGGTCTCTTGTAAGGTATCATTACAAAGCTTTATTGTCTACTGAATGTGGTCATCCTATTTGTATAATGGTATCACTCTTGTATCTGAAACTAGAAATATGAAGTATAACTCTGAGGGCCTATTGTAATTATGCAAAGTGTGGACCGTTAATGGTGGTTTGGAATCTTAATGGCTTCCATTAACCAGGACAATTGTCTGGATGGCTCTGTTTGCAGGCAGGCCTTCCTGTGAGTCAGGCTGGGAGGAATGAAGGCTTGACGTCTTACAGTGACATGTGATCATGTCACGTGAACTGGAATCCATCTTTAACTTGGTGCTTTTCTGGTGGGGCTGGGGGTGGGAACCCAGAGAGGGACAAAGAATTCCTGCCTTATGCAAAAGATATATAAGTGGGTGGAAGAGAACAAAGGGGGAAGAGGAGCCATCATGAGGAATCCCCTAGCTACCACCTGAGCTGGAAGAAGAGCTGTACCAGGGGAAAATTGTGTCAAGCCTGGAAGGTGTCCAGTCTGAGGAAAAAACTTACTGAAGCACCTCTAAGGGTGAGATTATCTGTATTCAGTTTGATTAGACATAGATTTGTGCATTTTATTTTATTTTGCTTGGTGACTTACTTTGTTCTGTCTGTTACTACTTGGAACCACTTAAATCCTATTTTCTGTATTTAATAAAATCACTTTTTACTTATTAATTCACGCAGAGTATATATTAATACCTGGGGAGGCAAACAGCTGTGCATCTCTCTCTATCAGTGTTATAGAGGGTGAACAATTTGAGTCTATCCTGCATAAGCTTTATACAGGGTAAAATGGATTTATTTGGGGTTAGACCCCTTTGAGAGTTGGGAATCTAAGTGTTAAAGACCGGAACATTTCTGTAAGGTGCTTTCAGGTAAACCTGCAGCTTTGGGGCAAGTAATTCAGACCCCGGGTCTGTGCTGGAGCAGACGGGAGTGTCTGACTCAGCAAGACAGGGTGCTGGGGCCCCGAACTGGCAGGGAAGGCGGGGATAGTAGTAGTCTTGGCACATTGGGTGGCAGCTCCCAAGAGGGTTTCTGTGATCCAACCTGTCACAGGTGTAGTGGATAAGGTGCTGCCTAGGGCCAGGTCTACATTACCGCCTCTGGGGGAGGTGGATTAACTGTGCTGATGGGAGAAGCTCTGCCATTGGCTTAGTAGGGTCTTCACTATAGCACTGTACATGAAGACAAGCCCTAAGAGGTGGGGGACCTGGGTTCTCTTCCTGACTCTGATGCTGATGTACTGTGACCTTGGGCAAGTCAATTCCCCCCTTAATACCTCCGTTCCCCACATACCCGTTATCAGGTGCTTGATACAATGTGAGAATACGCCCAGCAGTACGGGTCCCTTCCTCCCCTAGCTTTGCAGAGACAGTCCAGTGCTGAGTCCAGCAGGAGGCTGCTTTTGTAAAGAACCTAGAACCCAAGCTGACCTATTGATTTCAGTGGAAACTGGACCATGCCCATAACTTCCTGCCTTGACAGCAGTTTTTTGAATGCCTGCCTTGAATGCTCTGCCCCTGTGAGCCTTCCCCTCTCTGCCTGCCCAGCCTCACACCTCTATCCCTTCTCCCTCGGCAGGAAAGAATGCTCAAAGACCTGCAGAAGAGCGTGGAGGAGGAGGAGCATGTGTGGAAAGCAAAGCTAACGGTGTCGGAAGAGGAACTGCAAAAGGTGCATCCTAAAGAGTCTCGCCTGTGTGTGAGCAGGAATTCCTGAGGGCTGGCTGCCTATAGGTGCTGGAAACCAATGGACTGGTGACGGGTCTAACCCTGTAAATAACAAAGGGATCCTAATGATCCCTTCTGGCCTCAATCTATGAAAGGCGAGAGCTTTAGAGGTCCCTTGCTAGGGAGGGGCACAGCGTTAAAAGGCACTAGGGTTGAACTTGGTGTAAAAACACCATCTTCTGAAATAAAGGTAAACTCCAGGGCGATACCACGTCCGTTGCCCTCTGCAATACTGCGTGTGCACATGCTGAAAGGTGAGAAGGAAAGAAGCCCTCTGTATAATCTTCTGCCTCCCTGAGATCCTGACACACACATTCTGCCTCTTGAGCTGGTGACAGTATTCCATTACTTACCTTACAACATTCGCATCCAAGCTCAGGAATCAAACTCCAGCACCTCCACCCAATCCAGGGGAGGCTGGAAAGCCACCTGAACGTTATGTACCAATGTACGTTGCCAAAGAGTCACAGTAGTACGTCAGCAGCCCGCCCTTCCCCCCGTCGCTAGTCTGCCCCCCCCCCTCCGCCTACATCTCCTGAGGGTACTGCAGAATCAGAGGAGGGGGTTGGAAGGGGTGGCGTGGGGGCAGAGCCAGAGGTTGAGCAGTGAGCACTCCCCAGCCCATTGGAAAGTTGGCGCCTGTAGCTCCAGCCCCGGAGTTGGTGCCTATGCAAGGAGCTGCATGTGGCTCTGGAGCCACAGGTTGGCCACCCCTGCTTTAGTGAGTGTGGGAATGAAGGGGTGTTGCTGATCTCTTATTTCTTAGCTGATGTTCCTGAGAACCTGCCTGGGCACACTACAGTATAAAGGAATTTAAAATATCCCTCTGAAAAGATTTTACACTGAAAAGTAACTAAGCATAGCATTGTGGAGTTCAGTATTTGTGTCAAATAGATAATGTTAAATTTCCTCTGGTTAAAAGGAGTGTGTGTAATTCTCACTCCCGTAAACACCAGAGTTTTGAGAAAAGCTGGCTTCTTTTCTTTGGTGGTGGTGCATGAAATCAAGATTCTGCTGGCCATATTATGTTCTTTCTTGCCCGTATATGTAACGTGAAGTTGATGAGGTTGCAGGGATGTAGCTGAGCATAATATGGCCAACAGATTTGTCATGGCTGGTGACTAGAGTTGGTCAAGAAATGATGTTTTCCTCCTGAAAAACAAAAATTGTGAGTGGTGGGTTTTTTTGTGTTTAATTTTCCTTTGAGGTTTTCACTGAAAAACACAAACTTCAAAAATGTTCAGTTTAAAACCAAAAAAATTTCAGATTTTTTTAAATTTTATTTTATTTTTTGGATTCTTCGGCAAAAATTTCAGTGCCCTCAAAAAGCCACTTTTTGCATCAAATGCGGCCAACAGAAAACATTCTATTGATGTCAGTGGTGACTCGCTAGAAGGGAGGAACCCAGCTTGACTCTCAGATCCTTTGATTAATTTGCAGGGATGACTGTATCGTCATTCTTATTTGGATGCTGTTAGTAAAGGTCCCAATCCTGGATCAGGAGCCCAGTTGTGCCAGGTGCTGTATGAACACAACAAATGGTCTCTTCCCTCAAAGAGTTTGCAGGGTAACTCCACTGTGCCATTTTTAGTCGCTTGTAAGAGACGTTTTAGAGGAGAGTCTAAGCTGAGAAATACTGCTTACTAACACTTTTTATTTCTTTCTTTTCCATTTTTTGGGGGGTCAATGCTTGGTGTAGTCACAAGTCCGAGTGAAATCTCTTGCAGAGGCTGTGGACCAGCTGAGGGTAGAGCTCCAGAACACAGATCAGGTATGGACATTCTCACCTACTCCAAAAGGAAAAGGTACTGATTTCTGCTGCACCCCAGGAACTTCCCTTTAATGTTGCCAGGAGAGAGGCGATTATTTCTTCTCAACCCCTCCGGGGGGAGGTCAGGAGAACTGGTCTTGTTGGTCTAGAGAGGCTAGATATGCAAACAGATGAACGCCTGCATCATTACTGATTAAATCACCGTGCTCTCCTTGTTTTAATCAGCTGAAGGAATATACTTCTCTTCTGGAAGCACAGCTGGAAAATCAATTGGAAACGGCCAATTCCGAACGCCAGAACTACACAAAAGAAGTTGAAGCAGTAAGTGTTGGTCATTTCTTTGGGGCAGGTGGGGAGAGACTAAAGCTAATCAGGGCCAGGAATCTCCAGAGCTGTAGTCCAGTTTGCTAGCCACAAGCTTCATCCTTCCCCCTTGGAGAATACTTAAGGTGATGTCTGCCCAGTGTGACAAAGTTCCTCCTCTACCTTGGTGGGTCCTGTGCTTATTGGCGGATTTGCTTGTCTCACAGATTCACCACGTGGGTCGGGAAACAGCCCAGAGACCTTCCCCTCTGGTAGAAACCACAATCCAGATCAATTCCTCTTGTCTGATCAGGAGTTGGGAGGTTTGGGGGGAACCTGGGCCCGCCCTCTACTCCGGGTTCCAGACCAGGGCGCTGTGGGTTGCAGCTATCTAGAGTGCCTCCTGGTACAGTTGCACGACAGCTACAACTCCCTGGGATACTTCCCCATGGCATCCTCCCAACACCTTCTTTATCCTCACCACCGGACCTTCCTCCTGATGTCTGGTAACGCTTGTACTCCTTAGTCTTCCAGCAATATGTCTTCTCACTCTCAGTTCCTCACGCCTCTTGCTCCCAGCTCCTTGCATGCACCTCACTGACTAACAGGGAGACTTCTAATTAGTTCCAACCAGCCCTTGATTGGCTTCAGGTGTCCCAATCAATGTAGCTATCTCCACTGTCTTCTAGAAGGATCTTGATGGGCTTCAGGTGTCTTGATTAACCTGGAGCAACGGCTATTTGGTTACCATGGTACCAGGGATTTGTTTAGCCTGGGGCTAACATACCTGTTCCTCACTACTTTACTGTAGCCATCTGGCCTTGCCCCGTCACACTAGTTAACAGCTGGATGCATTCCTGACTTGAAATGCACAGGGAGTTGTGCAGAAGCGTCTCCACTTCTGAGGTTTTTAACACTCCTCGCATCTCTGAATGGCTGATAATTAATTCCCCTGGCATTAGGGTTTAGAAGGAGCAGATAAATGAAGACACAGAGGGCACTGCCCACTCCTCTCCCTGCAGACCACTAGGCTTTGCCTTAACATCAAATCCGGTGTTTGAAGACAAGCAGCTGACTTAACTTTTAGGTGGGTCTAAGCTAGAGCCGCCTGTGTACTGAACAGAGTGAGGGGGTTTGTTCGTATGAGAGCGGAACTCCTCAGTCATCCATGGCTTTGCAAAGGATAAAGGAAACCTTGTGTCTGGGTGTAAATATGCTGTCTGCCGTCCGCCTTGCTGAACTAGCTGGCCAGGTGAGGGCTTAGATGCCCCAGCTCCTGTGCCTGTAGAAGCCGAAGAACTGCTTAGAACAGACAAGTCTTTGATTTGCAGAATAACTCTCTGGAGGATTTGAAAGGGAAGGAGCGGCTCCAAAATGGGCAGCAGGTTGGCATGGCGATCACTAGGCCCTGGCTGGACCTGCTACGCCTTCACTAGCCAGAGACGCAGATCCTACTTCGCTAGCCTGCGTCTGCTCGCAGAAGGACAAACAACCTCTTTAAAATGGGCTTTACAAGACTTCAGGCTTGGCTCTGAAACCTGTTGTTTTTTCGAAGGTGCCTCAGAGTCGGGCACCTAAGTTCTGTTAAATTGTAGTGGGAGTTGGGTACTTAACTCAGGCTCCTTTGGCGATCCAGCCATAGATCTTTCAAGATGCTGGCAGGAAAAGAGGCTGCTTTGACTGATGATTTAGCTGGTCTGGTCTGTCTGATGGTCCTAGCCATCGCACCATAAGAATATGTGGTGGTGAAGTGGGAGGAGAGAGGCCTAGCGTGTTTGCAAACCAACTAGCAAACAGTAGCCGCAAACAGGCAAGTTTTGTGAGGGGAATCTTTGGGTGCAGGAGGAGTGACTACGTGAGCTTAGGGTATCAGTGAGATATTTTTGTTTGTGTGCTTGCTTGTCGGGTGCTTGTTTTACGCTTTTCTAGTGTGGTCTGTTCTAGGGGCTGAGCGCTGGGCCTAGCGGCCTGCTGGGCAAGGCTGAGAGCTTCCTAAGGAGGCTGTAGCTTCCCATCCTCTGCTCCCTGATCCCAGGACAAGGGGGCTGGGCTAAGTCGGGGAGATCAGTTGATAAGTACAAAGTAATGCACATTGGAAAATATAATCCCAACTAGCTCTACAAAATGATGGGCTCTAAATTAGCTGTTACCACTGAAGCAAGATCTTGGAGTCATGGATAGTTCTCTGAAACCATCTGCTCAATGTGCAGTAGCAGTCAAAAATATCAACAGATTGTTAGGAACCATAAGGAAAAGGCTAGATAACAGAACCAGAGAAAGGCAATGAAAATGATTAGGGGTATGGAACAGTTTCTATCTGAGGCGAGAGTGAAAAGTCTGGGACTGTTAAGCTTGGAAAAGAGACAACTTGGGTGAGATATGCTCGAGGTCTATAAAATCATGACTGGCGGTGAGAAAGCGAGTAAGGAAGTGTTGTTGTTTATCCATCACGTAACACAACAATGCAGTCACCCAATGAAATGAATAGGCAGCAGGTTTAAAGCAGACCTCACACAGCTCACATTCAGCCTGTGGAACTCATTGCCAGAGGATGTTGTAAAGGTCAAAAGTATAACTGGGTTCAAAAAAGAATTAGAGAAGTTTACGGAGGATAGGCCCCATTAATGCCCATTAGACATAATGGGCAGGGACGCAATCCCATGCTGTGGGTGTCTCTAAACTTCTTACTAGCAGAAGCTGGGACTGGATGATGGGATGGATCCCTTGCTGCTTGCCAGGTTCTGTGCCTTCCCTCTGAAGCATCTGGAACTTGTCGCTGTCAGAAGACAGGATATTGGGTTAAATGGGCCTTTGGTCTGACCCAGCATGTCCATTCTTATGTAACTGATATGCTGCCTCTTCTCCCTACCACTCCAAACCCCAAGCTTCTTCCAGACACTAACACAGCTGCTGACTTCCCTCTTCTTTTTTCCAGTTGAGGCAGCTCCTCTCTGAATCCCAAGAACACCTGGATGCAGCAAAAGCAGAAGCACAGAAGCAAAGCCAGGAGCTTGCATTGGTAATGGTTAATTTCTCGTTAATATCTACTCTAAGGTCAGGTCTATACTTAAAAGTTGTTGTCTGTACAGAACTATTTTGGTTAGGGGAGTGATTACTGTTACAGATGTATCGGTACAATCTGTAGAGTGGGTGCAGCTATACTGATGTAGAGGTGCCTATACCTGCGTATCTTTAGAGCTTGTCTACATGGGAATGCTCAAAATTGTTCTCAATTAACTTATAAAGTGGATTAAAGTCCCCTTCATGTTCAGGAATAGCTATACTGGCGTAAAGCACTTTTATCCTGGCATAACTCTGCCAACACTAGAGGGGATTGTAGCACTTCAGTTATACCAGTACCTCTTTAACGCCATAACTTTCCAGTGTCGATGAGACCTAACATAGAGGCGCTCTTCAGTGGAGAGTGGCAGGCTGGGAAGCTGTTGTAAGCTGTGGTTAGTTGGAAGGGATGTAAGACTCTGTGACACTAATGAATTTCCCAAATCTCCACTGAATTCAGCGTGGGGTCAGGCTTCAAGTATGTCCAACTCCAAGTGCCTGTCGAACCATCTGCCAGGGGGATTTGTATTTTGAAAATGCTGAAGAAGGCGGCGAAGGGTTTCACACCATGAATCTTTGCAATTCTCATTGCTGCTTTCTTGATTAGGCCATTTTTTCAGCTATGCCAGATGATTCCCAGGCAGAAGCATGAATCTAAGCTGCTGTAAAATATATACTACCCAGCCGGCACTTAAGGGCTACTGGATCATCTTCAGAATGTCAAGGAGTTACCATGTGAACTAACTCTCTGGGCACAGGGAATGATGTTCTCATGGGTCCAGGGATCAAATAACAAATTGACTCACTCTCTGTACCTTGCGCTCAAACACAACTATATTAGAAGATTATTAAGGTTGTGAAGTCTAGCACGTAAATTGGGAAATGCCAGTGTAAACTTTTCATTGACTTTTAAGGCCAGAAGGGACCATGCAATCATCTAATCTGACCGCCTGCGTAATACGAGCCAAGGCTGCAAAAGTAGCCTTAATTCTGGCATTTCCTGTGTTCAGAGTGCTTGATTCTGCAACCTTAATATTATTTTAATGTAGAGTGTCTGTCTAATACATATGTGCACACATTCCTTTGTTGGTTGCAATTGGATTTGGTAGTAGGTCCCCTTATGGGAGGGGATCCTGAGGGTGTCCAGCATCCCTCAGATGTCCTTACAGATCATCTGTTGGCTGGAGGAATCTTACTTCGGGTTCCTTTTGAAACTGGCTTTTCTGTATGTAGGAATTAGCCATAGAAATCTATGAAGGTTGCCTGCCTGTCTCTGAAATGGGGGAGGTTTAGGTTGGATGTTAGGAAAAACATTTTCACTAGGAGGGTGGTGAAGCACTGGAATGGGTTACCTAGGGAGGTGGTGGAATCTCCTTCCTTAGAGGTTTTTAAGGCCTGGCTTGACAAAGCCCTGGCTGGGATGATTTAGTTGGAAATTGGTCCTGCTTTGAGCAGGAGGTTGGACTAGATGACCTCCTAAGGTCCCTTCCAACCCTAATATTCTATGATTCTATGAACCCATTTGATCAATGCGATGTGACTACCCTGTAAGAAGGGGGAGTATTAAGAAGTTAACAGGAGTGCCACTCCTAAGCGTTGAGAAATCATGAGGTTTGTCTAAAAATGCCGGAATCTTATATGATGGATTCTTATTTGCTTTCTGGAGTTGGTAACCTTACAGCTCACAATTCAAACTTTTCTTTCCCAATGTGCGGGCTAGAAGCTTTATATTTTTATTTTATTTTTTTAAAACAAAAACTGTGATTCTCACGTAGCTGTGTAACTCCAGGAACTGGAGCTTTCAGAAAAGGAGTTTTGATAGTGGGAGACGTGATGAAATCCTGAGGGTTGGTTACTTTTTAAATGGACGAGAGCCGGGCAGTTCAAAATCTCCCTCCAGAGTGCACCAGCTGGTGTCTGGTTATAGCGTCTTTGGAATAATGAAAGCCTCCCCTGCACTGAAAGTCTAATCATTTGGATCATTCAGGTAGTCGTCACATGTGCTGCTGAGGACTAATTAGACAATTAAACAGGGAAGCAGTTGCAGGTATTTAGCAACTTGTATTTTGATGGAGCATCTCTTTTCCCAGAACAGGACCTGTTGTAAATCTTCTAACCTTCAAACCCACCTCTCCGTAAAGGGCAGCGCCACACTGTGGATGGGCTGAGCAACTGCAGAGCTCCTTGGCAGACTTAGCAGAAATATACGCTGGCTTCTCTTGATAGCAGCCTCTGGCTCTGCAGCTCTCATTGGAAATGTTGCTCTTCATAACGGAAGTGGAGACAACTTAAAAAAAAAAAATGTCCTTAAACAAATGCAAGGAAGGTGAAGTGTCAAATTTTGGCCTGTGTGGCTTAGAAAAAAGTTGTAGAAAGACCCCATTTAAGACACCCCCCCCCATCATGTTTGTCATTTTTGTGTGATAAGCTGCTAACCAAGGAGTTGTCCCACTGTTACGCTGCAGGCAATTAATAGAGTGTTGTATTAAAGCAGTTTCCCTGCCTTTCTGTTGCTATTGCACTGTGAATGTCACAGCTCCACAGAGGTAAACTCTTTACAGAATCTGAATGCAGGCTGTAGTGTCTTCTGGATCCATTGCAAAATCAGCTGTGTTTGGGATTCCTTCCGCAGATAACCTGTTAGATTCAGTCTTGCTTTCCATCAGCCCCATGCCCTCCCTTTAATGTTACCAACTGTCCATTTATTAACTACAGTACTCCAAAACCATGGACTGAACGCCCTGCCCCTAATCCTCCAGTTGGCTCCACCTAGATCTGATCCTTGTGTCTCTGAGGAACCCATGGAACACATAAGTCTGAATGTGGGGATTCCACTGCAGGATCAGGGTCTGTTCTTGTAACTCTTCCATAGGGTTAAGTTTGTGACGGGTAAATTTCACTGCTGGGGGTACCTGGAGAACCCCATCCATACCACTGACGTTGCAGCTGTTCTTATGTCACTGAGTCTGGTCTGATCAACTTTGAACTGTTACTTTTGGGCAGTTTTAGGAGGACGTTCTGTGTTTGATTTTCATGGATCCCTTCTGGGATTTCTGAGAGAGCGCAGTGAGATTTGAGTGTCTCATCCCCTTAGGCAACTCTGTGAATCTCTTCCCCTGTTGCTCAGCTAACTTCCTGTTGACTTGTTCAGGCAGCAGAACAAATCTGACTACAGCTGTGTTCCTACTTTTGCTGGCCAAGAGGCGCGTTTTCCATTGGCCACCCTCCCTACCTCAAAGCTTTGCCCACACCTTGACTGCCACTGTGTGTCACTAAGCCAGGCTTGCTGGTCCTTGTTTCAGGTCAGGCAGCAGTTGAGGGAGATGAAGAGCCATGTGCATGATGGAGAAGCAGCTGGGTCGCGGGCTGACCCAAGCGAGCGTGAGCCCCTTGAGGTTAGGGCAGTGAGACGACTGCACGCTAAGGCACTGATTAACGACTGCACTTGTCCCGTCTTCTGCTCACCACCTGCATGATAATTGTATATGGCTTCACTGATGACTGTAGAATGTGTGTGTTGTGCTGTTTCTGTGGGGCTTCTGTTGGGGTGGTTTATTTTCTTAACTAGATAAGGGAGGGGAAAACAAGCTTCATGAAACAAATATTTGTACCATGGCCCATTTGTAAAGAGAGGATTCAAAACACCCACTTTCTTATGGTAGTTCTAATGGGCCCCAGCTGAGATCAGGGCCCCATTGTACAGACAGCCTCTGCCCCAGAGCGCTTTGTTGAAGTAGATATCACACAGGGTGAGAGGAAGGAAGTGGCGTTACAGGTGGGGGGGACTGATGAAGTGACTTGCCCAGGGTCATGCAGGAAATCTGTGGCAGAGCTGGCAATCCAGCCTAGATCACCAGAGTCCCAGCTTAATGCCTTAGCAGTGAGACCATCATCTGGTCACTTTCTGAGCAGGAATGAGATCTGGCTTTGATCAGTGCTCTCTGCCTTTGAGACCTCCCTGGTCGATGACAATGGGCTGACCACTGGGCTTAGTGGCAGAACTATGCTTTAAGGGATCTGGGGTCAGATGGTGGGTGGGCAGAGAGTCCTGCAGAGTTGAGGCATTGGGTCCTTGAAGTGAGGGAATCCGTTACACTGCACTCCATATCTCTCTCTGGCTGATTTGATGGGGTGCTGACTTGTCTACTCAAGGGGTGGGCAGTCACCATGTGAGGCCCTGAAGGGTGGAGAATTCTGGTCTTACAGGACTTCTGGGCTAAGGATCAGAATTCAGAGGGGCAAGGACTTGGTGTAGGAGTGGATTTCTAATCTCACTAACCAGAGTTGGGTTCCAGGAATTAACAGAGTTTTTCAGCCTAACCTTTCTCTCCTCACTAGCTTACTGACCCCACAAGCTGTGTTCTCTGCTCTGTGGGTCTTAATTCTTTCCATTGTGGAGTTTTCCCCAAGGTGCTGTGTTGTCCAAGAGGTGGAGCTGTCAGATGAGACGGGTGGGGTCAGTCTGCTCTTGGCCTATGCAGCCGGCTCCAGTTCAAGTTGCTGGGGCTGGAACAAGGGTGGAATATTGCACAAAATTGGGGAAAGACTAGAAGATTTCCCTTGGCTTAATCCTGGAAGATTTCCTTTGGGGATTAGAGATCGGAAGCAGGGCCTGGCAGCTTTGGGGAAAGCTCTAGAGTCTGTCTCTGTTTATCTATGTGTAGCAGGCTTCAGGGTCCCATCTGCTCCAGCTGATCTTTCTGATGTGACTGATTCACTTTGGTTTCTGTGCAGTTGAAAACGCAGCTGGAACAAACTGAAGCCAACGTGGATAATGAGCAAGCACTGAGGCAGAAGCTAGCGCTGGAGTTTGAAGAAGTAAGTTCAGACCTGCGTGTGCATGGGACACTCTCTGGCCTGCTGTCTGTGACACGGCATTGGGGGCTTTGCTTCCTTCCGGACAGAAGGTCTGTGTTTAAACCGACCGAGGAGGGAAAGTCCCTTTGAAAGGCTGTATGCGATCACCAGCATAGCAGAATTTCCAGGATGCTGGCTCTTCCGAGCTCTTAATGTGGGTGGGATTGCAGAGGTCATCAACCCTTCTGGCCTTTCCACTATGCCTATTACTGACAGACCTAAAACCGAAAGCAAAAAGTTTGGTCCTTTAATCATCTTTTACTTGTTGTAAAATGCTGGTAATGACCCAATGAGTGTCACTTTAAGCAGTGAAGTGCTCTCTCTTTCCCCCATTTGGGATTTGCCTTTTCAGCAATGCTCACTTTTTTTTTTAAACTTAAGGCAGTGGCTTGCTGCTGCAGGACTAAAACAGTAGCAAAAAGAACATTGTCCAAACACACACCTCCAATTCCTCTACCTGTTTCCAAGCATCCTCATAATCCTAAAAGGCAACTGTCAATGCCAAAGAACTTACATGTGCTACTTCCTAAATACTGGTTGGCAAACGGGAAGGGTCTGAAGCTGCAGTAGCAAAACCCATTTGCATGCCGGCGAGTGTTTATTTTGGAGAGACTCTTATCTACAGGTGGCAGTTGGCCTGTGTTCTCCAAGTTTTGGGGTACCCATGTTGAAGCATTTTAAAGGGGCAGGTGCTTGGCACTGTGACAGTTTGGGGATCCCTTTGGAGGTGTCAAATTAGGCGCCAGAGTAGCTAGTTGCTCCTGAAAATCTCAGCAGGCTTTACGTGTCTTGCAGGACTGAAACGGTTCCTCGGTCATACCTCTGTCAGCCTGTTTCACCACGTGCATTTGTCTGTCTTCTCGCTAAAATCTTTAGGACTCCTCTAGCCTGCTTGTCTGTCAGGGCTGCAGGAAAACGACTCCCGCAGTCTGCTTCTGTTGGGTCGAGTTGGCTGTCACTGGACTCTCTCTTTTTTTTTTTTTTTTTAAACGCAGCTCTACAAAAAAGTGGAAAACAGCTTGAATTTAACTAACTAATAGGACCCTGGCCTGTAAATGAGGGGAGGACAGGCTGGCTGCTTCTGGGGCAAATGCTGCAATGTCCCACCCAGCTGCTTATGGGGTGATGGAAAAGCAGGACACAAGTCTGTGCCCTGTGTGTCCTTGTGCAGCCTCCCCCTCCCCCCGCAACTCAAAAGTATGAGGTGGCTGCAGCTTCCATCGGTTCCCTTTTACCGGCCATAGCACATGGGTGCACATGCTAGCCAGTTAATTCTAGTATTAAGTGAAGGCTGTTTGAAATATTGCCTTGGCCTGCCTCTTTCCAAGGAGCAAACCAGCATGGCTGCTGGGAGGGGCGTGGCTGTAGGGAGATCTTTAAAACTTCCTGAGCCTGATGTGAAAAGACGTATGTGCATTTTGCTGGCAAACTCGCATGCCCAAGCAATACCAAGGCCTGCAATGCATTGGCTACTTTCTGTTCGCAGCCTGCCACGAGCACATACAAACCAACGCCACAGGTGGGAAGACGTAGCGCGTGGTGGTTGTGAAGAGGGCTTATCTTGAAAATTGAAGCCGAGATTAGTCTGAGATGGTTTCTTAATGTAGCCACTGAGAGCAGTGTGCGCACTCCAGTGTAATGTAGCTCTGCGCAGCGGGCGAAGGATAAGTGTCGCTATACCTGCTGCTGTGTGGCGCTGGGATTCTTAGTTAGAGAGCTTCCCCTCTGCTCTTCTGGACCCCTATTCATCCTGTCTGCTGACCACCCATTTGAGTGTCAAGGATCCTAGTAGGGTAGGACTGACCTCTCGCTTCCTGAAACCGCAGGCGCAGAGCTCTGTGTGCAGTTTGCAAGCCGAACTGGAAAAGCTGAGATCTGCTGCAAACATAGCGTCCTCGGAAACTGAGGAGGTTCAGCACCTGAAGGTAATTCCCCGCACACCACCTTGCAGCGTGGGGTCTGCAAGCCCAGGAGGGCGAAGGGCACCCTGGGTCAGATTCTGGTTCCAGTCTGTCTGCTGCTCTGGTAGCATAATGGTCCTACCACAGGCTGGGTGAGAATTCTCTCGCTTGTGGGCCTAACCCTGTGAGCGGGCAGGGGCACTGCATTCAGTGCTGGCAGCTGCCAGGCCAGATGTAATCTACAAAGTGGGAAGTCTGGGTCCCCATAGCAGCCCAGAATGCAGCCCTACCCTCTGATGCAGCCCAGAACCAATCCCAGCAGTGCGGCCTGAGCAGCACCATTTTGGGGGTGGGGGGGGGGGACTGGGAATAGCTCCATGGTTTGAGCATTGGCCTGCTAAACCCAGGGTTGTGAGTTCAATCCTTGAGGAGGCCATTTAGGGATCTGGGGCAAAAATCTGTCTGGGGATTGGTCCTGCTTTGAGCAGAGGGTTGGACTAGATGACCTCCTGAGGTCGCTGCCAACCCTGATAGTCTATGATGCTATGTTGTGCATTAAGGGGGAATGTCTGCCAAGCTAGGGAAGAGAAGTCATATGCAGGGTAAGTAAGGGCATGCTCGCTGCTATCGCTGTGGTCTCTGACTCAGGCCTGAGAACTGGATCCTGAAGTCAGTTCTCACATCGAGCGTTGCACGGTGCACCTTCAGCCCTTTCTCATGTGATGTCTCGCTGCAGTCGGCAGAGCTCCCCCGGCTCAGGCTATGGGATCTGGCCCTTGTAGGGTGGCGGAGCAAAGGAAATAAGACTCCAAGGGCTGCTTCTCCTTTCAACCCTGGCATCAAGTGTGGCAGGGGGTTTAGGTGAATCCAAGCCCCACCCTGCCCATTCCCATGGGTCCATGGCACTAGTGGGGAGGCAGAGCAGGCAGGTGAGGAGCAGCTCTGAGACTCTGCCTCTGATAGCCAGAGACTGGGAACCAGCGTGTCATCCTCAGATACCAGTCGGATTCATACAGGAAGGAATGGGGCCTGCTGACTGTGCGGGACAGGGCCATCCATTGCTTTGGCCCCATCACAGAAGGTGGCTAGACAGTTAGTGCGGAGATGAGATCCTGGCAAATGTCTGTTGTGCAGAAGCAAGTCTTGATTCTATGTTCCTGCACAGAGACTCTCATTAAGGGTGACCGACCTGTGAAATGTGGGGATGAACATCAGTTACATCTAGAGGGAGCTGAGCAGATGTTTCTCCACTGTCAAACAAAAACCAGAGTGCAACCCCATAGCAAAAACCTCTCCAGGGGCTCTGCAAGGTGGGAACGGCCTGTGCATGCTGCTGCTCTGTATCCGGTGATCAGTAAATGATCTAGTTATCGCAAATAATAGTTTACTTAACAATTGTGTGCAGGAAAGACTTGAGAAGGAGAAGAAGCTAACGAAGGACTTGGGACAAGCCGCTACCAAGCTCCAAGAGCTATTGAAGATTACCCAGGGACAACTGGCCAAAGAAAGAGAAGCAGTGAAGAAATTGAAAGAGCAGCTTCAAGAAACGGTATTGCATCTGTCTTCAAAGGAACGTAATGGTGTGCAGTTAGAACTAGAAAGCCACAACCGTGACTGGGACCCTGTTATGTTAAGCACTGCCCAGACACGTAGGAAGGGACCATCTCTGCCCTGAAGACCTTACAGTTGAAATAGATGAATCAAAGGGTGGGGAATGGCAGGGCCGTCTCTACTGTTTTTGCTGCCCCAAGCAGCGTGCCGAATTGCCGCCGCTGATGGTGGGGACAGTCTGTGTGCTGTTAGGGCAGCACGCGTGTTTCTGTGGCGGTGTCAATTCGGCGTCTTCACCCGGAAGACAGAACTTACACTGCTGCAGACAGCTGAACATAGAAGCTGCTGCCGAATTGCTGCCACCACGGAAACGCTCCTGCGCCCTAATGGCACACGGACTGCCTCTGCCATCTGGGGTGGCAATTCAGTGCGCTGCTAGGGGGCAAGAACACACAGACTGCCGCCCCTTGCAGATTGCCACCTCAAGCACCTGCTTGGAATGCTGGTGCCTGGAGCCGGCCCTGGGGAACACCGACTCTGAGATGAAGTGATTTGCCCAAGGATGCAGGGAATCCAACAGCTGGCAACAGAATACAGATCTTCCGAGTCCTGGCCCAGTGCTTCGACCATTAGACCATCTTTCCTATTCAAGTATCAGGGGTAGCTGTGTTAGTCTGGCTCTGTAAAAGCAGCAAAGAGTTGAGACACCTTATAGACTAACAGACGTATTGAAGCATGAGCTTCTGTGGGTGAATACCCACCTCCTATTCAAGACGCGCATAATGCACAAAAATGGGAATTTTACAAAGGGGCACTGTCTGGGCAGTTCTTAATGGTGGCAGAAGATAGAGTAGAGAAATCCATTTCCCCTTATCAACTTTTTCAACAAAAATTCAGATTCTGGACAGCATGACTGGTAGTTCAGCCATGTTGGTTTCAGGATATGAGAGACACATGGTGGGTGAGGCCATCTCTCTTATTGGACCAACTCCACTTGGTGGAAGAGACGAGCCCATGAGCTCCACAGAACTCTTCTTCAGATCTAGGAAAGGTACTTGGAGCATCACAGAATTTAAGCTTCCAGGCTTATCTTTTGAAGGTGCTGTGCAGCTTTCCTTTGAGGATGAGGACGGAGAGGTCAGATATGGAGTGATCACTTTATAGCAAGTGTTCCCCCACAGGTGATGGGGTGTGTTTTTGTCTTTTTATCGTTTTCCTGTGTGAGTTCATTTGAGAAGATAGTTTTGTTTGGTTTTACACATGTAGTTGGTGCATTTGATGCACCTTCTAAAGATGAGCTTGGGAACTTAAATTCATAACTGTGCTAGACACCAAAAATTATAGATTCAATAGAGACCTTGGTTTTTATGTCTCGTTACGAGGATCTGTAACCTACTTTCTTTTCCTACGAGTGCAGAGGTGTTAATTACCCCCTTCATTTTGAATGGTTTCTTGCAACATGTGTTTACTCCATCTTGTATTTAGCTGTGACACTGAGTATGTTTCCCAGACTTGAGGAAAAGGTCTCTGGAGCTCAAAAGCTTATCTCTTTCACCAACAAAAGTTAATCTGACTGCATGGCAGAAGGCCAGATCTGGCCTGTAGGGCTGTAAGCCGGTCGGTTCGGGCCTCGTCCCCCTCAGGTGCGGCGGGGAGCCAGGGCGCCTCCTTCTAGGCAGCGGGACGGGTTCCACGCCGGTCCCTGTACTCAAGGGTCGAGCAAATGAGGTCTATGGGCCCCTGGCCCTTAGGCAGGGCGGGGCACCAACAGTTCAGGCTCAGCTCCTGGTCACAGAGACTGAGCAAGCAAAGTCTAGAGGCCCTGGCCCTTCGGCAGGGCAGGGCACCAAACAAACTGTAGCACAGCTCAGGGGTTCTGGGTGAAGGGGGAATTCTGCCACCCGGTTACGGGTGGCAGGGGGAACGCAAGCCCACCCACTCCTCTGCGTTCCAGCCCGGGGCCCTGGTAGCGGCGGTCGCCGCTAAGCCAGTCAGTGGGGATCCTGGCCGATACACACGGCCATAGGCTCGGGGCCCTCTGCAGCCTGGCTGTCGTCAGCCACCCCTGGGCTACTTCCAACTTCCCCCTCCCTTGGTACCTGTCCTCCGTCGGCGTAAGTTCCGGCGGGTCCCAGACCATAGGTTCCTCAGAGAACTGGGGAGAACAGGTCTGGCGGCCCCTCCGGCCATGGGCGCAGGCGTAGGGTAGTTCAGGCTGAGGGTCCTCTGGATACCGGGCCCGAGGCAGGTCCGGCCAGCGCTCCTCTGGATAGTGAGCACAAGGCAAGCTGGGCTGAGCGGGAGCTCAGGCCTCCACAGTGCTCTTCGGCATCCTGGGCTTAACTGAGCTCTGGGCCCTGGCTTTTATACTTCCTGTCCCGCCCCTTGACTTCCGGGGGGCGGGAACAGGCAGTACTGGCTCCGCCCATGGAGGTGCCTGCTCTGGCTCTTCCCCCTCAGGTGCGGCGGGGAGCCAGGGCGCCTCCTCACAAGGGCATTAGTGTTAACATCACTGGATCAGGGGTTCTTTGAGTCAAATGTTGAATCCAGTCTCTGCCATTATGATATTCACGTAATTGTTAGATAAAACCCTGTCCCTAAGAATATGTGCTTACTCAACTACTAAAAACATAATACGTGTTCTATATACAATCCTATAACCTGTTCTGCTCTTTCTCTCTTCCAGGGGGAAGACAACGGTTCAAAGGAAGGAACTTCTGTCTGATGGGTCTAAGATCTAGAATTTACTATTCCACTTACCAAAATGCCTTACACGTTCCTAAAAAATATATGCTCAGTTCTTTGCAGATAAAGACACACAAGCCATTAGTGACCCCAGAAACCTCCTAGTTTGAGATTTAAAAGGATACAAGTACACACTGCAGATGTACATCGGTAAAGGAAGTTTCATACTGTTTTTTCGTAAAACTGTGTTCCCTGCAGAAAACCCTGACTATGTCAGCCAGCTGCTTCCAAGCCTTTACCTTCTGTAGTAACAGAATCCATGAATGTGCGAAAAGGGAAGACTCTGTGTGTGTTCATCAATCAGTGCAATTTTTGTCTTTTTTGGAGTGAATGAAGCCTGGAAGGTACATGACGCCCCTGTTCGTCGTACCAGGCGGCTGTTGGCAAGTGTCCTTGTGAATTTCTGGATGGTAATGCAATTAAACCAATGGTGTAGCTAACTAGGGGTTGTGCTGGTCTTATTTTGAGGCACTAGCAGCAAATGCTCCTGGTGATGGTATAAAGCGCTATCATCATAACAGACCTTGAGTCCTCCATGTCCCAAAGGCCCCAGCCGCAGGACGGAACAGAAAGGTGGCGCTCTGCTTTTTTTGCTCTTCCATGAGTGATGTGAGCAGAGGGGGGAGTTTACAACACTCCTAATTCCACGGTGTGAGGGAGGGGACAGAGATGGTCCTGGGGCGTCGGGAATGTGTCCTGAACGCAGTAGTGGGAGCTGGCGAGACGGGTTTGACATGGCGGGAGTGCCAGCTGCTCTGGTGCATCTTGGGTATCCAGGAAGTTTCCCTGCTGCTGGTCACATGCATCATTTTCACTGCGTCCCACGGGAGCCTCGAACCTGGAGTAGTCCAGGAGGGGAAGAGCTGTATGGAGAAGTCAGGCCAAGCTATGACTTCAGCTTTTCTGAACGCAGGTGAGCCGTGAGCCCATCTCTGCTGCCATTGATGTTGGTGATGAAACTCCTGTTGACTTTGGTTCGGTAGGAGCTGAGCTGGGTCGGCACTTGATGCTTTCAGGGGTGAGATTTTTCCCTCGAAAGATCTAATTCCTCCTCTTCTGCCCCCCGGTGGTCACTTGTAAATGTTCGCTAGAGTGGCCTGATTGAAGGAGGTGAAAGCACAGGGGCTGGTCTGATCCTGTGGGGATCAGTTAGGAGGCTTGTGTGTATGTAGCTGAGGTAGCCAAGTCCCTCCCTGTTTAAGGGCAGGTTTAACTGGTGCTTTGTGCATGTGCTGGTCCGTACAACCTACTTGGACTTGCGTATGTTAAACCAGCCCCTTTGCGCCCCCTGCTGCTTAAGCACTCATTTTGTCCCGTGAACTGTCCTGTGTCTGCAGCGGTCCCAGGCGTTCGTGTGCAGAGCCAGGTTGGAGTAGGGTTAGTCGGGGCAGAGTCTGGGGCTCTGTCAGTAGAGGATAAAGAGACCCTTCTCTTTGTTCCCAGCAGGGCTCTAGGGGCCCGGGTGTGGGTGGAACCATGTTTGTCTTGGTGCCGTCTATGTTCCCCTCCCCTGTATTTACACCTGAAATCAGATTCCTGCCCAGGCTCTGGCTGCCCCTAGCACAGCGGAATCCCAGCAGCAATTCGAGTGGTTGGCTGCCTGATGTCCTGCCGAAACAGCCCCCTCCAGAGGCTTTCTCCTACCCCTTCTGGGCTGGGCGTGGCTCTGCCTCTGCCTCCGCCTGCTCGAACTTGTGACTTTTGCAGCTTGCCGGGAAGGTAGCCCGTTTGGGCTCGGTGGGAAGGAAGGAGCAAGCTGGAGAGCCCTCCCAAACTGAGAGGCCCGACTACAGGTGAGGGTTCACGGCTGTGCAACCCAAATGGAGGGAGGGGCCTAACTCATTTGAGGGGCGGGGCCTAGGCCACACCCTTCTCCTGGGAGTTTCCTATTAGCTAGCTTTGGTAGCTCCCGGCCCAGCCTACTGGCTTCCGTGAATGCCATTCATAGGCTAACTCTGCCCAGGCAGGGTATAGGGACGCAGGGCTGTGAAGTCCACCAGGTGGCAGGGCCCGAAGACTGAGCAGCGCAGTGCCTCTAAGTGACTCCAGTTCCAGGAGGTCCTTGACCAGGACTGTCCTGGCAGACCAGGGACGTATTTGTACAGCAGCCACCTGACCAGTGCTTCTGGGCCAGCCAGGATTCTTGGGCATGTCGCCGTGCTGCCTAGTGAAGCCGTACCCGGCTGGGTGGTACTTTCCTCCTCCCATTACGCCAGACTGGTGCCCCTCGTTTGCTTTTGAGAGGTGAGTCCTGATCCCGTACGATGCTGAGCTGGAGTAAAGCCTTATGCTCATTGCACCTCGCGGTTTGGGAACCGACAAGGGCTATGTGGACACGTGGGCGGCTGAGCCCTGCTTTGCTCCTGGAGGTGAGCCCGACGAGGGATGTTCTGTGCTGCTCGCTTGCTGACTCTCGGAGGAGTTCAGTTTCTGTCCTGATGTGCTTATCTCCCCCGGCCGAACATTGCTGCAGCAGTAACCACTTCACTGATTTAAACAGCGACGGGAGGGAGGATTCGCCATCTGCGTGGAGGTGCCATCCCGCCCGCAGCTCACCTCCAGGAATCCAGCCATGTGCCAGGCTCAGCAGCCACCAGAGGCTGGGCATGGTGAAGACTCACTGGTGGTTATTACCTGCTCACTAACCTTGGGCATGCAGCTGTGAGCTGTGTTTCCAGCCGGCCGTGTCCCTGGCTGGCTGCAGGCGTGGGCCAATGTCGCTGCATGGCTGGGCCGGCCCCTAGCTTTTCATTCCAAGCCCAGATCCACCCCTCTTGCCTTCAGGGAAACCACTAGACCCTAGGCTGTCTGTTGCTGCCTTGGCAACTGGCCCTGTGGCCAGCCTTCCATTTACTGGCACATGGCACCTAAACGTTACCAGTGGCTCCTTGGCTAGTCTCTTACTCCTGGAGGGTTCTGGCAGCCTGTGCTGGATATGGACTGTGCTGTACCAGCTCATAGCTCAAAACTGGGCTGCAGATCCCAGGGGGGTGGGGATATGGCCTCTCAGCCTGCGGGTCCCAGGCCAAGTCCTCCCACGATTGCCCACCAAAGGCAGGAGGGTAACATGGCAGCTAATTAATTCTAATTGAAATAACTTTCCATAGAAGGTCGGGTGGGTCTTTAAAGGCTGGGTAGGCACCTGCCTCCCATGGACTAACTGCTGGGCAGTAACTGCTAGTGGTGCCTGGGAGAATCGCCCCTGCAACCTAACTTTAATCTACCTGGAGCTGTCTGCAACCAGAAGCCAGGGAGTAGGGAAGGGATTCCTCAGCTCTGCACCGGTGCCTGAGACCCAGGTCCTCAAAGCTATTCAGGCTCCTACCATCCACCTCAATCAGTGGATGTCAGGGGCCTCATCACCTTCAGGGATCTGGGCCTAAGTCTCTCTCAAGGTATGGGCTGAGAGTCGTTGATTTGAATTAAATTTGTGCATTAGGAACTTGAACTCCTGTAGCCTGCAGCCATGTGACAACGTCCTGCGCTCAACTCTGCGGGTGGGAGATGAGGAGTCAGATCTGACTTGCGCTTCTTCCATTCATTCATGTCCCCTTCTTGGCCATCAGCCTGTGAGCAGTAACTCCGCTTGAGGCCGCAGCTTTGCCACATGCCGTGGTTCCTTGCCTGGTATCTGCACCAGCTGCTTTCCCTGCAGGAAACAGGGCATAGGATTGCGCAGGGAGGTTTCCCGGTGCCAGCATGAGGCCGCCTTCACAGCACCACTTCACCATTCAAAATCCAGCTTCCCTTTGTGGTGGTGGTTCTTGCCGTCTAATCCTCTTTGCTTTATGCTCTTTGTAAGCATATGCACGACCCCGGCTCCCATGCCCCTCCGCTCCAGCCACTGTCCTCTCCGCTGTGCGTATTGTTCGGGAGGAGGTGGCTGCCCAAGTGAGAAACGTTGCTCTCTGGACTGGGAGGCAGAACTACAGGGTAGCAGGCTGCAGCTAGTGTCACGGGCCGGTGCCTGTGGGTACTAGTTGTATAATAGGTTAATAAAAAATAAGGCCTCGTCTACATGACAGAGCCTTTGCTGCTCTTGTTATGCTAACAGAGCCCCCTACTGGAGATGCAGCGTATGTTGGGATGCCAGCAGAGCTCCTGCTACCTCTGTGAGGTTACGTCTGCACTGGGGCAGGAGGGGTCGACCTAAGATACACCGACTTCAGCTATGCTATTTGCTATTTGCGTAGCTGAAGTTGTGTATCTTAGGTTGATTTACCCGGCGTGTATTCTGTAGGACTGTTTTCTGCCAAAGCAACTCTCCCTTCATTGACCCAGTACAGCAACTGCCTATTCTCAGAGAGAGGCCATGTCACTGCCTGTTCTCCTGGGATGAGGCTGAATTGCCCCAGCAAAGCGGCGTGGCTGGAACAAGCTGACTCCCTTTTCCAAAGACCTAATGAAAGGAATGACAGTCCTTTTAAAATCACCCACATCAACATCAAAACTCCTAGGACTGATCCAGAAGCTCAGGGGACGGGGCTGAGTTTAAATACCTTTGGTAAGAGCATGGAAGGAAGTCACCAGGGTGACTGAAATCATGCTCCCTTTACAGCTCTGCATTAGTAACACTACTTGGCTTCCTGTAGCTCTCCAGGAGCGTAACACAGTGTCTAGAGGGGAATATAGGCACATACAGCAGGGAAGAGAGTGGCTCTAGGTCACACAAGAAATTCATGGCAGAGGCTGGAAAAGGACCCAGGTCAACTGGCTCACACTCACCGCTGTCTGTGCAGAGCACTAAAAGCAATCAGAACTCTACCCGTTCGGCGCTGTGCTGAGCAGCCCGGCAGTGGAGGAAGAAAACAATAGTTAACGGTGGTATTTGCACCACTTTGAGACCAGTATTAAGTACTCTGAACCAGGCAGGGGGGTTGGTGCTTCCTGGGGCAGAGCAGCCTGCTCCAGATGAATACAGCAAGCAGGGCATCAGTTCTATTTCTGCATGCCCCAGGCCTCCCTTGGATGCATTTTTGGTTTTTTTGGGGAGAGGTGTCTCTTGCTGCTGTACTGCATTGTCTGCATCGTACCCTATCCTAGTAAAACCTAACCCTGTGTCTAAGCCGAGACAGCTTCTGTTCTGTATCAGTTGTGATCCCATGTTCACCACTGCAGCAGCTCAGCACTGAGCCTGACATCTGCCAGGCGTTCTTACCCTCTCTCCAGCCGCAGAAGTGTCAGCTGTGGGGCTTCCTTCAGTATTGGCCACAGCCCTAACTGACTTTATATCTACTACTCAGGCACTGGAAAAGTCAGGGTCAGGGGATGAGTGAGGGAGAGAAACTTTGGGGAAAAATCTCATCAATAGCCACTCAAGGAAAGTGGATAGCGCACTAACCATTGAGAAGTGGCATTGGTCCACGTCCTTTGCTGTTTAGAAGCAGCAAGAATTAGGGCTCTCACCATATTAGGGATGTCATAAACAGATAATTAAGGGTTAATGTTTCTTTTACCTGTAAAGGGTGAAGAAGCTCAGTAAACCTGGCTGACCAATAGGGGGACAAGATTCTTTCAAATCTTGGCAGAGGGAAGTTTTTTGTTTGTGCTCTTTGTGGTGGTGGTGTTTGCTCTTGGGACATCAATCCAGGCTCTCCAAATCTTTCTGAATCAGTCTCTCATGTTTCAAACTTGTAAGTAATTAGCCAGACAAGGCGTGTTAGTCTTATGTTTGTTTTTTCTCAACTTGTAAATGTCTCTTTTTGCTGGAAGGATTTTACCTCTCTTTGCTGTAACTTTGAACCTAAAGCTAGAGGGGGTTTCCTCTGGGCTATATGAATCTGAGTACCCTGTAAAGCATTTTCCATCCTGATTTTACAGAGATGATTTTTACCTTTTCTTACTTTAATTAAAAGCTTTCCTTTTAAGAACCTAATTTAATTTTTCCTCATTTTAAGATCCAAGGGGATTGGATCTGTGTTCACCAGGGAATTGGTGAAGTCCCTCAAAGCAGCCCAAGGGGGGGAGGAAGACTGGGGGGACAGAGAGTGCCCCAGACACTGAAATTCTGGGTAGTGGCAGTGTTACCAGATCTAAGCTAGTAATTAAGCTGAGAAGGGTCCATGCAGGTCCCCACATTTGTACCCTAAAGTTCAAAGTGGGGAAAGAAACCTTGACAAGGGAACAGCACACTAACTTCACCCTTTGTTTTTGCAATGATTTTGTAGAGAGCATTATGGAAACAGCCTTGGGTAATAACAAGCACCACCGCTCGGGGGGGGGGTGGGCACAGCAACAAGCACTGGTTGTGCTGCACAACAGGTCTCTGGCATTGTTAAAGGGGTACTAGCACTGGAAATGGGGCTCGCATACAGGACTGCTACACTGCTGTATGGTAACGGGCTTGTTTTCAATGCCATGGCCACAATGGCCCCCAGGCACGAGCTACACATTTTCTTGGAGGAAGAGGGGTAGGACTGAAGGATGGAGGCAAAGCCAGCACCAGAGTCAGCAAAACACGTCCCCGTGGAGCAGGGGCTGAGAGCTGTAGCTGATGAGCTTGGTGGCCTCACGCTTTGCTCTAAGAGGCCTGGCGTAGAAGAGGTAGGATACCCCGGTGAAGATGTCTCCTTCGCTAAGCAGCCTCGCTGTGAGGGGAGACCTAGCTCCCCCTTCCCCAGTGTACAATGCAGTAACAGAACAAGAACACTAAGGACATGTCCTGCAGGTAGCTGTACAAGTCTGCAAATTGCACCCTGCACACAGCTGTGCCTGGACACAGAATAAGGCCCTGACCATATTTTGGTCCCCTTTAGCTGAACACCAGGCTATGCTCCTCTGGAGCCCTGTGAGTGGCTCACACATAGGTGCATCTATAACCCAGAACGCACACTGGACACTGATGAGCAGGGCTGGAGCTAACTGTGGCAGAGGAGTGGGGTGGCTGAGTGCATCTTAACTTTAGCCCAGGAGGGCAGAGGAGCCCTACAGTATTGTAGTGAGGTCAGGCCAACCTTCCCAGGGAGTAGCACTGCTGAGCCACTCCAGAAAGCTATATTTGCTTAGGGAATGCTGTAACCTGTATGCCAAGTGCTCCCCCCTTCCAGGAGGAGCCTAGCACTGTGATGGCAGCTGTGCTTATTTTACCATAAAAGGGCAGTGAGGGTGACAGGACACATGGGGGGAAGCAGGGGAAGAGTCCACCAGTAGCATGGCCTGTAGAGGAAGGATAGTGCAACTCTTTAAGAATCAGGAGACCTGGCACCTTCTGCCCCCCTCCCTGTCCACCCACCACACTCTTAGACAGTGGGTAAGTGTCCTAGGCAAAACTTTTTGAACTGTTTTTTCAGAAGGCTGCAGCCCCAACTGCCACCCATGGCCACAGGAAAAGACGGTTACTCACCTTTGTTACTGTTGTTCTTCAAGATGTGTTGCTCATATTCATTCCAAGTAGGTGTGCGCGCGCCACGTGCACGTTCGTCGGAAGAATTTTCCCCTAGCAACACCCGGCGGGTCGGCAGGCGCCCCCTGGCGTGGCGCCTTTGCGGCACCGTATATATGCCCCTGCCGACCCGGCCGCTCCTCAGTTCCTTCTTGCCGGCTACTCCGACAGTGGGGAAGGAGGGCGGGTGTGGAATGAATATGAGCAACACATCTCGAAGAACAACAGTTACAAAGGTGAGTAACCGTCTTTTCTTCTTCGAGTGCTTGCTCATATTCATTCCAAGTAGGTGAATCCCAAGCCTTACCTAGGCGGTGGGGTCGGAGTTGGAGACTGTTGAATGCAGAACAGCCAAGCCAAGAGCCGCATCGTCCCGGGACTGCTGCACCAAGGCGTAATGGGCAGAAAAAGTGTGCACTGACGACCACGTGGCTGCACGACATATGTCTTGTATAGGCACACGGGCGAGGAAGGCAATCGAGGACGCTTGCGCTCTCGTGGAATGAGCGGTAACTCGCCCTGGAGAAGTGTGAGCCAAGGCATAGCATGTTTTGATGCAGGCCGTCACCCAGGATGATATTGTTTGCGATGAGACAGGGTGACCCTTCATCCTGTCTGCGACGGCAACGAATAGTTGGGAGGTCTTTCGGAAGGGTCGGGTGCGGTCAATGTAAAACGCCAGCGCCCGACGAACATCGAGTGAATGCAAGCTCTGCTCTCTGCGAGACGCATGAGGTTTTGGGTAAAACACTGGAAGGAAAATGTCCTGGTTTAGGTGGAATGGGGAGACCACCTTGGGCAGAAAGGCCGGATGCGGACGGAGTTGCACCTTGTCTTTATGGAATATCGTGTATGGTGCGTCCGCCACCAGAGCGCGAAGCTCTGAGACTCTCCTGGCCGATGTAATGGCCACAAGGAACGCCACCTTCCACGATAGGTACAGGAGAGAGCAGGTTGCCAAGGGTTCGAAAGGAGGGGCCATTAGTTTCGAGAGAACCAGATTGAGGTCCCAGGAGGGGGCGGGATAGCGGACCTGGGGATACAGGCGCTCCAGGCCCTTGAGGAACCTCGAGACCATAGGGTGAGAGAAGGCGGAGGAAGAGCCTTCTCCTGGATGGAAGGAGGAAATGGCCGCTAGGTGGACGCGGAGGGATGAGAGCGCGAGGCCTTGTTGTTTAAGGTGCCATAGATATTCCAGTAGCACTTGGATGGGAACCTGAGCTGGTGACAGTCCTCGTGATTGACACCAGCAGGAAAACCTCTTCCATTTTGCCAGGTAGGTAGCCCTGGTTGCAGGTTTCCTACTTCCCAAGAGCACTTGCTGCACTGGGGTGGAACAGCGCAGCTCTGCAGAGCTCAGCCAGCCAGGAGCCACGCAGTCAGGTGGAGGGACCGGAGGTCGGGGTGGAGAAGCCTGCCGTGGTCTTGTGATATCAAGTCCGGATGGACCGGCAGGGGAACCGGACTGGCTATGGACAGGTCCAACAGCGTGGGGTACCAGTGTTGGCGAGGCCACGCTGGGGCGATGAGAATTAGTCGGGCCTTGTCCCTGCGTAGCTTTACGAGGACTTTGTGCACCAAGGGGAACGGCGGGAAGGCATAGAGGAGGTGGGTCGACCAAGGTAGGAGGAACGCGTCCGACAGAGAGCCGCGGTCGAGACCGCGGAAGGAGCAGAACAGGGTGCACTTCCGGTTGGTGCGGGACGCGAAGAGGTCGATTCGGGGAAATCCCCACCGCTGGAAAAGAGAATGGACTATGTCCGGACGAAGAGACCACTCGTGGGCTAGAAAGGACCTGCTGAGCCGGTCTGCCAACACGTTCTGGACTCCTGGAAGAAAAGAGGCTTCCAGATCGATGCCGTGGGTTACACAAACTTCCCACAGCGTCATCGCCTCCTGACAAAGAGGGAGAGAGCGCGTCCCCCCCTGCTTGTTTATATAGTGCATCGCGGTGGTGTTGTCCGTGAGCACTAAGACAGAACGGCCTCGCAGGTGAGGAAGAAAAGCCTGGCAGGCGAGGTGGACGGCCCTCAGCTCCCTGATGTTTATGTGCAGCGACAGCTCCCGAGAGGACCAGAGGCCCTGTGTTCGACGAGACCCCATGTGAGCTCCCCAGCCCAGAGAGGATGCGTCCGTTGTTAAGGAAATGGACGGCTGTCTGGGGTGAAACGGTAACCCCGCACACACCAGGGCGGGATTTCGCCACCATCGGAGGGAGTGTAGGACACTCTCTGTGAGTGTGACAACGATGTCCATGCTGTCCCTGCGTGGACGGTAAACCGAAGCTAACCATATCTGCAGTGGGCGCAGGCGGAGTTTGGCATACTTGGTTACAAAAGTACACGCCGCCATGTGGCCTAAGAGGCTGAGACAGACCCTGGCCGAGGTCGTGGGGAAGGCTAGCAGGCTGTCTATGATAGTGAGTAGTGCCTGGAAACGGCTGGGTGGAAGTGAGGCTGTCGCGACCATAGAGTCCAAGACGGCCCCGATGAATTCTATCCTCTGGGATGGTACGAGGATGGACTTGTCGAAATTTATCAGGAGCCCTAGAGATTCGAACAGGTCCCTGATGATTGTCATGTGCGCGGCGACCTGAGCCTGGGAGGACGCGCGAACCAGCCAGTCGTCCAGGTAAGGGAAGACACATATCCCCTGGCGACGGAGGCAAGCGGCCACTACTGCCATACATTTCGTGAAGACACGTGGGGCAGAGGACAGGCCAAATGGTAGGACCGTGAATTGAAAGTGCCGGTCCCGCACCAGAAAGCGGAGAAAGCGTCTGTGAGGCGGGTAGATCGAAACATGAAAGTACGCGTCCTTCATGTCGAGAGCAGCGAACCAGTCTCCCGGATCCAAGGAAGGGATGATGGACCCCAAGGATACCATGCGGAATCGTAACTTCCTTACGAAGGCGTTGAGTCCGCGGAGGTCTAGGATGGGACGGAGACCTCCTTTCGACTTGGGGATTAAAAAATAGCGGGAGTAAAACCCTCGGCCTCTGAGGTCGTGAGGCACCTCTTCTATCGCTCCGAGTTCGAGAAGCGTGAGGACCTCCTGCCAGAGGAGGTGCTCGTGAGAGGGGTCCCTGAAGAGGGACGGGGAGGGTGGGTGGGAGGGTGGAGGCGAAATAAACTGGAGATGGTAACCAAACTCCACCGTGCGCAAGACCCATTGGTCTGAAGTTATCCGGGTCCACGCCGGGAGGAAGGGAGAAAGGCGGTTGGAAAAAAGAAGAGGAGTCCGGGAAGGGACTGGTGCTCTGCTCTCTGGCGCACCTTCAAAAGTTTTGCTTCGGTCCCGCCGGTGGTTTGGCGGTACCGTTGTTTTGCCCCCCTTGGGAACTGGACTGGCGTCGTCGGTTCACCCGTCCCCGCCGTCTGTTGAAGTCTTGGCGGGGGCGTGGTGGGGGATAAGGGCGCTGAGGTTGCTGCCGAAAGGACCTCCGCTGGGTCTGCGGTGTGTGCATGCCCAGGGAGCGCATTATTATGCGGTTATCTTTAAGGCTTTGCAGCCTTGGGTCCGTCTTCTCTGAGAAGAGGCCCTGCCCTTCAAAAGGGAGGTCTTGTATGGTATGCTGCAGCTCCGGAGGTAAGCCGGACACTTGCAACCAGGAAATCCGTCTCATGGTAACGCCCGACGCGATGGTTCTAGCTGCTGAGTCTGCGGCGTCGAGCGCAGCCTGTAAGGCTGTCCTTGAGATCTTCTTGCCCTCTTCCACGAGACTTTTGAACTCAGGGCGGGAGTCTACCGGGACCAGTTCAGTAAACTTGTCCATGGTCTGCCAGGTATTAAAATCATACCTGCCTAGCAGCGCTTGTTGGTTTGCCACACGTAACTGGAGACCCCCAGCGGAGTAAATCTTACGGCCCAGCAGGTCCATACGTTTAGCCTCACGCGATTTTGGGGCGGGGGCTGGTTGGCCATGACGCTCCCTCTCATTCACGGATTGGACGACCAGAGAGCATGGAGGAGGATGGGTGTACAGGTAGTCGTACCCCTTGGAGGGTACCATGTACTTTCTCTCCACGCCTCTGGCCGTCGGAGGGATCGATGCTGGGGCCTGCCAAATAGACTCCGCTTTGGCCTGAATAGTTCGTATGAAGGGCAAGGCGACCCTCGTTGGTGCATCGGATGAGAGAATGTCCACTACAGGATCCTCAACTTCCGGCACCTCCTCCGCTTGTAGATTAATGCTCAAAGCCACTCTGCGGAGCAAATCTTGATGAGCGCGAAGGTCAATAGGGGGCGGGCCAGAGGTCGAAGTGCCCGCCACTGCCTCATCTGGGGAGGAGGAGGAGGAAAGACCGGGGACCGGGGGCTCCCCTGCAGGTTGTTGATCCAGAGCATGGCTCGGTTCGAGGGGTGCCTCTGGGTCCTGTGACTCGGCAACATCGGTTGCCGGAGGAGGAACGCTGATGGTGGCCTCTGGCACTCGAGCTGCACCAGCAGATCTCGCCGGCGGGAAAGGATCGCCTTGGGCTTGATGGTACGCCCAAGGCGTCCAGAAGGACCACTGCTGGGGCTGGTCCGGATCTTGGCCCACATCCCCATAGAGCACGCTGTCTGGTCGCGAGGAGCCGGAAGGGTGTCTGGAAGGCCAAGGCGGGGCAGACAACCCGTAGGACTGGTGCCGAGTGACGGTCGGTGCCGGGGAACGGTGCCGAGAGTCGAACCGGTGCCGAGATCGGGACCGGGACCTACGACCAGCGCGGTGCCGGGAGGTCGACCGGGATCGGGTGCGCCGACGGTATGATGGACTTCGTCGGAAGCGGTGCCGAGAGCCAGAGCGACGTGCTGAGCGTCGGTCTGTAGATCGGGACCTGGACCGGTGCCGCGAGTACGACCGGCGCCGAGAGTAGGATCGGTGCCGGGACTGCGAGCGGCGTCGAGATGGCGAACGATGGCGTGAGCGGGATCGGTGCTGAGATCTCGATCGGGACCGGCGCCTATCCGGTGCTCCCAGAGATGGAGGTTGGAGCATCGCTGGCTTTCCCATAGAGGGAAGCGCCCGCACCGGCGGTGCCGGGGGCTGAGGCAGGGAAGGCTCAGTGAGCGCTATCAGGTCCCGCGCCGTCGTGAAGGTTTCTGGCGTAGTCGGGATCGTGAGCTCGACCACGGCACGTGCCGGGGAGCTATCAAGCACCGGACTCGACGGCCCTTGCCCGGCCGGAGTCGACGGTACGGGAAGCACCGGTGCCGGGGCAGATAGTGGTGCGTGCCGGCACGGCTTTCCTGGCTCGGACTGCGGTTCCGGAGGCGCGACCGCAGGAGCCTTCGCCTTCTTCGGCCGAGGTGAAAGCGAGCGCCGCCGGGCTGGCTGCTCAGACGAGGACTTATGGTGCCGCGGTGCTGTGGCGGTACCGCTCGTCCCCGGTGCCGAAGACGGTGGTTTCGGTGCCGGTGCGGTCGGTGCCGGAACTGCCGGAGTCAGGGCGGCCTCCATAAGGAGCTGCTTTAAACGGGAGTCCCGCTCCTTTTTTGTCCGCGGTTTGAAGGACTTGCAGATGCGGCACTTCTCCGTCAGATGGGATTCCCCCAGGCACTTGAGGCAACGATCGTGGGGGTCTCCCGTTGGCATCGGCCGACGACAGGCCGAGCACTGCTTGAAGCCGGGAGAGCCGGGCATGAGCCTGGGTCCCGGAGCGGGCGAGGAGGAGTATACCTCAGCCCACTAACTATATACAACTACGTTTAACAACTATACTTATAACTATTAACTATTAACAACTACCAAACAACACTAACTAACTAAGAACTATGTAGAACGGGTGAAACGCTAGGGATGTGGAGGTCAGCTAAGCCGCACTCCACGTTCCAACGACCGACACGGGCGGTAAGAAGGAACTGAGGAGCGGCCGGGTCGGCAGGGGCATATATACGGTGCCGCAAAGGCGCCACGCCAGGGGGCGCCTGCCGACCCGCCGGGTGTTGCTAGGGGAAAATTCTTCCGACGAACGTGCACGTGGCGCGCGCACACCTACTTGGAATGAATATGAGCAAGTACTCGAAGAAGAACAGCAGGTACTCAGCAGCTTTCACACTTAGATTGTTGAAGTGACCAAATTCAAACTGTTGGGCTTTTCAAATGTCTCTGGTCAGCATTGCCATCTAGAGGACAAGGCCCTGATATGCCAACCTCCTTCGTGAAGAAACCAACTGCAATCTATGCCACAGAGCTGAGAATGTTCTCGGAGTAGAGACTTATTTCTACTGCCCCATCCCACCCCCTCTCTGCTAGCAACACCGACAGATTGGTGCAAGACAGAGGGGACTCTTTTCCTTTTGCCTGTGGCTCCTAGGTCAGACTCCCCCACAAAGGTGCCTGTGATGAAATCCCTTTGACACTAAGCTTCTCCCCCTTCACACACAGTCATACAAGCAGAGGCCTTGTAAGGAAGGTTGAAGAGAAGTTTTGTTCGGTAACTCACCCTAGGACTGGTAGGGTGTGGTTAGTGCCTGCAGAGAGCCTGGCATAGCATGACCCTTGGTCACCCTCTGGCAAGAGTATCAGTGTTTCCTGCCAAGGAATATTGCCAGCACCAAGAACCATTTTACACCAAACACCAGTATCCTATCCACCAGCAGGGGATGGCAGCCATGAGCTGCTCCCATCAGCTGGAACTGGGAAGACTAGGCATTATTCTCCCAGGTCCAGCAAGCGTGACTGCCTCTCATCTCTATGCTCACAGGGGCACTCATCATGAGAGGATAGTCAATGTGCCTGCCAGGCTAAGCCATTCCAGTTGGTTTCTTTACTCATCCATTTAGCAATGAATCCTGTTAAATAGGGAATGAAATCCTGGCCCACAGAACTCTCCTTGACATAAGTGGAGCAGGAATTTTCCTTAGAGATTTTGATCCAGTGCCTGACAATCTCTTCTGGATTGTAGCTCCACCTTAACCGCAAGCTCTCTTTATTTGTTAAAGCAAAGTCTGAGTAAGGAACTAGGAGTGGCACTTACTTGAAAGCAGACTTTAACCAGACCTTTACTTCAGCCAGCTGAGAACGCAGAAACTTCTAGCAGGTATTACTCACTCCAGTCAGCAGAGGAGAGAGTCAGGACAAATGCTTGAAGACATACTTTTAACACAACCTACTTCCTTTTCTCGATTGAAGGAAGCATTTCTGATGCCTCATGGATCTTCATAGATTTCAATCACAAAAGCAGAAGCATGTGGATACCACATGAGCAGCTGCCCCGTTAATCAGAAAATGCAAGCGTGAAGGTTTCAACAGCAATGCAACAGACCATGCAGGGCAGGGAGTGTGTTTATGCATCATGCAATGATCATTTAACCAGAAAAACAGGTCTTGTCAGTAGCAGATGTACACTGTGACTACCTAAACATCACTATTGGAACCTTCACTTTCATTGAAAACAGCAGAGTCCTGTGGCACCTTATAGACTAACATGTTTTGGAGCATGAGCTTTCGTGGGTGAAAACCCACTTCGGATGCATGCAGTGGAAATTTCCAGGGGCAGGTATATATATGCAAGAAGCAGGCTAGACATAAACGAGGTTTGTTCAACCAGGGAGGATAAGGCCCTCTTATAGCAGTTGAGGTGTGAAAACCAAGGGAGGAGCCACAGGACTCTGCTGCTTTTACAGATCCAGACTAACACAGCTACCCCTCTGATACTTCACTTTCATTGTATTTTCCCAGTTGAACAGGGCAAACCCTCCCATTGCTGACCCCATTCACTGCCACATCAACCTGGAAAACAGGGAGAGCTTCAGGTTATAAGACACTCTACTGTGGTGTTTCTGGCATTCAAGTTGAGGAGCAGGCAAAGTATCCGATAGCCAAGAGCCGAGACCACTTTGGGCTGCTGACTAGGTCCCCATGCAAACTTTATAGCACAATAGTGCAAGTTACACAGCAGCCGCTTCCTATTTCTAGATGGTAAGGAACTGTGGCTGGCTCTGGAAGGTACTGAAAGAGGAAGAGATGTATTCATGTTGAGAGATTGTGCCTGCTGTTCACATGTGTAGGACAGAAGCAGCTGCTTTTAGTCTGGTTGCTGGAGGCAGATATGCAGGCCAGCAGCTGCCACTGTCTGTGGGGTGGGGAGGAAATCCCTGCTTTAACAAAGCACTTGCTTTCTCTCCTGAGCAGGTCCCCTGCCACAGGGCATCTAGAAATAGGGAACTACAGTGGTGCCAGGAGTCCCAGCTACATGAGTCCCACAGCAACAAGGGTATTGGGATGAGAGCTCAAGGGAACATTAAGAAGCCAGCTCACATACTGCATCATGGCTGGCATTCTGCTCCAGGAGCATCACCAACAGTGCAGGGACACCACCATGCTTACAGTACCTGCAGCTGGCAGCAGGGCTTGTCTGGGTAGAGTAGTAGAACTTTGCTCTCCAAGGATCACTGCGCACACTAAAAGTTGATAGTACTGTTGAAACTTGGGTACTCAGTCCCTTCACTTGTACAGAAATGGAGGCACAAGAAGAGTGATTGATACAGTCACCTAGCCCTGAGTGTTGTGGTCTGTGCCCCATGCAACACTCCTTCCTCACCCTAATCCTGGTTTGAGTGTGTGTAGAGAGTCAGGGAAAAATAACCTGCATCAATCAAGGTGACCCTACAATCATGCAGGAGTACAGCTAAAGAGGAGCACTGTGCACTTCACTCATACCAAGTGCGTAAGTGTGTGGGGCATGCAGGGTTTTGGCTTGTACTGCCCTGGAGTCCAATCCCTGCTGTACACCTCACAAGGTACATCTGATGCCAGGCGTTGCCACTAACCCAGTGGAGAGACTCCCTGCTGGAGATTGTTAGGACTGCCAGCCCAGAACATAGGTTAGTGCTGAGAAGCTCTAGACACACCCTATACAATTGCACAAGTGACAGTGCCTGAGAGACTGGCTAAAAGTCCTTCCTTTATAGAGCTGATTGGCTAGAGGTAAAACTTGGAAGCTTGATGGTGTATTTGGGTGGAATGGTCTCTGCATCTATTGAAAGGCTGCTGTAAGTCATGCGCTTTGAAGTCTGACTACAGATTTCTATGGAAAACAGGGTTGAGAAGTCTCTACAAGTCCCTACAGCAGTTTAGCTCAAACCAGTGTCATGAAAATGGCTTCATTCCAAGCTTGAGAAACAGGGTAGTTTACATCCCTATTCCACTGGTCTGAGTCAGATCAGAGGTTCAGAACATTGCCCAGGGGAGTTAAAATGGTCCCTTCAGAACCGTACCACCACCTATGGCACAACTGAAATAAGAGCTTCTGATTGACACTTAAGATGACTTGTTAGTATTTGTACAAGTTTGATTTAGCAGAGCTATTTAGTACTATTCAGCTTGCACTATGAACACAGCTGTTCTAAAGCAGTTACCAGAGAAAGCACTCCAAGGGAGCTTTCAGACACACTGATAAAAGACTAGGAGTTTACAAGAAATGGTTTAGGATTATTTTCCCCAGCAAAGTGTGCCTTTGTGTACTTTGATTTTAGCTATTTGCTAGGGTACACCAGAGCTTGATGTGTTTCAATATAAAAGAGGAGTTTTGAGCAGTACACTGATGGGTTAAGTGACAGACAGCATTCCTTTTAGCATATGACATTTAATAAAGTTGTCATAATCTTGTCCTAAGACACTAGCCAGGAAGAAAAAAGGCTGTGTGACTTGGCTGATGGCTACAGAGAAAATTTAAGATTGTGATGTGTGCTACAATTTAGATCAACTCCCCCCTTCACTGTGCAGTACTGAAGCCAGAGTTCAAATATTAAACTTGTTTGTGATGAGACTGCTCACGCAAGAGAAATCCTTAGACTTGATTTATTTAGGATCATTTGTACATATCAACTACGTCTCCAAAGTCTACTTTATTCTACAAGACAGCTTCCCCACCATTAGTGAAACCCTGGTTTAGAATGGTTGCTTTACATAATTGATATATTAAAACATGGAATGCTTGTAGAGTTGTGGCACTGTATGGCATCTACACAGGACAGCCTTCAAAGGCTACGATTAGGGAGCCTCCTAGCTTATCGGCAATGTAAGCTCGGTTAAGGTCCTCTGGCCCATTTGCTTGACATTCGTGCTTTATGCCTAGAAGAAAGGCAAAAAATTCAGTGATTCACAAGTTCTTCCATATGCTAGTAATTCTCATTAGAAACTTGTATAGGTAGCCAAGAGTGTTTGAGCAGGTAGTCCAACAATTCACAGAAATTCAAGAACATGGCAGTCCCATCTAGAATTTTAAGAACCCAAGGGATTTAGGTGCTCAAGTGCCATTGAATTTCAGTGGGAGTTCAGTGTCAGTGCTTGCACACCACTAAGTACGAGGCATTTGGACATGTTAGGGATACCTGAACTGGATGTGTATGTTTTGGTCTCCCCAGTTGCAGATTTTGCTGGAGTGAAGCTGGGAGTTTCAGGATTACAAAAAACCCACTGAAGTGGCATGGGACCCTGGATGTGTGCAGTTGAAGAGCCATGGACTAGTTGGCAAGGAAGCCATGCTCATAGAGAGAGATTAGGGACTGGGGGAATCTCAAAAGCAAACTATGAATAAATGGCTAAAAAGTCAATTCAAAATAGAAAAATCAAATTCAGCGAAGTAGTGAAGAGAAGATTAAGTCACCTCTCTGTACCAGCAAGGCCTTGCTAGTTTGGGGAGATGACAAATACACTGGAAATGGCAATATCTGCTTCTATCTCTGGAGGGTGCTTTAACTCCTTCATGCACTACAGTCAGGACCACTCCCTGACCAATGCCAATTTGTTTTTTGGACTGTGCAGGCTACCTGTGAACCCCAACTGGTTGTTCAGCACTGCTGCATTCTTGTCCTGTTCTGCCACTGCAGACTTGTGTAAGCCTAAACTTGCTCCAGGCTTAGGTGCCAATACATGTTCACTCCAAACTATTTTAGTGAGTTTACATATCAGTGGAAAAATTTAGGAAGCGTGAAGGTGAAGATTAAGCAGTCATAATACAACACATACATTGGGCTATGCAGTCCTGCTTCACTAGTGATTACAGTTGCTGACTATGCCTTAGTAACCCAGGATAGCATCTTGGTTGCTTACTCAGCTACCTTACACCTTTAAAGAGCAATATGGTAAGGTTTGCTATAGAATGTTCAGTATCTCACTGAATGCAGGATTGAGATATCCTGAGCCATGTGGACAGCTGCCAAGAAGATCCAATTTATTAGTAAAGATTTATCCCCCCCATTCCCAAGTTATGCCATTGAACACTAAGCAGAACAGTGTCCATACTTATTCTCCCCCCACCCCTACAACACACTTTGAAATATCTGCTCTAACATTGCATGTTGCTCTTGCCTCACTCTTCAAAATGCAGTTCTACTGCACGTGCTCTTTGAACACTTTTGCTATGCTGTGTTTTAATCATGTTTCAAGAAGTTTCACTTGCTAAGTAGTCATCTTTGACTGGTATTTCTAAACAAACACTAGTCAATTAGCAACTGTTAAGTTCTGTGTGTCAGCAGTTCTATGGTGCAAGACAGATTTAATTGGGCCAAGTCAGGAAGTGTTGCCTGTATTACATACCTTGAAATTTCTTTTTGATTGCATCCTTAGAGCTTGCATAGATCATCTTACTCTTGAGAGGCGCTTGGTCTGGTGCCCTAGTTGGATATACCAAGAGGAAAGTAAGACAATGATGTTCAATATCCAACATGTATCAGAATCTTAAGACCTACAGACTCAGATAACTGAAGCAGTGGCCCTAAAAGGTTATGAACATTTGACACCCACATCAATATATTGCATGCAGTTTGCCCAGATGAGTGTGTCACCACATTTCAGTGTCTTATACATTAATGTAGACCCTCTGCACATGCCAGGCATGGCAGATAGGTATGTACAATGGGGAAGCCAGAGACCACATCCCACATATAAGCCAGGTTTCCAGCTTACCACAGGACGAACATCAACTCTTCTTTTTTTGATTCCTTTGTTTCAAAGCTTGCATCATACAAGGCATAACGGCAATCCTTTTCAGGGAGCATCTGCACAAACTGCTTGAAAGGATCAGAAACCGTTACGCCAATATCTCCCACCAGGATTTCTTTGCCTTCTTCCACAACAATGCACTTTTTGTCTTCACTGAGACAGAAGATAACTGCCTTCTTCCTTTTCTTGATTTCCTCTGGCGTGGAGCACTTCCGAACTTTCATGTCATAAAAGATACGGCATACTTCATCAGCCACTTGTACTCCTGATGCCTATGACAGAAAAATGCTTTAAGTCAATTTCAGTCCTGGACTATGCACTTAATATAACTCCTGCATAACCTCACCATAATGCATTCGGCCGATGAGACTAGAAGACAAGCAATACTTCCTAGAGTATCAAAGGCTTGAGTGGCAGATACAGAAAGCCTGAAGTAGTTAACACCAGAAGACATTTATATAGTTTAGACCCTGTCTGTCCTAAGTCTCCCATTCTGGCTACAGTTAACTTAAAAATCACAGTTCCTAATGCACATAAACTACATTTTTGAAAAGTGACTGATGGAGAAGGAAGATCCTGCTTGCACTGAAGGCTTTATACTGAGGGGCAGGAACTTCTAGCTCCAGAGGTCTGTTTAATGGACAATCTTTAAGTGAATGCTTGTATCTGATCATTTGGAAACACCAAATGTAGCATATATGAGGCAGTCATTTTGAGACAGCATTCTTTAGCTATTTGACAAGTCTCAACTTGCCAATATTTTGACTAGCCATTTTAGTCTACAGGAAAATAAAGCAGTGCTATCAGATTCTACCTGTATAGTCACATGTATGTGTGGTTCAGGTTTATAAGTGCGGTACTGGAGCAAAACATGTTTATGAAAAATGCTGGGTTTTAGGCTCAAGATCTGACTAGAGTGAGAAGTCTGCACTGAAGTTACTAAAAGAAAATGCCATGTTTTTATTAAAGGGTTAGAATATCTCTGGAAACTGGTTGATAAGTTTCCTAGTTCTTTGGTTTTGCTGCTGGCTCTTAGTTAAATCAAAATAATCCAACAGGGAATTTTGACTACATAATAGAATCCTCTTTATGGCCCATCTATGCCACAAACTCAGCCACATCAGGGGCCTCCCATATACAGACACCAAGATTTAAGGTAAAAGACAATAGAATAAAAAAGCCTGCTGCGCCTTCAGAACTGAAGGATGGCTAGGGTTATACCTACTGTTATACATATACTTTGTGTAGCAGATGCATGTGTGGCCCTGACAGCTCTAAGCTTGTCCATCAGGACCTATTTCTCTCATCTGAGCTATTCCCACAGAGATCATTTAGGCTAGAGCAGTAGAAGATGACTGCTAGAAATGCTTCAGTCTAATCTAATCTGTTCAAAATGATACATGCTTCAATGTAATGAGCCTGCCATATTTGAGTGTTAAACTTCTTCATCCTTGCAATGATTGGAGAGACATGTTCACACATCTGAGTTCAGCACATGCAAATGTCCTTTGATTATTAAAGTGCCCTTGGTAGGCTGCAATATTCACCACATTATAACTGACTTAGGTGCTCACAAACAATCAAGTGCAGCAAGCTTACAAAGCAGTTGATTAATGTTTAGGACTGAGGTTAGAGAAAGTCTTTTGTATGCGTCTGACAGCTCTGTTTATCTAGAGTATTGTCACTTGTTTGTAGGGGTCTTTCATAGCAAGAGAAAAATATTAAGAGACAATAGTTCAATTGTAGCACCATGGAAGTCATTAAGAGACTCCAGGCACAGTGTTTAAAGTCACCGGTACCAGCTTAGACAGATTTCAGTTTGGTACCCATTTAAGGTAGTTACTCTAATGTGACTAACATGGCACCTTCTTACTCACATCTGTGTATTTTAAGTCTTGTTTAATGAGGTATTCTTGCAAAGAAAGAAATAGAGCCATGATGTCTGTGGCTCTGCACTAAGTTGTTGCACAGTTCTAATCAGTTAGAATGCACCTGTGCAAGCCTACTGATGAAGCAGAGTTGCATGGTTGTCACGCAGAGCATGATTTGAAGACCTCAGAGGTGATAAAGCCTGCAGAAGCTTTCATCAGTGTGCACTGAACAGTAACATAAAAAAACTTGCTTTTCGATGCCAGGTGAATCTGCAAGGCTAGCAGTAAGACATTACACAATAGGAAAATGGAGAGGGAATAAAGCCGCTGCTTTTCAGTGAGACAAACAGCCTTTAAGGATTAACTTAACCCCCTTGTCATTTCCCGCCCCCCCGGCAAGAAAATGAATGACTCAAACCGCTCAGCTACTGAACTGAGTCTCACTGAATACATGTCAATTCCCTTGTTCAACATCTGCCATGCTGGAAGATACCACCTGAAATCTGGCTCATTCCCTGTAGCTAGATTTTATGTGAAATCTGAAGTGCACATCCTGAGAGCAGCATTTAGAGATAAGTCACCCAGAAGTGGGCAACAGAATCTGTTTCAGGATAGCCTACCATGTAAACATTACATTTTCCAGTTAAAAGTTGCAAGATGCTACAATGTTTAGAACTCGGGCCTATGAAATTTGAACCAGACAGTAATCCATCATCTACATTCCATGATGGAAATGGCGAAAGCCATATGACTTCTTATGAACCCTCACCTTGCTCCAGCTCCACACTGACGTGCTTCCTAAACCCAGACCTGCTAGTCATCTTACTGTGATGAAAAACACTTAACCTTAGAAACAGAGAAAACTACAGTAAGCTGTAGATCTCAACAATACAGCCAAGAGAGACGATTTTGTTTATTGCGTAAGCCAGTAATTCATATTGAGGCAGGAAACTACTTGGATTCTTTATAAGGAAACCCACATGTCCAACAAGTTATTTAAGATTCAAAAAGGGTTAATTTGGGAACTCAAGTTGATTGTTTAAAAACAACTGCTGTTGAATGGCATCTCTCCCAGAGGATGTAAACTTTGCACAGCCAACAGGTCTGGGTAAGTGTGGCCTGATCTACACTATGCTTTAAACTGAATTAGCAGACGTTAAACTGATTTACCTGCACCCACACAACAAGGCCCTTTATATTGTATAAAGGGCTCTTTAAACCAGTTGCTGTACTCCTCCCCAACGAGAGGAGTAGCACTGAAATCGGTATTGTCATGTCGGATTAGGGTTAGTGTCGGCCGCAAATAGATGGTATTGGTCTGGGCAGTATCCCACAGTGCACCATGTGATTGCTCTGGAAAGCAATCTGAACTTGATGCACTGGCCAGGTACACAGGAAAGCCCCGCAAACTTTTGAATTTGTTTCCTGTCGCACCAGCGTGGAGCTCTAACCCAGCACGGGTGGCAATGCCATCCCAATCCAAAAAGAGTTCCAGCATGGACCGTAACGGAGATACGGATCTGATTGCTGATGGGAGACAAATCTGTCTATCAGAGCTCGTTAGCAAGAAACAAAATGCAAGCATTTGAAAAAATCTCCAGGGTATGAAGACAGAGGCCACACCGACAATAGCTGTGGTGACAAGCATAATGAAAAGCCAAAAAGATCAAAATGGGACGCTCACATGGAGGGAGCGATGGGAGTTACTGTAGGACTCCACAAGCTATCCACAGTCCTCAAAAAGCATTGCATCTGCTGAGCTCCTAATCCTGAAGGTAAAAACATTTTCCCGGCGTTTCAGGGTATATGTCTTCAATTACTCCCTCCCCCAGCCCCGACAACGGGATAAATGTTCCACTGATTTTCAAATGTCACCCTAATGTCCTACTGCATGCTCTGGTAGACGGGGTGCTGCAGGCGCTTGAACACCAGCATCCTCTTCTGTGGCAGTGTATCATACTGCTATCCATGTCATCACTAGCCCTGATGCTCCTGCATGCCCTGGGTAAAACTGGGAATGACTGCCCGGTCATTTCCTACAGATGTAGAAACGGCTGAACCGCTTCATCGATAGGCAACTGGGCTGAGCTCATCAGCCCCCCCCCCTTTCATATCAAAAGAAAAGATATCTTTACTGCCTGGACTACATAGCAGTGAGAGGCTGCTCTCCCCTCACCACCCTTAATGTTCTGCCCTGGACTATCAGAGCAGTGGAGACTGAACGCCCTCCATTTATCTCACTAACAAGTCAGTTTTCTTATTCCTGCTATTCCTATTACTCACACAAATGGAGAGCAATCGGGCCATGGAAGCCCAAGAGGGTGGGGGAGGAGGGAACCAACGAGTGTGTGTTGTTGCAGGGCACCCTAGAATGCGCAATGAAGCTCATCATTTCTGCAGGATCTCTGGGGCTCGACAGGATCAGCAGCTTGCTCTCTGGTTTCTCTATACTTGCCCCATATTCTAGCAGGGCTGACTATTTTAGACAAAACAATGGAAGGACCGGGGGAGGGTCACTCCCATTTTTGTCCATAGCACCCCGGCCGACTTCAGCGAAGGCCAGCCAGGTGCACCATGACAGCACAGATGGTACACGAATGCTGATAACCATCATCTCATTGCCTAATTTACAATTGCTTGGCAGATGGTGCAATAGGGTGGTAACCGTCTCTTCCTATCTTGCAAAGTAAATGAATGCTGCTGTGTAGCACTGCAGTCACCGTGTCTGCCGCAGCATCCATACACACATGCTGACAGGACAAAAGGCAAAACGGGCTCCATGGTTGCCATGCTATGCATCTGCCAGGCAATCCAGGAAAAGGTGTGAAATGACTGAAAGCAACAGCGGACACGGAGGAAGGATTGAGTGACAAACATTTACCCAGATCACCCGCAATACTGTTTTTGCATTGAGATCTCAACCCACAATTCCAATGGGTGGGGGAGACTGTGGGAACTATGGGATAGCTACGGGACAGCTACTCACAGTGCAACGCTCTGAAAATCGACGCTAGCCTCGGTACATGGACGCACACTGCCAAGTTAATATGCTTAGTGTGGCCACATGCACTCGACTTGATAAAATCGGTTTTGTAAAACAGATTTATGTAAAATCGGAATAATCCCATAGTGCAGACATAGCCTGTAAGTGTTCTTTATAGAAGACAGCCAGTTTTAGTTGCAGTAGGAAGCAACAGTTCTATGAAAGCACATGCAGATTACTGCAATGGGGATTACTATTTCCTTGGCCCCAGTCAGACCTCTGCACATCTTTTAGTTACTTGAAACATCTTGTAGCTAAGTGAGTTTTCCCAGTCTCCTGGTCAATGGATTCTTTGGAGGAGAAAAAATTTCCCCAGCATTTGGAACACTGATCTTCCATAGCTGCTCACTACTGGTGTTCAGGTCAGAGGAGTGCATATTGCACACATCACTATTTATGCTGTCTTGACTTGGCAAATGAAATGGAGCAACACTACTGTTAACACTGCAGGACTAGCACAGATCTAGAGAAAAAACTAACTATTCTACTCCATCTTGGGCATCAAAATTGTAAGCCAAGATCTAGATTTATGGCTGCTTATTTAAAATGTGAAGCTGCTGGTACTTGTGTGAGGCAAGGCCAGGTCACCACTGGAATATATTCTGATTTAGCATATAGACAAAGACAACTTTTGACTCTGATTCCCAGAACAGAGGCATGAATCCACCCTGATCTGCTTCCATGGGTGCCACTGCAAGAGCCCTCAAGCCTGTTAAAGCATTTAAAACCCCCTCCCCAATTACTAGCAACCCTACTAGGAGGAAGGAGAGAGATGGTTTCTTTCCTATTACACGGGTGGAAGAACCTAGGAGAGAGGGGGCCAGGTGGTAAAAATGCAAGAAATAGGAGACAGAAAGTAGAGTTCTTTAAAAAGGATAAAGTTCTACATTAGTTAGGAATAGATTCACAATACTAATTTCCAGTCAACAGGGATGTTATATAATGGAAAGCACAGAGGGAAGCATGTCTCATGGGCTGCTATTAAATAGCGCAATAGTTCTCAAACTGCAGGTTGGGAGTGGGGTGTCATGAGATGAGGGAAAAATGCAGGAAAACAGCTGTTTGCTCTGATGCAAGGCAGCACCAGCTGCTACCAGATCAACAAAGCACTCACCGCAGCAGCTGGCCAGCTAGGCAGCATTGACTGCTACCAGAGCAATAGAAGCACTCACAGCAGCATGCCTTCTATGGTCAAGGACAGGTCACATAAGTGGAGGTGAAGGATGCAAAAGCAACATGCTGAAACTGGAAAGGAGTGCGGGGGAGAAAGAAGGGGAAGAATACCTCCCTTCCAGCACACACGGTAGCGGACCAAATAAAGGGATCTGACAAGCTGGCTGTGACCCTCAAGCCACCAGCTGTCCATCCCTTTTTTGGTCTGGCGCTCCTAAGCCCTGCCAGAGCCGGGGGCCCTATACAAGTGCACCACGTACACACTGGTTGATCCAGGCTTGGCTGCCCATGCATAGTTTTCAAAGTAGACTCTTAAAATTGAGCATTCATTTGTGCAAAGCCAACCTGAATACTGAGTTCCAGAGGTAAGCCCAAAGAGAGCTGCGGCATGAACGTTTGTGAAGTCTTGCATCACCAGCCTGTAAACCTGTCTAGACTACTGCAGGCACATGAGGTCAGCTAATATACAAGAGATGCATTAGATGCCAAGTACGAATGCATGACAGTGACACAGCCCATTTCTCATCTCTTTTCTGAGTGTGTCGCACTTTTCCTATACCTTGCATGCTGATGCTCTTATGTCTTGTGCTAGAGGAATGCCTTACTTAACCACTATGTACTAAAAGCAAGAGTCTCCCTCCAGACTCCCCACAACCCATTTTGATGGATGCAGATAAAGGTTGTACACGACAGTCATGTCAGCTTACCACATTTTGCTTTTAATTATGTTCAACTAGTGCCCAAAAACCTTGCACAAAATCTAAACTAGAGTTATTCCTTTAGTACAGTTTTGAAGTTAGAGAGGCCCTGCAAGTTGCCACCAAAACCTATGTATTTCTACAAGGATATTAGAAATTGGGAAGAAAGTTTGCATTTGCAAAGCAAGTTCAAGATAGGATACACATACTAGACATCTGGCAGTTTGGATTTATAGCTCAATTCTGCATTCCATTGTGTCCAAAGTTGTATTGAAGCTAGTGCTTCCCAACAAAACCCTGGGCTATGAACCTTAGGATTTTCCTTTAGTATTTGATTATGCCAAAAATAAAAAAAAGTTTTAATTAATCTTTCCCCCTTCTCAACTGCAGAGGAGCCAAAAAGCCTTTAAGCTGCTTGGGAGTTTTGCACAAAGGTGATGGGGTGGGAGGGGAGGTGGCAGCGAGGGAGAAGAGATGAGGAGGAGACCAGCATGGATAACATGTAGGTTCTCCTCCCCCAAGGCCAGCAGTATAGAACTAAAAGCCATAATACCAGTGTTAAATTTACATATGGTAAACCAGTTCAACTGGTTTACCAATTGTTCTTGAGACCTGGGTCTTGATGTAAGATTTTGCTTTATTTAGGAGCTACATTGATTAGAACACATACATGCAGTTAATGTGAACTACCCATATCCATCTGAGCAAAAATATTTGCTTATTGGAACAAAGATTCTGTTCTTAAGTTCAGTTGCACACAGAGCCTGAAAGCTACATTCCTCAAGCATGCCTAGCCAAATATAGAAGGAATGAGTAGAGACTCAACTTTGTACTTCAATCTAAAGAAAGGATTGCTAGACAGAATGCATTTAATTCCCTACTTCCAAGCAAAGTATATTCTGACTGAACTTGACGTCCTCTCCTGCTGCACAAAACTGGGGACCCATCTATACTGAAAACTCAAATACATTTTTGTAGCAGTGTGGCATTTATATCAGACCCAGTAACTGTTGATTTGTCACAGTACCTCTTTCTGAGAGCTGGTCAAATTTTCCTTAGTCGGTTACCATGTGGTGGAAGTGAACATTCCTTTTAGGAAGAACTGGACAGCTATGCTAGATTTACTTATTTCCCCACAAGCTGCTGTGCAACACCCTAGGATGTCCTTTGCATTGAGAGCTGGAAGGCTGTAGCAATGGACAAACAAGCTGATGGAGGCTATGATCAGCTGATTTGGGGAAGACTACCTTGTATCAAGCCAGGCCCTTGACAGGTTAGAACATGATTAAGTAGTGACAGAAGTCTGTACACAGTATCATAAGTAACTGGTTATAAACTCTTATAAGTTGTGGTATAGGCAGGACCTCAGGCAGCAGTACCTTGGACAACTGTTCTACACAGTGCAGGAAGTCTAAATTTCTGCAAAAGGATACTTGATATGATTGTTTGCATATCACATTTAAGATAACTGCCATTTACTGCTAGTGTGAGACACCATTTACAAATCATAAAGCAGCAAAAAGTACAAAGTTGTTCTGTGTATCATATCCTAGCCTGGCTGACATGATTTGCCTATCAAATAAGTCACTCTGTATTAACCTAGTTTCTTTCCAAACCAGAGTCAAGACTCGGCTCGGCCTTGTCTACTAATAGAGATCTTACTAGCTAGACAAAGGCAGAGGAAGATTAGGAAATAGCTGGAATAGAAACCCTTCCCTGTGAATTCCTGGCATTACTCCATCACTCCTAACTGAAGGAATCTAATTCCATCAGTTGGATCATCAGGTCAGTCCCTGAAGGTGGTCAGAGATTGTATGAATCTCTCCAGTACCCACTGGTGTGGAGTAATCCCAGCCCATACCAGAGAAAAATGAGAACTGTGGCACCCAAAACGGGTGTAGAGAAGAATGCTGTCGGAGGGTTGATACATGAGTGTCGATGCTGCTCTCTGAAACAGGATGCCGGTAGAAGAATGATTTAGGGCTCTTTTACAGAAGTTAGGCTTCACGATACAGTAGTCAGCAGGCCTCTATTGCTCATGAGGAGGAAGTTCTGTCTGAATTGTCCCTGGTATCTAAAGATGGCCTTGGTAGCAGATTTATAGATACCCAAGGATTTTGGTGTGACCCTAGAAACCTTTAAGGCATGTAACTCATCTGAAGGGCGTAAGAGATATGGTCCTTTAAAGGTTTCCCCTTTCAGTTATTTGAATTTCTCTGAATCCCCAAGGATTGTAACCAGGATGCCCTTTTCATGGTGATAGCTGCAGAGAGACACAAGACTGCTATATCAGAGACATCCAGGGCTACTTGGAGCAAAATTCTCATTATCAGTTGCCTCTCAAGTAAGCCCAGGCTTCCTGTGGGAGCTTTTCAATGAATGGTGATGCTCTGGAGTGTATGGGAGAACATGCAGAGTGCCATGCCTAGTCCCAAACACAGCTGGTCAAAAGCTTCCTATCACACGTGATGTCAGTGCATCACAAGGTAGCCACAAAGTCTATTAGGTAATGTTGGCAGAATTATGTTTATTTAAAGCCATTGTTGATTTTTTTTTTTTTAAACAGTTGTAGGAAATCATTGGGCTCAGAATTATGGCAGATGTTGAGATTAGGGTGTCCAGACAGCAAGCGTGAAAAATCAGGACCAGGGTGCAGGGTAATATGAGCCTATAACAAAAAGGCCCAAAAACTGGGTTTGTCTCTATAAAATCAGGACATCTGGTCACCCTTGTTGAGCTTCAAGAAGTAGGCTTTATTGCTGTTAACACAAAATCACATCATATAAAAAATAAAATATTCCTAAATCAAACCAAGTTTGAGAAGCATTTCTCACTTTGCCTATATGTAGATATCAATCAATGGAAGCATTTTTGCCCATTTCTATGTATGGCAAAATTAAAGTTTACCAACATTTACTAATAAAAGTCTAATCTTTCCAAGCCTAGTTATAGGGATTATAGGCTTTAAGAAATATTAGCCAATGCCTTTGCAAAAAAATACACCAAGGTACTGTGAAGCTGTTTTAAGAACGGGAAAGTTTCTAGAGGTCATTAGTCAAACACTTATAATGTTTATGGGTAGAGAACACAGATCTTGGGTGCAGTCATCCACACAGGACAAACCAGTGCTCTACAAGATGAGCACTACAGTCTTAAAGAACGTTTGTCTTTTGTTGGAGGATTCTTTAAATTGGACCCTGCTCCAACATGGAGGCCATCACCACGAAAACTGGTTTCTCATGAAAGATTTTGGGACCTTGTAACTACTCTCAATCATACATTGCTATGTTAGAAGCGAACATTAAGCTTGTACACAGACAATAAGTTCCAAGATCTTCATCAAATACAATAATTCTAAACTGTATTTTCCATGCTGTAGTACAGGTATAGACTTGATTGAACAGGCCAGTTTCAGCATTTTCCACAAAGAACAAGAGCCAACAGATTGTACTTTTTAAATTCTCCTTTAAGGAAACCTCAATGTTTAACATGAAGTTTAGTCTAAATGATAACTATACACTCTTAAAATGGACTGAAAAGTTTAATTCATTAGTTTCTGAAAGCAACTGTCAGAGTTTTATTCCTTCCAACAGTACTCCCATTAGCAAGATCCTATCTTGTAGGGGCTCATCTAGACAAAGATTTCCTCTAACCTGTTTTTACACAAGACAGTGAAGGGACAGTCGTACACTCCAACAGGCTGTGCATAAAGGAGTATTAGGGGGTAGCCGTGTTAGTCTGGATCTGTAAAAGCAGCGAAGAGTCCTGTGGCACCTTACAGACTAATAGACATCTTGGAGCATGAACTTTTGTGGGTGAATACCCACTTCATCGGATGCACATATTCGCTCCAATATGTCTGTTACTCTGTAAGGTGCCACAGGACTCTTTGCTGCTAAAGCAGTTGAGTATTTTATTAGCTATACAGATGGAAAAGTTTGGAAAGCTGTGTTATATGCTTTGTAGCCCTGTTTTAAATGAGTAAATTAGGAACAGACTCAAATTAGTTAACATTTGTAGATACTAACCTAGACAATTCAAATATTGTTTCAGGACAAGTATTTGTGGTTTATCCTAGGCTTAGCCTAAGGTACCATTTATCAGAGTAGCTAACAAGGTAACTGCAAACCTCATTAGTTTGTGGCCTGGTAGCACCTCAAGCTCTACTGCAGACAAAGCCATAAAGGTGAACAGCAAAGCTAACAGAAACTGAACTAAGCCCAAATGCTAATACCAACTCCCTCCTGTCCCACTCACAGAAAACCATTTGATTTATGAAAGTTACTTCTGTAACCAATTAAGGACAGGGAGAGAAGCAGCACATTTCTATATTTCCTTCAATTTTTATTTTCAGCACTTCACTGTAAAGCTGCACTACACAGACCAAAGTATGGCAATACAATCTTTGCCTAGTAGGTACATCAGTTAACAGCTCTGAAGTTTCAAAGTGTGGCAGCATTAAAGAGGTTATGCTTGAGAGTTTACTGTAGTAAAGTTGATTTACCTCTCAGCCTTCTATTGGCTATTAAGTTGATTTCAGACAACAAAACTGATTAATTAGAATCAAAGAGGCTTGATCACCCCACCCAGTATACTGGAACACACAGGAATACAGTAGTAATTAATAGAGAGAAGTGTTACTAGTCAGCAAGAGATGGGAGAAAACATTCTCTGGTGAGTCATAGTTCTGGTTTTGAGACAGTCATTTCTATGACAACACAACATGCATACAGCTTTCTAACTTCACTAGAATATCAAATGAGAACAGATACATCTTTGAAGAAGAATGCTCTTTAAATAGGTTTAATAAGTTACAGACTAGAAACTGCCTGGTTAAACATGGGCAAGCATTCTTTTGGATGACCTCTGAAGAAGTCCTTTTGTAGCTAGATGCTAGTTTTCTTTAAAAAAAGATTTCAATGAGACCCACCAAATTAAGTTTCATAGTGAACTGTAAACTGAACAACCTGTATTCAGCAGAAGCAGCAAATCAAGGTCTCAGTACAAGTTATCATCCCAACATGTAATGTCTCTTCAACTAGCCTGTTCAGTATGAGTCTACTAGCGTTAAGCAAGTCACAGCCTAAAAACTTTTTAAAGTTTAATTCCTTGTTAAATTCTAAATAGCTAATTACATGGGGAGCAAAAGGTTTTTTTAACCTGACAAGTAGGGTTAACCCCCTCGCCCATAGCAGGTGATTAGATTTTTGCCTGCAGAGTTTAAGACTTTCTAAATTAAGTTGTATACGCTTAACATTGGGCAATGAATGTTACTCTCACAGGAAAACCAAATTCTGAAGTCAAGTTTTCACATGTACAGGACTTAGGGTGACCAGATAGCAAGTGTAAAAAATCGAGACATGGGAGGGGGGGGGGAGAATAGATGCCTATATAAGAAAGTGTCCCTAAAATCAGGGCATCTGGTCACCCTAACAGGAGTAATGGCTGAACGCAAATAAGCCACTGGATTCCTCCCAAGCCAGCCACTGTCTGAGGGGGACCGCAGAAGTCCCAGCTGCCAATGCGCAAAGGACCCGTGCCAAGGCCTTACCCGCCAGATGTCAGCCTGGAGTCACGGTCCCTGCAGCGAGGCGCCCGGGGCACAGATACCGACCCAGGGATGCCCTGGCACAAGCGAGCCTGTCCCGGAGGGAGGGCAGCCAGCGCAGCCCGCCAGCAACCGAAGGGTCAACATCTCCCCTCCGCCCCGGGAACGGCTGCGGCCGCGCCCCCAAGTGCTGCCGGGCAGGTCCCGTCCGCACAGGGGAGCCACCGCGCTGGCGCGGGAGAAGCGCGGGGGGGGACGTACAGCGACACCCCCGGCTCCCTCTCCCCCGCCCCTCCTCTTCCAGGCCGCCGCCCTCTCTGCCCCCCACCCCGCGCGTACACAGCCACAACCAACGGCCGGCGGGGAACTGGCGCAGGGCTGAGCCAGGCCGCCGCTCCGCCTCACCCCCTGCGGCGCCCGCCAGCTCCCCGCCCCTCACGGCCGAGCGGGAACGGAAGGGCCCATCCGTAGCGCCTCGGCGGGGACACGCCCTACGATGAGGGGCGGATGGAAGCCTGAGGAGCCACGCGGAGCGACAAGGAGATGACGCTGCGCCCCCCCCCCCCGGCCGCGATGGACGCGCCGGCGCGTATAAAGAGGGGGGGAGGGAGGTACCATAGGCTGAGGAGGGGGTCGCCAGGCCAGGGAGCGGAAGGTTCCATCGCCCCGGGCTCCGTGGCGGGCGGTACCATCGGCGAGTGCGGGGGGAGGTGGGAAGAAGCGATGGAAGGGGTCGGGATGCGGCGGACTGTGCGGTTGCTCATGGGGACGATGCGCGGCCAATGCACAGCCCGGGTTCCCCGGCGGGCGCTGCCCGGATTCTCACCATGGTCTCGGCGGGGCTCGCAGTCCGGGGAGCGGCTGCCTCACTCGGTGCTGCTGCTGGGCGAGGCGCGGGAACAGGAAGGAGCGAGAGAGGCGCGAGCCGGGCGGAAGCGCTGCCGACGTCACGCCGCGGTGCCTGGAGGAAACGGTTGCTATGGAGGGGGGAGCCCTACCAGCAGCGTCCGAACGCAGCCTGCTCTGCGTAGCGCTCTGATGTCCACCGCCCGGGAGGCGGGGCCCTTATATAGGCAGGAGGGGCCGGCGGGCTGCCAATCAGACAGGGCGCTGCCAGGTGGGCTCACGTGCCCGCCTGCCAATGGCAGCGCTGCAGAGGGGAGGGGTTGGGTGCCCCTAGGTGAGGCAGAGGCAGCAGGGACTGAGGCGGGAGGGGCGATGGGGGCGGAGGCAGGACGCGGGGGAGGGTGATCAGATGTTCCGATTTTATAGGGACCATCCTGATATTTGCGGCTTTTTCTTATATAAGCTCGTATTACCCCCCCCCAGCTCATCCCGATTTGTCACACTTGCTGTCTGGTCACCCTACATGGGGGGGATGCAGGGGGGAAGCAGGTGGGGGGGGGAAGGGAGGCAGAGGGGAAGCAGGCAGGGAAGGGGGAGGCAGCATGAGAGCAGGGAGGAGGCAGGGGTGCAGGGGGGCAGGTGTCGAGGCGGGGAAGAGCGGGGTGGGAGGGGAGGCAGAGGGAAGCGGGTGGGAGGGGGGCAAGGAGAGAAGGGGAGGGGAGCAGGCAGGTGGGGGAGGCAGGATGAGAGCGGGGGGAGGCAGGGGTGCGAGGGGGACGGTGGAAGCAGCGGGAAGGGGAGTGGTGGGGAGGCAGAGGGGAAGCAGGCAGGGGCGGGAGGGGGAGGCACGGGAGGGGGGAGGCAGGGGAAGCGGGCAGGGAGGGAACGTGGGAGGGGAGGCGAGAGGAAGCGGCAGGGGTGGGAACAGGCATGGAGGGAGGAAGGAGAGAAGGGAGGAGAGAGTGGGGGGAAGCGGAGGAGGAGGAGCAGTGTAAAGATGAGGGAAGGAGCCCTCATTTTTACCTACTTTGGTGCGATTTATAGCAAACCACCCCCTATTGGTTCAATCCACCAGATTCGCTGTGTGCTATAGGGAAACCCTGTTGTTTTCTTCCAGAGGTGACTTGGCGCTGCGGAGAAGCAGTAGCTCCACTGTGTATGAGTCAGACTCTGTCTGAGTCATTTTTGTTTCAGGTTTCCAAAACAACACAGGTTTGTTTTTGACAGGAGAAGTCAGAGATTGCAGAAGTGTTTCTGAGAAAAGGTTAAAGAACTGTTTCCCTTTTTACTGTAGTGTGCTCTGGTAAGGTTGTGTCTGAACATCAGTCTCATGGAAACTCTGATTTCTGGAGTTTCTGTGCAAGAAAAAGCATTTCTATAACCCCAGCACAGCTTAGTTTAAAAATACTGTAGTATTATTACTGTGATGGACCAAGACTGTGGCTGATATTTCTGGCACAGTTGCAGAGGCTCCTTCTCATTCAGCGAGCACCCAAAGGAAAATAGTTCCCTTAGGATCCCAGTCCTGTGCAATCATACACTGGGTGGACCCTGTGCCTGCAGACATCCGTAATTACTCACAAGCATAATGAACTCGATTTATATGCCAATTAGATTCAATTAACTCAGGCTAACAGAGACTGGGAATGGTTGGTTCATTCCCTAATTGAATCTATTTCCCTATGTTAAGTTCTCCTCACACCTTCTATGGGTCATCTTAATTATCACTTCAAAAGTTTTGTTTCTCCTGCTGATGATGCTCATCTCAATTGATTAGACTCTTCCTGTTGGTACGCATACTTCCACCTTTTCATGTTCTCTGTATGTATAAACATCTCCTGTGTGTGTGTTCCATTCTATGCAGCCGCAGAAGTGAGCTGTAGCTCACGAAAGCTCATGCTGAAATAAATTTGTTAGTCTCTAAGGTGCCACAAGTACTCCTGTTTTTTTTCCACAAGCATAATGTTAAGCATCTGCTTAAATGTTTGCAGGATCAGGGTCTAAGATAATCTATCATGGAAAGTCACAGTTCTTTGCCACAGGTAGTGTAAGAGAAGTCTCTACACTTAATGTATTACTGTCATAGCTACATGCCATTTAGGGGGTCTGATTCTTTTACCAGCACAGATATGCTGTATACCAGTGTCAGACCTTGTCTACATTAGAAAGGATTTGCTAGTACAGTTACACAGTACAGCTATATTGGCAAATCCTCCCTGAGTGAATGTAGCTTTTACTGGCAAAAGAATGCTTTTGCCAGTATAGTTTATACCAGTTCCCCAAATGAAGTAAATTATACCAGCAAAGGGGCTTTTTTTGCCAGAATAACTGCAACTATGTTAGGGCCTTAGCTAGCATATTGGTTGGGGTGTGATTTTTTCATTCAAACTCCTAACTCACATAGTTATGCCAGCAAAATGAAGTGTAAACCAGGCCTAAGATCATTTTAGTGCTTTTGAAAATGGTGAAAGCTTCTCTGTTAAGAACTAACGATCAGACATACATATGACTTTTACAAAAATACAAACCTAAAACAAGTGAGACTTAGAAGGTTTGCCAATTTACCTGACTGCTCTTTGAGTGAAAAATCCATATTATCTTTCTAGACTCCCAAAATAAAATCCTTCTTTCTCCTTCTGCCTACCTATTCCTCCTGCCACTCCTCTCCTTGCCTCCTCATTACATTCTTTAGAAACTCAACTGAGAGCCTTTACTCAGGTCCCTAAATTAAATTCATGTTAAACACTGAGCTAAATGCCATTTCTCACCTGCAGGAGCTTGGTGGGCAACGTAACCTGCATTTCCCCAGTGCTAGTGGTTAGAACAGCTCACCCAACAAGCACCCCAGCCTGGATGGGGCAGAGGCCAAATAAACATTCTGATTGGCCAGTGGTGCACAGCTGGCACCTCCTCATGAACTACACAGAGAATCTGATCCGATGCCCATGGAAGTTCGTAGGAGTTAATGACTTTGATGGATGCTAGATCGGACCAAGAAAATCACTATGCGCGTTATGTTATGGGGGAAGGGGTGCACAGAGATATTAAGACATCATTTGGGGTTGGGGCTGAAGTGAGGTAGCTGGGGTGGGGAAGGAGAAAAAGTGATCGTTTCAAACTGTCTTCCCATCCCCATCAAATACCAGGTATCAGTTTGTGGCTCTTTCAGACCTTTGATCTCACTCTCTACTGTAAAAGCCAAACGGGCTGGTTCCATAATCTGTACTTACCTTTTCTAAAAGAAAATGAGTTGAAGCTGGCTTCAGGGCAACAAAGTGCTGCAGAAGGGGCAACGGAGCTTCTGGGGGTATTGCATTTGGGAAGAAGGGGCCCACATAACCCAGGGAACCTGAAAAAAAAAGGCGGGGGGGGTTTGAAAAAAACCAAAACCACCTATCTAGTTAAAACAGTAGAGAGAAGGTATGCGTAACCCTTCCTTATTACTGTCTCTTATCTTTTCATAGGGACTGTTTTTCACACTGGAAGGACATGCTAGGAGAAGCCCATAAACTGTTTTGTCAAGTTTTGTTAAAAATGAAATGCAAAGTAGCAATGAACCACTCTAGCATGTGCATCCTAACAGGAGATGGATATGCTTTTCAGGTGGCTAAAGGCATGAGATATACCACCAGTTATCAACATTTAGCAACCCGAGGACGCCTATTTTGATTTAAAATTTTTCACAGACCCCCCCCCCCCCAAGTCCTCTGCTCAGTTCCAGGACCCGCCCTCACTCCACCCCTTCTCCCTAGGCCCTACACCTACGCCACCTCTTTCTGTCCCCACTCCACCCCTGCCCCTCCTCTTCCCCTCCTCTTTCCACCCCCTCCCCTGAGCATGCCCCATCCCCACGTCTGCCCCTCCCTCCCAGTGTGTCCTGCACACTGCAGAACAGCTGTTCCCCGGTGTGCAGGAGGTGGTGGGAGGGAGGGGGAAGAATTGAAGGAGGGAGGGGGAGGAGTTGATCAGAGGGGCCTGTGAACCCCCTAGAGTAGTGGTCCCCAATGCGGTGCCCGCAGGCATCTGTGTGCGCCCGCGTACTGTCCGGCAGACGAGCATCCGCCGAAATGCGCCGAGAAGCAGATTTTCTGCAGTGACGCCTCTGGATGCTGCTGCTTGTTGGCAGCATTTTGGCGGATGCTCGTCCGCTGGCTGTGGTCCTCAGTGGCTTATCATCCAGTGCCTGCCAGACGAAAAAGGCTGGGGACCACTGCCCTAGATCAACCTTTTTGATTGCGCACCTCTATCAGTAAAAAAATTTTGAGCAGGGTTGGGTCTACCATTTTTGCCGCCCCAAGCAAAAAAAAAAAAGCCCCAACTGCTGAAACAAACCCCCCTCTCCCAAAAAACACTCAGACTCCCGACTGAACTGTCGAGGCAAAAAAATAAAATAAAAAAAGCCGCCCGAACTGCCGAAGCAGCGCTGCTCCTGTGGCGCACCCTGAAGGATCTTCTTGCGCACCCCACTTTGGAGACTACTGCCCTAGAGTGACCCCAGTTTGAGAAACACTGAGCTGTACCCATGTTGCAATATACTAATAGTCCAGCGGTGCATACTCTGTCATGGGTTACTGCTGTAGTGATGCACACACTAGGTGAAATCCCATGTTCCGCCCCTAAAAAGAGCAGCACAGAATTCCTAACTCACGTGGTGCATGGGGCAGGGGGAGGTTGTGAGGGAAGACGGTCTTCCCTTGGGCTGCTCCAGGACCCCTGGTGTAATTGAAGACTAGTCTGCACAGGGAATTTGACCAGCATAGCTATAGCAGAATAACTATTGTATAATAGTGAATTGATTATTGTTTGTATTACAATAGTGCCTACGAGCCCTAGTCATGGACCATGACCCAGTTGTGCTAGGTGCTGTATAAACAGAACAAAAAGATGGTTCCCTCCTCAAAGAGCTTATTGGGTATAATTCTCCTGTGTGGACACTCTGTTCCAGAATAAAAGTATCTGGAATAATTACTCCACTTCCAAAGCCCACCCCCATCACCATTTCCCCTACAATAGGGCTTGCAAAAGGGTCTTCAAAAGGCAGTCGAATGGCTGTCTTCCACAGTGCTTGTAGTGGGAGAACCCTCCCCCAGCTAGAAATGGGGCTTTTACTGCACCTTTACACCATCCTTGCCCTTTTAGGTGGTGTAAAGGGGTCAGAGTGCAGGAGAGGATGTCACTCCCTATCATAGCTTATTGCTGCTGTATGCATCTGCTCATAGTTTACTGCTACACTAATGCACATCCTGCCATGGCTTATTTTAAGAAATTAAGAAAAAACTCAGGCTTCAATGGGTCAGGATTTCTTTAGGGATTTATGTGCAATACAAGGGTGCTGGTTGGTCTAGGATTGTGAAACAAAAGAACAAAGAATAAATAATGGCTCGCTTTAGCATCCCTAAAACGGCATATTGGACCAGATTTTCTATATTTCTCTCCTAATTATCTCCAGCATTCCACCCAGCATTATTAAAGAGTCTGGTGCATTAGTACTGATGGAGGATACATATAGATAGAAAATGAATCTGAAGTGTTTACAATAAACCATTTTGAGATACATGTCTCAAAAAGTAAAAACCCACAAATTTTCAAAGTCTTATAACTCAGAAACAGCACGTCTAATTAACCTGAAACTTCACCTCCCCCAAATTTTGTCCTCACCATCATGGAGGATACATCCATCAATGGCTATTTGCCAAGATGTTCAGGGAGGCAACCCCATGCTCTGGGTATCCCTATGCCTCTGACTGCCAGAAATGGGACTGGATGACAGGGGATGGATCATTCAGTAATTGCCCTGATTTGTTCATTCTGAAGCATATGGCAGTGACCACTGTCAGTAGACAGGATACTGCACAAGATGGACCATTGGTTTGACCCAATGTGGCCATTCTTACATTCTTATCTGAGAAAGAGCTCTAGACATTTCAGACTGAAAGGTGCTTTCTTCAGGACGTTAAAAGGCTTTTGTGTCAAAATGCAGCTTATAACATCAATGGACTCACTACTTTGACTCCATTCTATGATACTTTGGCTTTAATTCCAGCTGTTGGGACTTTCTGGTCAGGCATAGCCTGCTCCAAAGCCCAGTGAACATAAGAACAGCCATACTGGGTCAAACCAAAGGTCCATCCAGCCCAGTATCCTGTCTACCAACAGTGGCCATGCCAGGTGCCCCAGAGGGAGTGAACCTAACAGGTAATGGTCAAGTGATCTCTCTCCTGGCATCCATCTCTACTCTCTGACAAACAGAAACTAGGGACACCATTCCTAATGGAATTAACCTCTATGAAATCATCTAGTTCTCTTTTAAACCCTGTTATAGTACTAGCCTTCACAGTCTCCTCAGGCAAGCAGTTCCACAGGTTGACTGGGCGCTCTGTGAAGAACTTCCTTTTATTTGTTTTAAACCTGCTGGCTATTAATTTCATTTGGTGACCTCTAGTTCTTGTGTAAAGGGAACAAATAAATAACTTTTCCTTATTTGCTTTCTCCACACCACTCATGATTTTATATACCTCTATCATATCCCCCCTTAGTCTCCTCTTTTCAGAAGGACTCCCATTGACTTCAGTATCTCTGTCTTCTTGCAGTTCAGGTGGGGATGCTTGCTTACTGTATATACCTTAGCTAGTAGAACTCTCTCCCTTCCATCCTCCAAGGCACTGACTCATTTCCTCCCTTTAAACCTTCCTTTTATAGACTCTCACTATAAAGTATTTCAGTGTTCTGGGCTGCATGTTCCATGCCTTAGCCAAACTCCTACATGCCAATACATTGCCTTGCTTTTGTGCTATGGAAATCCTGTCTGTTTGTTTTTTAAAACACTTTCAGATTTGCAGGTGCATTCCAAACATGGACTGTGCTCCTATGCAAATTGCTAATGTGCTCTTGTGACTGCTGCTTATTAGGCTAATCAGTGATGCCTTGTGCTCCCCTTTGCTAAATCCTCCTGTTCTCTTGTCATATTTTTACATCCTGATACACCTCTACCCTGATATAACGCTGTCCTTGGGAGCCAAAATCTTACCACGTTATAGGTGAAACCACGTTATATAGAACTTGCTTTGATCTGCTGGAGCGCACAGCTCCCCTCCCCCCGGAGTGCTGCTTTACCGCATTATATCCTAATTCGTGTTATGTCTGTCGTGTTATATCGGGGTAGAGGTGCACTAAAATTCATTGCAGTGCGGTGACCACACAAAATCCTGTTCACTTCAAAGGCCTCTACATGAGGTCAGCACATATCCACATACAGTGAATTGCAGGATCAGAACCTTTGACTGTAAATTCTTTGGGGCAGGGGCTATCTTTTCATTACATGTATATATGGTACCTAGCACAATGGGGCCCTGATCTCTGACTGGCACTATTCTATTATAATATTATAACAACGTTATGTGCTTGAATACAGGAGTTTGTTTTGTTCTGACTCCAGGCATATTGGTTCATCAGTTTGCTTGGCATGTAAAATGTCTCAGTGAAGATTATTTTTGACATGTACACAAATGGCTGTAAAAGCTTACAGAGACTGAGGAGCCAGGGGCTAATATGAGGCTAAAGGAGAGTGATAAAACCTCCATTGATAAAGGTCATAGCATCTTCCAAATCAAAAGTTACAAAGGGATCAACACCTAAATGGAAAGTAACTGAAAGTTCAGTTTCAAAAACTGATATTGGAGCTGTTATCTCATTTCCTTTTGATCTAGTGGATAGAGAACTGGGCCGGAACTCAGGAGACCTGGTTTCTATTCACTGCTCTGCCACTGACCTGTGGGTGACCTTGAGAAATCACTTCATTGATCTGTGCCTCAGTTTCCCCATCTGTAAAATGGAGCTAATGAAACTGACCTTTTAAAAGCACTCTAAGATCTACTGGTGAAAAGAGTTATGTATTATTCTTTAGAAATACACCATTCTTTACAGTAAGGAAAAGCCTGCCCTGAATTGCCAGAGATCAATGCCAGAACCAAGTGTACTTTGAAACTGTTCTTGGCTTCAATAGTGGCTGCAGTTTGAAGTTTTGTCACTTTAAGTATAGGTTGCACAACCGCTACTAAGACCTACTGGGCCAGAATCTGATTTCAATTACACTGGTGTAAATCCAATGTAACGCCATTAACTTCAATGAAGTCAGTCTGGATTTACACTGGTGCAGCTGAGGTCAGACTTTGGCCCAGAGTTTGGTTTGTAGTAGGCCTTGAATACACAGAAACATTTTTAGTGGCTAGAAGGATAAAAAAGGAAACAGAATTAGAGGAAGGCTCACACTGGATAGCATCCTGTATGTCTGATCACTGCCTTGCATCTCTTGCTTCTCTTCTGTATGGTTCATTACATTTTGGATACATCACCGAGGTGATATGTTCTGGCGGTTTTGCATAAGAAGTCAGAGTGAAATGCAGAGGGTCAGCTCCAGGCCTCTGCACAATTTAAGTCCCACCTCAAACCTCAAAATAGGGATAAATATGACTTATGTCCATGCTGTGCTGCGCAGTGTGGGCTCCTTTGCACAGGAGTGAGTTGCACCCGAAATTCTCTTTACTCCATGAAAAGGGAAAGCAGTGCTTCATGTGCTGAAGCTCCGGACTTGCATTTAACTACCCATTACTGTAGTATCAGAGTGCTTCACAGGCTTTAATGTGTGCATCCTCACCACAGCCCTGTGAGGTCAGGCAGTGCTGTTATCCCTATTATACAGATGGGAAACTGAGGTCCAAGGGACGACCTGACTAGCCCAAGGTCTCCCAGGGAGTCTATGGCAGAGCAGGGCGTTAGATGCAAGTCTCTCACTTCACAGGGTAGCATTCTATCCACTGGGCTCTCCTTGCTCTCAGCAGGTTAGAAACATTAAGAATGTTCTATTGCTTCGTCCCGGCTCGAGGATCACTTTGAACACAACACAGCTCTGAGAATGTCTAGAACGTATAGCAGAATGGCTCATGCTCTTTTTGCTCCAAATGTGGAGGTGGATTTTTCTTGAGGACAGTTACTAGTTGAGACTAGTGAAAAGAAGAAGAAAGCTCCAGATGTAACATTTTGCCTTGTTGAAAACTAGATACCTGACTCCCACTGAGTTCCAGTAGGATTTGGGCACCTTCCTCAGGCTCTTTTGAAAATTCCAGCCTAGATCCTCAACTTCAAAAAATACACATCTTGGTCACTCCACCATCCCTGCCCCCTACAAAGCTCCTAACCCCAAAAGATATCCCCTTCCCAACTTGCCATTCAACACCAGTCCCTGTGGGCTTCTCATCTCTAAGCAGATGGTTGATTTATTTTCCTTTTCTATATCCTCAGCCCACCCAGCTCTTTCAAAACCCACCTTCTGCAGGTCTCTTATCTCACAGGACTGGAAATGTTCTGTACCTCTTAAATGCCAAGCCATGGTTATGGACCAAGACAGAGGGGATAGTTGTTTTGACTATTGATGGGACTGAAACTAGCTTAAAAAGATTGTGTCGGTAAAAACAAATCTAGGACAGAATAGCTAATAACTTTGCAAAGGCCATTGCGCCCTGGCCTTCTCTTACATTCTCTGCCACTCCTTCAAACTGAAATATTTGGTGTGTGCAGTAGGAACAGCAAACTTCTAGCTAATGACTCCTGAGACCAGAGCACCATCTTGTGACGTAAAATGAGGGTATTTCATGCTTTTGCAATTCTGAAATCGGTTGTGTTCACAGTTCCTGAGGGCTGATTCTCTCCTGTACCAAGATCCACTCAGTACAAGGAAGTAGGTATCAGTACAGAGCTGGTTACAACTCCTTGTCTCCATGGAGTCATTTGCACTGGGTCTAGTATGAGTTAGAGCAGCCTAGGGGCTATTCCGACTTACACCAGCTAGGTATGGTGTCTAAAGGGCCATATGTCAGCAGAGGTTTGGTGCCCTCTGCCCCATTTTCCAGCCCTTCCTCTCTGACATGCTCACCAGGCAAGGGTGAGGAAGGGTGCTGTACAAAGGAGCTAGCTACATTGCTTTACACCAAGTGAGAGCTTACCACATGGGGGGGAGGGTGGGGAATTCACTGCTGGCCAGTTCCAAAGAGATTCCAGCTCTTTCGCACTGCCTGAATGGTGCGAAGGAGCTGACTCAAAGGGGAGACTGGCCTAAGGTTCTCGGAGATGATGGGGAGGAGGCAGTCCATAGGGAAATGATTGCCCACAACAAAATTCATTTAACTTTTTCTATACCTAGGTTCACTTTTGAAACTCTCCTTTGACCCTCTGTGAAATACTGTTCTGGGTCATTGTGCAGCAGCCAGGGGTTTCTCCAGATTCATGAGATGAAGGGAAAGCAAAATACGCAAGGAGAAGTTTCATGTTTTATTTTATTTACTGGAGGTAAAGCACTGGGGCAACAGCAACGTCATATAGGAATTGCAGCTGCTTATCCTGGGAGTGACCGTGGGCTGCGACTTTCACAGGAGTGTAAGGGAGTATAAAGGGATTCGGGCATCTAACTCGTTCTGACTTCTTTGAAAGTCCTACCCTTGGTCCATGGTATTTTGTGTCTCCAGCTTCCATCATGAGGAGCCACAAGAGGCCAGGCTTGGTATAAAAGCGCTGGTATTATTTTTAACTATCACTCATGTTATTATGGTCATGCCTAGAGATCAATCCAGAACAGGGCCCTGTTGTGCCAGGCACTCTTCTTCAGATGCACAGTGGGTGCCAGTCCCTGCCCCAAAGAGCTACAGTCGAGACAGACAAGACAGACACAGGGTTGGATAAAGAGCTCTAACAGCTAGCGTGATCAATGCGACCGCTGCAGATGGCATGCTAGTATCACCATTTTTCTGTTGGGGGGTCAGAGTTACTTAGCCAGGGACTGGGGACACTAGCTGGAGGGCAGGAAGGGCAGGGTATGAAGGGAGATGCAGTGAGACTAAGGTGACCAGATGTCCGGATTTTATAGGGACAGTCTCGATTTTGGGGTCTTTTTCTTATATAGAGTCCTATCACCCCCCACAACCTATCCTGATTTTTCACATTTGCTGTCTGGTCACCCTAAGTGAGGCTGAGGTGAAAAGACTGCGAGACAAGGGCAGAGGGATTGAGTCAACAGCCAATAAGTGCCAAGTGTGAACACTGTGATGGCAGCACTGGTGTTCTGCACTCCCTGCTGCCCCAGTCATAGACAGGGTCTTTCCCCTGAGCCATATGGCTGGAGGAGAGTGGCTGCTGCAGGGACCCTGTGGCCCCATAGGGAGCCTCTCCTCGTAGCTTGGGGGAAAGACTGATCTGAATACACCTTGTAATGGTTCTGCTTTCCCTGGTTCCTCAAGCTCCCTTCTGGTCTGATCCTAATGGGCACTTAGGCCGGACTGATCTGCCACCCAGAAAGGAAAGGCTAGTGCCAAAAATCCTCAGCCATGACAGAGAAGAAATGAGGATGTACTCTCCGAGGCAGATCCTCTGCTGGCATCCATTGTTAAGAGAATCTACACCAGTGGGGGTGGTGGGATCTTCCCCTTCAGTTCCAAATTCTACAGGCTCTGGGCCTGCTGCTGCTCCCCTGGTAATCAGTGGCAAAACCCACACTGATCAGGGTCAATTTCATTTTCTCTGCAGAATGGTCTGGTGGCATGTGATTCAGAATGCAGCTGATTGCATCCTTCCAGGTGCACTGTTGTCTCAATATCCCACTTCCATTTAATTCCCAGAACAGCTTCCTTTAAAATATCCCCATTGCTTTTGCCGTTCACGTGCTAGCATTTGAGCTCTGTAAAGTGTGGTTTGCCTGCTTTTCAGGCCTAATTACCTTTGTGAAAAAGGGGTTTTGTGTGGGTCTAGCCTCTAGTTAGGGCCAGTAATCAAGGGCCTGATTTTCAGAGCCAACAGAGACTGGGCTGATCTCTGAAAATCAGACCTTGCGCGTTTAGAGGTGTTGCTTTGGCCATTAGAGAGCTGTCATATCCTTCACTAGTCACAATACAATAGAAATATTGGTGAAAATGAAAACAATTAGTAAAAAAAATACGTCTAAGGACACTAAAGTTTCCAGTGCAATCCTGAGTTCACAGTAGGACGTAGATCAGTGGTTCTCAAACTAGGGCTGCCACTTGTTCAGGGAAAGCCCCTGGCAGGCCGGGCCGGTTTGTTTACCTGACGCATCTGCAGGTTTGGTTGATTGTGGTTCGCTGCTCCAAATGGGGGCGCAGGAAGCGGCGAGGGCCGAAAGATGTGCTAGCTGCCCTTTCTGCAGCACCCATTGGCCTGGAGCCGCAAACTGCGGCCAGTGGTAGCCGTGATTGGCTAGATCTGCGGATACGTCAGGTAAACAAACCGTCCCGGCCCAGCAGGGGCTTTCCCTGAACAAGCGGCGGCCCTAGTTTGAGAACCACTGATCTAGACTACCTGTGTTCAATGTACTGTGCAAATCAAACACCATGATAAGCTGTGTTTTGCATCTTCAGTGCAGAATTAGTTGCATGAATGGGAGTGTATTTTGGGTGACTGTACATAATGATAATACAGTGATTCATGTGATACAGAACATAATCAGGCAAATATGGTAGCACCAAACCCCAATTTATTTAGCTCTCTGCTGAAATACTCTATCAGACTGTATTGTGTGGCTGGCTGATTGGTGAGTCATTTTTTTCCTCCATTTTGATTTTATAGCACCTATCTTAGGCACCAATTCAGTAAAGCACTTGAGCACATGCTTAACTTTAAGGATGTGAGTAGTCCCATTGAAGTGAATGGTGCTCTTGGCCACTTCTGCTACCTGAACATCCAGGAGGAGTGCCAGATCTACAATGTGCGCTGAAATTAATGGCTGCACTCCCTCAATCAGGGTGCCTATATGCTTTTTGCTTTTCCATTTGCTTCCTACAACCTACCTCCTAACTCTTTCTTACCCAGACTGAGCCTCACCCATGTTGTCCTTACCCAGCCCTCAATCTCACATCAATAGCTCTCCTTCCTGACACAGCCACAAATAGCAGCTAGGGGGGAAAAAAGAGAACCTGAGAAGTGACAATCAGTTACAGCTCCCTGCTACTCTGCCCAGACTGGGTTAGAGCAGCCTGGGGGTTGCTCTAACTTGTGCCAGCTGGCAATGGTCTCCCTAGGGGGCTAAATGGAATAGACAGAGCACAGCATGCTGCAACTACTTCCCTGACATCCCTACCTCCTCTTGCACAAGGAACTATAGGAAGACATAGGGAGACATAGGAGCCAGCTGCACCAGGTCTGCACCGACTGTGCACTTCCCCATGTTGGGGGAATCCCAAGCAGGGGACTTGAAGGTGGCATCTCCTCCCTTTGCACTGTGTCAGCAGAACAGGGCAGAGAATCTGGCCCAAAATATTAGTTGTGGCCTCTGTGAGCGGCACTGGCCCCCTCAATACTATTCTGCCTCCACAGTGCCAGGCAGCTCAGCAGAGTTACCCGACTTTATCAACAAAGTCACAGGGACATTCTACCCAGTGAGAAGCACTCAACTGTAACTGGGGGGGGGGGGGGAGAGGGAGCAGTGCAGAATAGCCAAACTGTTCACCATCTAGAGTGATTCTGCTGCACAGCTGTTCAGGGACTGTAGGGTGCGGGAAAGGAGCTAGTTCTTCACATTGTGCATAGCCCCACAGAAGACTCTGAATAGGTTCTATGCTGCAGTTGGTCTGACTCAACCAGAGATTTTTCTGCCACTGGCCATCTCCCTTCTTGGTTCACCTGTTGCAGATTATCATGTAACATCATGATGATCAACTACAGGGATCCGTGAGAGCAAAACCAGTAGAGGTGGCTTTGGGGGGTTCACTGTATTGCTAGTGGAGGAGACAAATCCATTCTAAACTGCTCCAAGCCACTGCCAGAGTGATTGTCACACAGTCATGAAATGCTGAGCCGATCCAGCACCGGGAGCTACCTAGCTTTAGCTCAACTAAAGCATTTAGGAAGTAGAGAGGTGTGCAGCCTTCACCCCAGCCCTGTCTCGGGACTCACACACACGATGGATGTACCGAGTCCAACCTAGTTTGGACTAGGAGACCTCTTGCACTGGAGGCAAAGAGCACAGCTCTATCACTTCTCAAATCCACCCCCGCCAGTGCCTCCTGCTGAATGGTATATCATGGGTGGGAACTACAGTCCAGCTGGGTCATTGAACCATATTACATGTGCCAATTCCAGGGCCTCATCCTTTGTCAAGTCACACACAGCACTGACTCTACTAGCCAGCAGCTGAGCATCAACCAGCATTAGTCCAGGCTAGAGATGGGAGCTTAGCACAATCATCATCATAATACCTAACCCTTCTATAGCACTTTTAATCACTAGATCTCAGCGTTTATCCTTACAACACCACACAGGGCCAGAGAGCATCCAGGGACAGGCAGTCTGCAAGAGGCGCTGGTTGCATCTCTGGAGTTTGGGGCTTATTTCAGAACTTCCAGTTTAAGCAGTATCACCCAGACTTGGCAAAAGTCACTGCTTGCATTCCTTCCATGCAGCATACAGCCAGCAAACTCCAAACCAAGCCAGCTAACAGGCTCCCTCTCCCGTCTGCCCAGAGCTCCTTGCCCTCGCCGCTGGGTAGCATACCCCCCTTTCCCCCATGCCAAGAGCTATACAAGGGCAATTTGTCACATCAGTGTTATATTTATTGAGCCTGATTCTCATTTACACGCAGGCCCCTGGGCACCACTCTGGCAGCGCAGAGGGGCTTGAAATTTGCATAAATTACATTTATGTCCATTCTAAGGCACCTTTGCTTTGCCAGAGCAGCGTGAAAGGGCCTCGGTGTAAACAAGAATAGGGCACTTTAGGTTTGGTTTCTTTAATAAAAATACAAGGAGATGGTGAAGCATTTCCCTGCTTTTTGGTTTCTCCATCAGCTTGTCATCTAGCAAAATATTCATCTGTGAGGCCTCTTACCAAAACACAATGGGGTAAATTTCAGATTTGCCCAGAGTGAGGGCAGCACACAGACTAGGCGCCAGTCAGAGTCACTGTGCGCCATGGGTAGGGAGGTGGGGGGAGTGCTCTGTGCCAATCTTATACCTGGCACAGATGACATCCCTGGTGTGCCGGAGCAGCTGCTGGCATGCGGCAGGACCAGCCCCCTCCTTGCTGATGACCAGTATATTCTGGGCTCATATATATGTATCATTCACACCACCCAATACCAGTATATGGCCTAAATTGGCCCACGCCTTTTTATAAGTATCTCATAACCCCTGGCATTAGCTGAAGTAAGCTTTGGCTTAAGCAGATAGGAAAACTGTCAGGAGCAGAACATATGGGTGTTTTACCATAGCAACAGGTGGGGAGCTACTCTCACAGACCAGCACTGGAATGTCTCAGAGGAAAAAGGGAAGACATATGAGTGTTCTACCCTGGTACAGAGCTAGGAGGTGCCTTCACGCCCTCTTGGTCCATGGAATGCGTCTGTTCAGAGCAAAGAGATAAGGGGTACGTACACCCTGGCAACAGAAAATAAGGTAATAAGCTGATTGGTTAAATCTAGTTTCAGATGATGCAAACAGCACCTATTACTTGTAAACAGGTTGAGTATAAGGAGATGTCTCGGGGGGGTGGGTAAATGTTGGGAGCACATCTTCTGCGTAAGGTGTATTTAACAATGCTGCACGAGACGGCTTCCCGGTAACTGTTATGGTATTGGCCCTGTCTTCACGTACTGTACTGTTACTGACTTTTAGCAATAAACTGGACTGATGTTGGTTATTTGGACTCTTGAATATATTTCATACCAAAGCAAGGCCAAGCAATTAACCCTACAATTTATTGACATTACCTACCTTTGCCTCTATGTGTTGCAGGTGGCCCTAGGGGGTTTGCTTTTCCTCCCGCGCCACTACGCACAGTTCGGGTAGCAAGCTCAGCAGAGCTAGGGTCACCTTGCGCCTCCTTAAGCCCCTGCACAGGCAGGTGTGATGACATGCATGCACCCTCAGTGCGCCCCCTTGTGTCAAGGGCAATGCTGCCAAGCGTCTGCACCAGTCCCAGGAAGCTCAGCTCTGGGGAGACAGGCAGGAGTCCCTCAGGTGGTGGAAGCAGAGACCGCCCGGAGTCGGAGGTGCACTTGAATCTGGCATGGGGGCAGAGAGGAGGCGGCGGGTGGGGCTAGGCGGCAGATAGGAGCTCTCAGCCAGCCGGCAGGCAGGCCGAGAGGAGCAAGTGGTGGGCAGGGGAGTCTCGGGGTCTCAGGGCGCAGTGCAAGGGGAGCAGGCTGGGTCCCCTTCTCTGCATGGTCCCTGCTCTATGGAGCCATTGTAAAGCCAGGACTGGTTACAGTGGGCAAAGAGAGAGACAAGTGGCTACTAGAAGTTGTTGGAATTTTTGAACTGCTGGGCAGAGTCCCAGCAGCCAGGAAGAGGTTTTCCTTGTATGTCTAGGTTTCCCAGCTGTTCACATCCAGTTGTCCAAACTGCTGCATGTCCTTTGCAATTAAAAGGGTTGATGTAACCGAGGCCCTGCGGCTACAGCAAGAAAGGCTTCACCGCTATTTGAAGTTCCTTTACTTGTAGCAGTATGTAGGCTTGCCCAGCAGGTGGCAGTATTGTCTAGCGGAAAGGGCACACAGCTGTGAGTGGGGAGATGCTGGCTGGAGTCCCAGCCCTGCTAAAAACTTGCTGTGAGAACTTGGGCAAATCGCTTCCCTTTTTCTCCTGCCTCTGTTTCCACTCCCACGCTTTGCCTGTTGTAAGTTCGGCGGGGCAGGGAGCATCTCTCCTTAGGGGTATGTGCCAGGCCTAGCACAGCGGGGCCCTGGTCTCAGTCAGGGCTGCTGGGGCCTAATGGCATACAGCTCCTAACGCTCGGAGCCGATCAGGGCAGCGGTGCACACACATGGCAGCCAGAACACTATCACGCTAACAGCCAGGGGCAGCATATGAGCAAACAATTGTGAAGACGGGGCTCTGGGGCAGCTAGTTGACTCCCAAGGTGTCCACTTCCCGAACTGCTGCCTGTCAGATAGGCTGCAAGCCCCCTACTTCTCTGCTCCCGGACGGCCAAAAGGCTACGCTACGGGATCCACTTGCCGCAGGTGCGCCGCCTTGTGGTGGGTCTGGGAATGGCCTCACGCCCCATCTGGCACCCCTTTCAGCAGTTGCTCATGCTGTGCCCCTCCCCCTCACACTCTGTGAGTCGGGTGTTCCCCTTTCATGACTCCAGGTGTCCTCTCCGCATGACTCGGCCCTCTGGCCAGGTCACTCTGCATCCCCTCACATGCCGTGGTAACACAGTCCCACCAGACAAGCTGGATGCTGTCTCAGTTGTCCAAGTCTCCAAGTCCTGGGCCACTTTCCCGGGGGCTGGTAGGGGAACCTGGGCCTACCTGCAATACCAGGGTCCCGCCTGGGACCCCTATGCTAGCAACCCAGCTCTGCTCAGTTTCAGACCCTGATGCCGTTTTCCTAGGCTCCTTCCTACACTGCCTCTCTGCCTCTGCCTAGCCGTGGGTTTACCCTCGGAGTGTCCTCTGTTCCCTCTGGCTACTTCACCTTTCTTGGCTTCTTGCTGGACCCCCTAGGCTAGGACAGGATCCCTGGGCTTGCTCTCCGCCTGGACTGCCTCCTTGTCCCTACCCAACTCCCTTTCCCTCTGGAGAGTGACAGCAGACCCCTTCCCTGTCCTCACTTCCTGGTTTATAATCCTATTCCTGTCCCCCTGCCCCCAGTTGGGCTTCAGCTGCCACTGGGCTGTATCAAGCCTTGGTTCCCCCTCAAGAGCAGCATCTTATCTTAATGGAGCCCCTCTTGGTCCACATTAACCCACTCAGGGCTTGTAGGGGGGGACCCCTCAGCACAGGCTGGAGAGTCAAGGTAGGAATAAAGCTGTCACTAAAAACAACACCGATGAGGCTGCTGTAGAGGGAGAGGATACAACAAGTCACAACAGCAGCGCCTCCAATTTCCTACCGAGTCGGCCATGACGTCTCTGTGACTCTCTCCCCGAGAGCAGGGGCTGGCCCCTTCTCTTGCTGGAGCTGTTAAGGTAACTATGTGCGTTACCTAGTGTGCTTGGCTCATTAGGAACCAGTGCCACACAATTACCTGCACAGGCAGTCGGTGCTAACCCCACTCCTGAGTCCTAAACTATCACCTTCCCAGCCCCCTGGGGCCATGTGATTGCTCTCACGGGACTCCCCAACCCAGCAAGGGGCTCAGTGTCCACTAAACCCCGAGTCCAGCGTATGTCTCTTAGAAGGGAGAACAGCTGCTGTTTGGTGCAGCGTGGCCCTGGTATGTTTCACAGCATGCACACATAAATATTCTTGCTGGAAGGCTGCAGTGTAACATGACTTTATTTCTTAGAATCCAGAACAATAATATGCAAGAACCCCAAAGCAGAGAGACAAAGCAGGCTGCTCCCTAAAACCAGAGAGGCACAGATCAACCCACCTTACTCTAGCTTGCTGTCTGGACACTGTCTGCTGCTATGCTCAGATATCACACTTCCCTACAGAGCCCCTTAGCCTGTAAGCAGGACCAGGAAAACCCTGGATATTTAAAGTGACAGCTTACAATTTTAACACAACTGTCAACACACCACAGGCACTAGCCCGCTCTTTCTGCCTGTTCATGTCAGCAGTGTCCAGCCATTCTGTGGAGAAGGCTGAATTCCATTTTCAGTAAGGATCCATGAACCGAGGTGTAGTTTAGGATCCCCTGCTCAATCCTTAGTGGAATTCTCATGAGACTGCACAGGTACCAGAGGGGGACTTCAGCTTTTCTGGAATAGCAAAGGCTGGGATTTTTCATGCACCCAGAGGGAGTTAGATGCTGAGCTCTCACTGACTGACTGTCAGTGAATGCTGGCCCCTAAATGCCTAGGTCCGTTTGAATCCCAGCCTAAATGTTTATCTATGATTGATATACGTTCAGGACTATTACTGTCCCATTTGGCATCATCCTGCCTTTAGTGTCTCTTCCTTTCTCATCCTCCCCTCTCTGTTTCTCTCCCTCTCCCCCATCTGTGTTTGTCTCCTCTGTTCTTGCCTCTGCATTTCCTCAATCCTCACCTACCAAAGAGCTTCACTCCTATCCTGCCGTTCCATCCCATCCATTAAAATAATGAATGCTGACATTTCAAAGTGCCATCATCAGGTTTCATAGTTAACACCCCAGTGAGATGAGAAGAGGTGAGGGAGTTCACAGCTCACACAGTCTTTGTTTCAGGTTGTCTGCAGACTCAGGAAGACAGCAGTGAGTTGGTGACAATCGGTTCACATCGGGAAGGTGTTCTTTGCAGTCGTGAGGGCTAGAAACTTTCCCTTCTGTTTCCAGCTCTGCCTCTGACACGGGACAAGTCATTGCACTTCTCTGTGCCTCAGTTTTTCCATCTGTAAAATGGGAATAATGATACTGACCTTTATAAAGTGTTTTGGGCTCTACTGATGAAAAACACTGTATGGGAGCAGGCATTATTTTAGGTTATTTTTAGTGGCAATAGTAGGCATTTGGCTATCTGTTTTTTATTGTACTGATTACTGCAGTCTCTGAGTCCGTTTGGTTTTAGAGTCACCTCAGATAGCTTTACAACTTTTTAGCTTTACAGGAGCATTAATTTCACAGGTGTTTGACCTATAGCAGATGAGCATTTGGGGGATTTCACCATCTGTTCAAAATGTTATTCTCACACACAGTCTAGGCTGAGCAAGGTGTTTGGAGTCTGCTGGTTCAGCAGAAGATTTGGTTGATTTCAGTTTTCAGTTTCTAGGCAAGAGAACACAGACGTGACACATTTCAAGACTGGGGTTTTTAAAGAAGTTGAATGGATACTGAAATTCCTAGGAGTTGGGTGCCTAGATTAACAGTATGGAATCCATCTGCGTCAGGAAGAAAATAGAGCATCTGGAGTGGGCTCATGCAGAGGGTACTGGCCCATGCTGTGAAGCAATGACATGATAAGTTCTGTTGTAGTTGGACATTTCATTGAGGCAGAGTTGAAACCCTGGCTGGCTATGCACAGAAAAGCTGACATGCAGGGTTCAGATTTAAGCTGCACATTACTACTCAAACGGTGGCATTATCTGAACACCGCTGTTTTGGGAGTCTGGCAAAACAGACTCCCGTGGCCCCGATCTAAGGCCCAGGGAAGTCAGTGAAAAGATTCCGAGTGAATACGACCTCTAATTTCACAGAAGTATGGTACCCCAGGCCAAAGCTGCAGAGAATTATAGAGACATGTAGGGTGTCAGTTGTGTTGTCTATTGTGCACAGATATTTTTCCCCCTGGCTATTCTTTTTTTTTAACAGAGTCCAGAATGGACCATTGGCTCTTTAGCTATTGAATGACTCCATAATGGTCTGAACATTCCTGCCCCTCCACTTATTAACACTGTGGCTCCAAAAGCAGAAATCTAGACACGGACCACAGCATGATTGCGGGGTGCAGGGATGGAATTTCCCCCCCCTAAAGACTTGGAGAGATGGTTTGAGTAAGAAATGTGATGGTTGGAGATGGGGTCAAATGCCGACCCACAGTTGGGAGGCGAACTTGCTTTGTCTTCAGTGGATTTGCACACACTCACCTCAGGTCTGAGTCTGGCGCCGCTGGTCACTGAGTTACTGACTGTGTCAGAACCATTTCGTCCTGTGGTGGAGCCACTGACCCAGGCAGTGGGAGAGCTTTGAATCAGTTCCCAGGGAACTGAGCGGGGCAAAGGAACTTTCCGGTGCCTTTGCTAATCCACGGAATGGACTAAGGGCTGCAGTGCAGTGGCTGCCTGTGCGTCAGGACATACCAGCACGAGGGGCAAGAAAGACCGAGACGACTTTTTAAAGTGTGAGAAAGTACCTGAGTCAGCAGGAAAGTTTTCAAATGCTCCCAAGTGAGTTCAGAGCTGACATCCCATTCTCAAAAGTAGCTTTCGGTGAGATAGCAGTTCCAGGGCTTCATTCGGGCCAGGACTGAGCCCTGCTGGCACCTCTGGGCTCACTGAGTTAGCTCTGAAGGTAAAAAAAATTGCTTGAGCCCCAGCACCTCTTTCAGTACAAAGTAAGCACTGGTTGGCTCCTATATGCTCCCATACTTTAGAAAATTTTACCCATCCCCATGGGGACAGAAATCCATGAGACCAGTGGCAGTGTTACAGAGCCATATAGGATATGCCTACACAGCAATCAGGACAGCACCTACAGGCTACCTCACTAAAACAGCAGCAGGGCGGCCGCAGCAGCAGCGTGGGTGGTGGCCTGGGCTAGTCACCTGAGTATGTGCCCGTGGTCCCAGGTAATGTGCCTGCTCAGGCGGGTTAGCCCACGCCACCACCCACACACCCGCATCCACCCTGCTGTTTCCAGCTTGATCAAACCAGCTCGGAGATGCCAAGACGGGCTGATGCACAGTCACCCCTCCCGCCTGCAGTGTAGACGTGCCCAGAGCGAGAGCCCCGGTAATTCAGGCCCCGTGACATTGCTAGAGTGATGTACAGGGCCCTGTGTGTAAATGAGAATCAGGCCCTTTATTCCCAGGATTTAGTATTGATAATTCTGTAATCGCCCAGGGAGGGACGCCAACTGGGATCAGGGCCCACATTGCGCTAGGCTCTGTACAGAGTAAAGGACAGTCCCAGCCCTGAAGAGCTCACAGCAGGGGCGGCCAAGCTGGGGCTCCGGAGCTACACGCGGCTCTTCAGAAGTTAATATGTGGCTCCTTGTATAGGCACCGACTCCAGGGCTGGAGCTACAAGTGCCAACTTTCCAATGGGCCAGAGGGTGCTCACTGCTCAACCCCTGGCTCTGCCATAGGCCCTGCCCCTACTCCACCCCTTCTTGCTCCCTCCCCTGAGCCTGCCGTACCCTCGCTCCTCCCCCTTAGAGCCTCATGCACGCCTTGAAACAGCTGATCGGGAGGTGAGGGAGGGGAAGGCACTGATTGGCGGGGCTGCCGGTGGGTGGGAGACACTGGGGGTGGAGGGAGAGCTGATGGAGGCTGGGGGGGCTGCTGACATATTACTGTGGCTCTTTGGCAATGTCCATTGGTAAATTCTGGCTTCTGTTCAGGCTCAGGTTGGCCACCGCTGGCTTGCAGTATAGCTAGACATGCCAAGGGGTATAACAGACACACAGAGTGGATGAAGGGATGGGGCGGGTACTGCCTGAGGAGCAGGAATTGCCCTAGGAATTTACCTCCCGCCAACCTGGAAGCAGCCCAGTACTGGCAGAGCAGGAACCTGAGAAATTCTCCCCATTGCCCCTGGGTACATGGTGTCCTCCTCGCCTTTAAACCAGTGATACTTTTCAATGGGTCTCCTGCGGCTCTTTGTAACACGTGATATTAAAACGCCGTGTGATGTAATGATTCACCAGACTCAGTTATTAACCAATCAGGATGCCTTTACCACGTTATTAACCAATTGTAGTCGATCAAATAACAACACTTGGTCAGTCATTTTGCTGTGAGTATTTTTAAAATGAAACAGTGAACGCACACGACTGGCTCCTTTGGGTCCTGTTGATCACTAACTTGGCTCTTGAACCCCTGAGGTCTGAATATCACGGCTTTAAACAGTCATTAATGGCCCACTCCATACTGGGGAAGACTCTCAGTTATGTTAAGTGCCACAGCTCCATTGCAGTCAATGGAACTCTGATAATTTACACCCTAGTATATTCCCTTTAGTCTGGGTACTTCCCTGCGTTGAGAACTATCCTTTGCTGAATGCGTTACGACATGTTGTGTACCCTGGTTCACAACGTTGGGATCACCATATTGTTTGGCCTCTCCAAATCTAGGAATTTTACAATTTTTAAGAAATCAGACCCAGGCTACAATCCAGACCAGTGTGGCACTGTGTCATCTCTGCCCTGCAACCTTGGGGGCCTTACAATGCCTTGCTGAAATAGCTCCCACCTGCGCTGCTCACAAACACCCTTCCAGCATGCAAGCCACACCCTGAGTGTCTGTATGTAACTGCAGCCTGCCAGCTGAACATGGGTTACGCTCTGGCTCTCCCCAGCCTGGGTTATTCTGCAGGGTGACCCCAACACATCCCCAGTCTTCGATTTCCCCCCAGAAATGTATGCCCCATACGACCCAGCCCTCTCCTTGACAGTACAAGTTTTATTAAGTCCATGATTTCTTTAAGAGAAAAATACAACATTTTATGATTTCAAATAGTTATTCAGCTACTTCAATTTAAATGCACTGGAATAGTTGAAACAATAAAACAAGCTGAATAACTAAAAAGCGATGTAATTATGCTAGAGCAAGTTTTCTAATATAGACCAGCACTAGAAACATAGGAAGGGATTGTAACCCCTGCTCCAATGGCCAACAGGAGCTGTGAACAGGTATTTCCCCCAACTCAGGCACTGCGTTGGACCATGATAGGTAACCTCCAGGAGCAGCTGCATGTGGGACATGCTGGGGTGAAGCCAGGGAGGTGGGGCCATATTCGCATTGTTTCATACCACTTGTGTGTCCACTCTGGGTTGCGCTGCATGACATGGGCAGCAGTGGGGAGGCTGTGTGACTTACACACCCAAACGGTCTCTGTAAACCCTGGATTCAGAGGGCACAAAGTTGTCTTAACACCTCTTTTGCCCCATCTTCTCTGGTCTGCCTCTTCTTTGCTCAGGACACGCATCATATAATCAGGCCTATGACAGGAAAGGTGAGATTCCCCTGACTTCATCACGTGACTCCAGAAGCTGGGCCCTAAGCACGGGCCTATAGTGCTGATGCCTTAATCCAGCCTTGGTGAAGGGACATCTCCTTTTCAGTTCAGGTATCAGGCTAGAACAGCTCACATGCCTTTGGATAACCTGACACGTAGGAGTGGTGAAATGCTTTACTCTCATCTAAGTGAAAGCCTTAAAAAAAAGGTAAAGGTTCTTGCCGCATTCCTGACAGCATTAAAATGGACATTGTTAATTATATGTAATGCGGGATTAGTGAATGGTATTAGGTCAGGTGAAAGGGATTATGGAAAGGGCCATTAATGCTAATCAGTCAGAAAGAGCTCTGAATTTTCCTTTGTCTTTGTTAACAATGACCCACTGGAAGGATTTTTTCACCTATAAATGAAGGGAAATATGCTAGGCTGAGAAAGAAAGAATAACAGAATGAACTGAAAGGGCATAAACCACGTTCAGAATCTCTACCTCTGACTCTGGAATTTCTGAGGTCCTGATTCAAAGCCCAGTGAAGATAATCTACCCACTTGCACCCTCCTTTGGCTGACAGCCAACCTCAGTTGTGCCTCTTTTGGGGTGATCAACTGATAATTTATTGGTTCAAAACCTTAAAAAATGTATCTATGAAGGAACAGCCTTTACCAATGGCTTCCTGTCGTAACGTTCATCTTTTCTTCCCAAAAGTGACTTCAAAAACCACTTGACACCAATGGATTCTGGCAGAAATGTTTGAGGGTGTGGGGACCGATCTGGAATGATTTGAACACATGAGATCCACGTCTCCAATTTATTAATTGGCTGCCTAAATTCTCCCCTGGTATAGCAGGTAAAACCAAAGAGATGTGCTCTCCTCTGAATGTCTTAGTTCAACATCCTTTGATCTTGGTCACAGCAGATGCTGTATCAAATTGTGACCTGAATTTTCAAAAGTGATCAGTGATTTTGGATAGAGCTGGTTGGCCATTTTTGGATGAAATGTAGAGATCTCCTTTGTAAAGTGCTTAGGGATCTACTGATGAAAGATCCTGGGTATTATTAAGGGCTAAAATAATAAATGATTTTCTCTTCTTTGCAGCTGGATAAGTACAACTTTGCTGAATATGGTCTTGTGGCTATAGACCAATTTTCTAGCAGGGAACAGCTGCGTGTCTGATGGAATATTAACACAAAACAGCACGTGTGGGGTGGAATTTCTGCCTTCTATTTTTCCTTTAGGATGGCACAAGAAGACCAAAAAGAAGTGGAAAGAAAATATTAAGAGTTATGGTGGCTGATTTACTTCCGCATCCAGCTGTGAAACTTCTCTTTATTTCTTCTATAAACAACCCATTTTAGAAAAGAGGAAGGGCGGAAATTATAGTGTCTGTGTATCATTAAATGAGACTTGAGACTTACGTAAAAAGAAACACGACTTTGTGTTAAGAGCTTTGGTCCTGCAAGTAAAGAGGTCTGTGAATAACTTTATCCATGTAAGTGGCCTCATTGCCTCCAGTGGGGCCTCCTTGTTTGTTTGAGGGTTTTTTTTTTGGTGTATGTTCTGTTTATAAGGGAAAGAAGGAACAATATCTACCATTAATAAATGTCCATCAGGGTTTTGAATTAGTACTGTGCTGGAATACTGTCAGAATTACTCATTATTGTCCCAGTGTTCACAGATTCCAATGCCAGAAGGGATCATTGTGATCATCTTGTCTGACCTCTTGTATAACACAGGCCAGAGCATTGCCCCAACTCTCAGGATTTTGTGATGAATCTCACGATATTTGGTGCATGTCTTAAAGTCCCAGCTCCTGGAGTCATGTGAATATGAGACTTTCAGCTTTCCTTTGAAAACAAAAAACAAAACAAAACATGTCTCATCCTCATGACTTCAAAGAAAAGCTTGAAAGTATGATGAAAATGTATCCTTAAGGTTCAAAATCCTGAAAGCAAATAAAAAGCAACCAAAACATAGGAAAAAAGTCTCATGATTTAAGGGAATCTCATGATTTTGGGGATCTGACTCCTGATTTTTGAATGTGTGAGGCCAACAATACTGTTTGTCACAGTTTCTGGGGTAATTGCACCTGTGTTCCCCCTCCATGGTTCACTTCAGGAGGGCCCAGTCAAGGCTCAGAACTCCAACCATCACCTGTGTCTGGGCAGGAACCTGTGTCCCCCTCTCTTCTGACCAGGGAGTTTTTGAGGTTGCCGTACACTGTGATAGCCCCAATAAGTCAGTCTGTCAAACGGCCAGTGCCTGTGCTATGTTTTCTGTCTGAGGGTTAGGACAGGTGTGATCTACCAGTAATCCAAATAACTCTTTCTAAACAAGCATGTTTATTCATAGGGCAAAAGCATTACAGGGAAAACATATTAAAAAAACCAGCTAAACAGATTTAAACGCACCCTATTACAGATTTAAACACACACTAAACATACCAGGAATCACCCATCAGTCTTATGGTGCCTTAGCAGCCGAAGTCCCTCCAGCCCTTCAGCAGAATTGGGGCCCACTTGGACAAAAGTTCATGTCCCTTTGCTGGAGCAAAAGAAGGCCTGGGTTGGTTCAAGCTCATCTTTTTATACCACGAACCCTTTCTTTGTTTCCTAGTCTCTGGAAAACCCAGTTTGAACCAGCACAGGCAAACCAGGCCAGCGGGTGGTAACTCTCTGGAGTTGTTCACAGTCTGAATCTCTCTCTCACTGTTTTTAGTTCCTGGAGGAGTTGTGCGCCCCTGTCCCTTGGAATAGAATGAAGTCATACACCGACCATTCATAAATGTAATACTGCAGGCGTTGCAGTATCTATCACATTAATGTCCAGTGTCACCCAGCAACAGCATCCCATTCTGATGCATTTTGTCCCCCTGCGTAGTGGTCGCAAATGTCTGAGGCTTTATAGGATGTCTTCCCAGTTGTGCAGAATCAAAGCCCACTTCCCAGGGAGCGCTGACTCCGATCAGAGACCATGGAAGAGAGCCAACTCTCCTGCTATGCACCCACCTGCCTCTCCAAGGACCAATCCCCGCCTCTATGCAAAACCTTGCAAAACAAAATCCGACTACAACATAGCATGTTTTCCCAAGACTGACCACTGGCTCACACACCATGGAAATAAAACCTTGGATGACTACATGTAACAGCACTACCTTGTGACGCGCCATCACAATCTTCTACTCCTCCACTTTCACATGATCTGCAAGTACAGACATAATGTAATGGACGTTTAAAACAAGCTCTCTTGTAAAAATTGGAAATGAATAAAAATGTAGCCTGATTTATTACGGAATATTTGCATGAGGCTTAATGCTCATAAACCCAGCAGCCTAACAGCCCCAGCTTGGGTATGGCATGTGGCGGGTAACTGCACGTTTTCTAGCAAAGTTGTGCTTAAGCCTCTTAATCTTAATTATTCCAGTGGAGGGCATTTTCTGAACACGGCGCTGCCACTGTGCCAAATCTGAACAATGGGTTTGTGAAGTGGCCAGAACTCCAGTCGAGGGTTAGGATGAATCCATCAAATTAATTTCATGGTGGGTTTTCAGTGAATGTCTCAAGAGCTGACAGAGTTAGGGCTCAATCCTGTGCTAATTAAAGTCAATGGCAAAGCTCCCCTTGACTTCAGTGGTGCAAGATCAAGGTCTGGGCGATGTCTGTGCTTGGAGCTGCGGGTTAGTGAGATCCCCAGCCCGGGTAGATAGACTTGTGCTAGCTCTCATTGAACGAGTGTGCCAAAACCAGTATTGTAGCGTGGGCAGCAGAGAGCAGTGGAATGGGCTAGCTTGCCTGGACTGCATGGGGATGTATTTGGGGTGGCTCCCCCTGCTCCTGCTTGACGCTACCTGTGCTACCATTGGTACCCTGCTATTTTTAGTGCACCACCTCAATGAGAGCTAGCGCTGGTATGTTTAGGTGAGCTGGAAATCACTTCCCTCAGTCCCCCCAGCCCCAAGTGGAGACACAGTCCCGGAGTGCAGGGCTGGGATTTTTTGAAAGCACTTAAAGGAGCTGGGCACCAACCTCCCCAGTGCATTTCAATGGGATCTGAGCACCTAATTCCCTTAGGTTTCAATGAAACTCCCAGCCCAACTCTTTAAAGATAAACAGTAGTCAGTCACTTGGCGTATGACCATTAGTGTGGCTAGTTTCCTACTAGCCTAACAGAAGAGACACGTGCTCATTTTTATTTTACTGGTCAAATCATTCATCGTAAAGGAACTATCCAGTGAACAGAGCCCTTTTTCTGCTCAACAATTGATCCTAATTTCAGCGAATATGGTTGTTATTCCCAAATGTCGCCTGCTAGTTTGTGCAAACAAACGTCATCTTACGGGGAAGTCTGTGAGCCACCTGTGCTGTGTGACCGGGTGCCTAAGTCGCACCAGGTTGTTTCTGCTGCCCTGACTGGATGAGCAAAGCTTTTCTAACTGGAGAAAAACAGTAAATTAATGATGAATATCACAGACTCTTGCTCAGTCCTTGTTCTCATGGAAGCAAGAAGATCCCTTTGAAAGTCAGCCATGCCCCAAACACTTGAACCATTAAGTCCAAAACCCAGTTCCCTCAAGGAATGTTTAGTTATCAATAAATGCAGAGCACCTGGCATCGGTGGTAGCAGCAAAATGCAGATGCTTTCTATCCATTTATTTATATGCATTACGCTGTCATGTAATATTGATCATTGATCTTTACTTATATGATAATACTGTCTTCCATTCAGAGAGCACCTTTCATAGACTCAGAGAAACGCAGGGCTGGAAGGGACCTCGAGACGTCATTAAGTCCAGTGCCACTGTGTGAGGCAGGACCAAGTAAACCTAGATCATCCCTGACAGGTGTTTGTCCCACCTGTTCTTAAAACCCTCCAGTGATGGGGATTCCACAGCCTCCCTTGGAAGCCTATTCCAGAGCTTAACTACCCTGTGAGTTAGAAAGATTTTCCTAATATTTAACCTAAATCTCCCTTGCTGCAGATTAAGCCCATAATGTCTTGTCCTACCTTCAGCATAGAACAATTGAGCACTGTCCTCTTTATACCAGTCATATTTGAAGACTTAGCATGTCCCCCCCCGAGTCTTCTTTTCTCATGAGCGCACATGACCAGATTTTATAATCTTTCATTATAAAGGACCCCCAAATGCTGTGTAATCTACCAGATGAATTTCCCCCGTGCGTATGTGCACCTCCATTACTGCTCGCTGGTTTGAATCCGGCCCATTTGGATCTGTTGCTGACGGACTGTGATTCCCTGAGAATTTGTGTTTTGTCAACTGAGACCTTGAAAACATGTCAAGTTCTCAAACCCCGCGTGCACAGTGTGGAAAAGGTCCTAAGTCATTTCTACTAAGAAACAGTTGGGCGTCCAATCCAGTCCCATGAGAACATGTTGTTCCCTGCTCTGGAATGTTTCAAAACAGAGAGGGTTTCACTTCCCAAGAGGCAAGCAGAGCCTGTGGCATGGAAATGCTGAGCTAGCAGAATGTGTGACCACCGCGGCTTAGGAGCTGGTGGATAGGGTGTAAATAGAACAAGTTATACTCAGACTGTGCCCAGACTGATTTCCGTCCACAGCCCTGACAACTGCTACCACCAGGCAGAGGGGAGACAACTGTGAACCCTTTAAAGAAATGTTAGTGCAGCAGACCACATCAAAGCCAGCGAGACTCTGCAGCTCAAAGCAATGAATTCAGACCAGAAATGAGTGATTGATCCATATCCCCCCCCCCCCCCCGGCACACATTATTGGTAATTCTTTTTTAAATGGACAGTGTTGTGTATTAAGTGAATCATGTGATTCATGCTCCCCAAAGGCAGAGAACCCCATATTAGGGCAACTCCCCACCCCCGCAAAGGTCATCAAGTGAGCATAAGCAGAGTTATAGGCAGTGGGGGAGGATGGGAATGGTTTGGGCTCATGTGGAGGGGAAAGAAGCCCTGGCTGGTAAGCCAGCAGCTTCTGGGAAGTCCACAAGGACCCATCTATCACCCAAAGGGCATTCCTCTGTGGGAGGGTCGCTGAGCTTTCTGCCCATTAGCAGAGCAGCTGGACTGGAAGCCATTGACTGCAGCCCCCATCCCTGTGCAGAAGCCCCCTATCGGGAGCAGTTTCTGCTGGTGCAGACAGTGGAAATCCACAAGGTATGGAACGGCGTGTGCGCAAGCTCCACCCCAGCTTTCACCCCACACACCTGCAGAGCTTGCCCTGCACAGGTCTCTCAAGGAAAATTTTCTGCAGGCCCATGGGACAGCAAGCAACGTCAGCCCTGCTTCCCTCTCGTTTGGAGGCCTGTCTGCTCCATTGAGCTTGCTACTCTCCATGGGGCACAGCAGATAGGAAAGTATGGCCCAAAGCCAGCTCAGAGAATCGCTCTTACCTTTAGACGCTGACTCTTTTTTGTTTGCCTTTTAATCAAATTTCTATGGAAACATCTGACTTTTTGGATCAGACTTTGAAACCCGCTTCTGCAAGAGATAAGAATGGACCATGGACCTAGCCACTGCTAGTACTAGGGCCCTGATCCAGCAAAGCACTTAAGCAAGTGCTTAATTTTAAGCACATAAAGAGTTCCACTGAAGTCAAAGGGACTACTCCTAGGGTTAAAGTTAAGCACGTGCTTAAGCGATTTGCTGGATCAGGGTCTGAATGCAAAACTCATTTCCTCGATTAAGCTTAGTCTCAATCATTTCCTTGGAGATACAGAGAAAAGAGCAAATTGATAAGCAACAAAGTTAAAAACAAGGCGATTTCTTCTGCAGGCAGGTAGAGAGAGAGAGAAAAAAGAGAACAGGAGCAACTTTTTGCTATTTTTAAATGCATGGCAATACAGTGTTCAGGATCATCTAAGAACCAGATTGCATGCAAGCTACCGTAACATTTCTGAGAGCACAGTCATCCTACTCGCAGTATTTCTGATAACAGAAATCACCTCAGTCAAAGAAACAAATTACCTCGTCATTTTTATTTGCTAATAGCTATAATGTGCCATCAGTTTTCAAGCAGAATTCCCCACTGAAATCATTGTTTAGACCCTCCCCAGATTTGAATATCGCATTAGATGATTATTTAGAATGACTCAATTTTTGTTGTTTGCAGTGTTGTTGTAGCCGTGTTGGTCCCAGGATAGTAGTGAGACAAGATGGGTGAGAATCTCTTTTACTGGACCAACTTCTGTTAGTGAGAGAGACAAGCTTTCGAGCTTACACAGAGCTCTGGAAGTTACTTAATAGCTTTTATTTACTAAGAAGTGAAATAATGACTTGTTCTGTTGTGCTTATTCAGAATGACTTAACATCAAGAATTATTAATACAAATATTTACACAACAATACATTAGCCACACCCAGGGTAATCCCATCATTTATATGAGTGAAGGGGATTCAAATTGGGCAGAACTTCCTTGGATCAGGGGCAGGGGTGGGGGAATATAGACAGGAATATGTAGGGCTGGGAAATCTTAAAGTAATTTAATTACTAAGTTAAAACAAGGCTAAGTCTGTTGCCTGGTTCTTAATTACTAGCCATGACTTGTGACTAGAGCACTGGACTGGAACTCAGAAGACTGGGGTTCTAGTCCCAGCTCTGCTGCTGGCCTGCTGGATATCCTTGGGCAAGTCACTTCTCCTCCCTGTGCTTCAGTTTCCCCATCTGACCTGCTGCTTAAAGCACTTTCAGATCTGCCAATGAAAAGCACTAGCTAAGTGCTAGACTTTAATTTATTATACATTACTCATCACTTTTTTGGTCACTGCTCAGAAAATAAGGGCCACATTTTCAAAAGAATCCAGCTCCCTGGGCGCTGAGCTCTTCTGAGGCGCTGGTCCTCAAGGGCTCATTTAAAGCCATTCTAAATGATGGATTTGTTTTGGTGCATCTCACAGGGCTGTCCTGAGGCTCAAGGAGAGCACAGCTGGACCTTAACGGTGCTAGTCAATGTCAAAGGTGCAGAGTGCGTTGAGCTTGCCACACGGGGGGGGGGGAGGGATGGGAGGGAGAGGGAAAAGAGAGAGAGAGAGAGACAGAGAGAGAGAGGAGGGAAGTGTGGGTGAGTAGAAAGGGGCAAGTTTCATTCCTTAGTTTTGCCAGGTTGGGGACCTGAAAACTGCTGGTGATTATGGTCCTAGTGTAGACAAGGTTCTGGAGTCACATCAGGCACAAAGCATGCGTACTGAGCATGTGCAGGGAATGGGGACAGAGCCATGCTGAAGGCGCTAACGTCAGGAGGCCAAAATTCAGGTTAAAAAAAAAATAGGTCAAATCTGAACCGGCTTTTTCAAAACCCAGGATGTTTTGGAGAAAACTGGTAATCCCAAAATGTAGGGCCTTAAACACGACATGGCTGAAAACCAATGGGGCCATTTGTCTCTTCAACATGTAAATCACTCCCAACAGCTGCCTGATGAACTGCTGACTGATTTCAGATCTGGGTCACAGGACTTCAGCCCTTTCTGAGCAAACGTCTCCAAACGCAGCACGGTGTTTTTTACAGGGCAGGAAACAAGACCCCAAAGGCCAGAAAATAAAAAAAAAAAAAAAAATATCTGGACACAATGATGCTGCATTGATTTACACTAGCTGCAGACCTGGCTCTTGGCTCCCATTAACTTCTGGTGTGACCAGGAGCGGCCCGTAGGGTTTTTGGCGCCCTAGGGGGATCCTTCTGCGCTTCCGGTTGTTGGTGGGCTCTGTGGTGGGGGGGTCCTTCCGCGCTCCTGGTCTTTGGGGGACTTCGGTGGCGGGTCCTGGAGCGAGTGAAGGACCCGCCGCAGAATTGCCGCAGACGACCCAGAGCGCGGAAGGACCCCCTGCCGCCGAATTGCCGCCGAGGGTGGCAAAATGCTGCCCTCCCGAATCCTGGTGCCCTAGGCGACCACCTCGGTTGCCTAAATGGAAGCGCTGGCCCTGGGTGTGACTCTGCATCGCTCCACTCTTAAGGATCTGGCCCTGTGTCAAACAGCAGCTTGCACTGTCTCCTCTGGGAGATTTTTGCTGCTCTGGAAGTTAAGATTAATTTAAAACAGCTGTTTATTTTTTCAGTTGTGCGTGTTCTATTGTACCTACCACCATCTACTACAGTAGTTGCTTTCCGTGAGGGTCATGGAGAGGTCAGCTTTGTGGAGAAACACTTACTTTGGATCAAGAGACTGAACATGCCTGTCAAGCTGCCTTGTTTAAAGAGGTCTATTTGAACATTGCAGTTTTTTCATGAAGCGTCTGAAAGGCCTTTCAGACGCTTCATGAAAAAAATGCAACGTTCAAATAGACATTGATATCCATGGATTCAGCTCTAAATTACACCCGGAGGTTCTTTCTCCCTGCACACTACAGTACATGTCTTTTGTGGTGCAAAAGGATCTAGTGCTATGAACTGTCACATTTTGCTTCCATCAAATGAGTTGCACAGCATGTGGCCAACGTCAGGGATTGTCCCTGTGGTAATTCTCACACTGCACATTACTTCTGCTCAGTGAGCACCACATGGCCTTTCCAGTCACTGCACACTGCCCTTGTTTTCATGACAAGGCTGCAGCCACCGAGTGTATGTGATTCTCTAAACCATTTCATGGTTGCCATCTCTTGGCCTGACTACCGCGCAGTGCCCTCCCGCCCTCTCTGTGTACTGCCACCATGCTCCATTAGCTGCCGCTCTTCCCCATGTAATATTCCAGGCAGGTAAGGATACCTAGTTACAGTATCAGTCTAGGATTTGGGTGACCTGGTTCCGTGCCCAAGTCTGCCACAGACTCCCTGTGTGACCTTGGCTTCATCGTGCTGTGCTTCCGTTCCCCATCTGTGAAACGGGGCTGGGCAAGGACGCTCGGAGGAGAATTCATTCAGGTGCAGTAGGCACGTTGGTGATGGGAGCTGTAGAAGCACCTAAACAGGTTAAAAAAAATCCTTCCGGGCAACATTTCCTCGACAGGAGGGGAGTAAATCCAAATGGTGGGAGGGGGCAGAACCTGGAAATGCCACAAAGCTCCAGCATGCATGGGGGCAGACCTCATCCCCATGGCAACTGCCAGTGTCCTCTGTGCTGTGTTCTGCTGTCCCCACAGGGTGTGAAGCGCCTGAAGGAGCTACTGGCTCTCCTCCTCCTCCAGTGCCTGGGCCCTACCCCTCTTTTGAGGAGTAGTGAGGGGTGTTAATTGCAGTAGGAACATTATGATTTTAAGGCGTAATGCAAAAAAATGCATGTTCATCCCTTCCCCTGTGATGGAGGCTTCAGCTCAACCAGGAAGACTTTCCTTCCACCCAAAGGATCAGAGGAGTGTGACCTAACTGAGGAGAACCTGAAGGCCTGGTTTTCAGAGTTGGTTTTCAGAGTTCCAAATGCCAGCTGAAGCCAGTGGGTGCTGGGTAGATGCTCAGCACTGCTGTCCATCAGCTCCCTAGAGCCTTGGCACCTTGTTTTCTCACACACTACTACTTGTGCTTGGAAGGAGGCCCCATAAAGCGACCTCCTTGTCCTCCTTCAAATCCCTTCTCAAAACTGTGTTAAGTTTTTTCTAGGCATCAGTTAGGCTGCTGGTGTGTGGAGGCCACAGCCTGTCATGCTGACCTGTATTGTCCCACTGTTTCCTTGTGCTCACCTGTTGGTCTGTCTGGATCATCCGCTGTCTTTTGTCCTGTATTCTGTGGTTGTACAGTACCCAGCACAATGGGGTCCCGGGTCATGATCGCAACTCACTAGGATAATATAAATAATAATAAGCAATACTGATGCCTTTCCAAGATTGTAGCTTGGAAGCAAGAAGAACATGGAAACAGACATTCCACCAGCAGGTCACTCCCCCCATGGAGCAAGGAGAGGAAAAAGATCAAATGGTGACTCAGAGTCACAATCAGTTCCTTAATCTGTGCTGAGGAAGCACAGCAATGTGCATGAGCCACCCCAGCTCCAGGGCTGATTGTGAAATGTCACAATCTCCACTTCTGTTATTGGGAACAAACCGTGTCTAGGCTGCTTTGCATATTTTTGAAGCTGGGAAGGTGCATTATATGTAGAGGAGAGAAGGAAGATAAGATTTCTGAAATTTGATCGCATTGGCTGAAATGCTTGCAGATACTGGGCTATTTTTAGAGTCATCAAAATAGCCTTGGTCTTTCCTTGCAGGGACTATGGGGCACTTATTATGATGAATGATTTGATTTCACTTAATTTTGGCTAAGAGTGAGGCATTTGAATCTTTTTTAGTTGTGCCCTTGTGCTTCAATCTTTGGGTTTTTTTGGATCATTGTCACATACGGCCTCACCTGGCTGCATTAGCTTCTTCTGGACAGTCACTGGGAGTGGGTTCTACATTACTTCTAGCACTGCATAAATACCGTAGGTATGTACAGTAGGTTTACAAAAGTCAGAGACACAGGGTGGGGGAGGTAATATCTTTTATCAGACCAACTTCTGTTGGTGAGAGAGACAAGCTTTAGCGCTTACCCAGAGCGCTTCTTCAGGTCTGAGAAACTGACTCAGGGCTTGTCTACACTTACAGCGCCATGACAGCGCTTAATGAAGGCGCAGCCAATCTAATGGGAGAGCTTCTCCCACCGACATAGCTTATGCTGCTTGTGGAGGTGGGTTTCTTTATGCCAATGGGAGTGCTCTTTTCCGTCGGTATAATGCGTCTCCACCACCCATGCTGCAGCGCAGCGTGTACAGACGTGGCCCACGTATCACTGCTAAATAGCAGGGCCTGGTCTACACTAACGCTGCAAGTTGATCTACGTTACGCTAGTTCAGTTATGTAAATTACATACTGAAGTCGATGTAACGTAGGTCAACTTACAGCAGTGACTTACGCTCTCCCATCAACTTAGCATGTCTTCACCAGACCCGCTAAATGGACCCTGCTGCATTGATAGCAGCAGTGCCGATTTAGTAGTGTAGACATGTAGGTTAACTACTTATGTTAAACAATCTGTTCAAATCCTGTGTTTAGCAGTAACATGTCGAATCAGTTTCCCAGCCCTGAAGAAGAGCTCTGCGTAGCTTGAAAGCTCGTCTCTCTCACCAACAGAAGTTGGTCCAATAAAAGATGTTACCTCATCCACCTTGTCTCTCTAATATCCTGGGACCCACATGGCTATAGCACCACTGCATATAAAAGTCAGAATCAGTTACACAAATGTAGTGTTCTTAAAGGACATGTTGCTCCACTGCCTTGCACCTATGCAAAGTGAAACACTAAAAACAAATGAATAGTTGTGTTTGACTCCCACTTGGTGACTTAATCCTGCCTCAGTGCTGAGGGGCTTGGGGAGAGATGGGGGGGCAGGGAAGAGGTTGGAGGAGCCTTGAGGGGCTTCTTCCAGCCCTATATTTTTATAAGTCCATAAGAACGGCCACACTGGGTCAGACCAAAGGTCCATCTAGCCCAGTATCCTGTTTTCTGACAGTGGCTAATGCCAGGTGGCCCAGAGGGAATGAACAGAACAGGGAATCATCAAGTGATCTATCCCCTTTCACCCATTCCCAGCTTCTGGCAAACAGAGGCTAGGGACACCATCCCTGCCCATCCTGGCTAATAGCCATTGATGGACCTATCCTCCGTGAACCTATCTAGTTCTTTTTTGAACCCTGTTATAGTCTTGGCCTTCACGACATCCTCTGGCAAGGAGTTCCACAGGTTGACTGTGCCTTGTGTG